>NW_020173124.1:4558137-4632093 GCF_003031525.2 Neophocaena asiaeorientalis asiaeorientalis | reverse complement strand
AGGGAGGGAGAGAGGGAGAAAACTACTCCCGACATCTGAGACTATAGAGAAAGCATGTTGGAGTTCTGAAGTGAAAACAACCTATCCTTAAATAAGATAGAAGAGGGTACAGGGGAATTTGTCCCTTATATATTAGAACATAAGAGCTTGAATAAAGACTCTCTGTTAAGTGAAAGCAATGAAAATAAAAAGTGCAAAGACAAGTATGAAAACATACTTAAAAAAAAGAAAAGTAAAATAAAAAGGAATACAGCATGCAAAAATAAAATAAAGCAGATGAAGGCTACAGTCTAGAAGAACATATAACACAAGGATCAAAATAATATTTCCTAGGACTGATTCACACTACAGAAGGCTCAAAGATGAGTGACTTAGAAAAAGAAGAGAATTAGCTGAAAATGGATGTGGTCTACCTAAGAGAACATTACTACAAACAAATGTGAAAAAATAAGTAAAAGATGTGCACAACTGCACTGTGAGGGAGATGTCATAAAATCTTTGTGATTGCAGAGAAAAGGGAATAAAGATTTTGAATAAATAGCAATATTAATAAAATTGGGAACATATAGTCAATACAAAAATATTTGGTGTTACCAAATTAGAGATGTGAACATATGGAAAGGAAGTGCTCAATTAATTAATAGATGAGTTAATGCAATTTAATTATACATATGGATTTAGTTTATCAAGTCAATAAAAAGATAAACTGAGACAAATTAAGTGCATACAATGGATAGAGCTAGATTACGGAGCAGGTGCTGTATCCATGAAACAAGAACAGCATGCTATTTAAAAACAAATATTAAAGCAAAAGCAATAAGGAAAGCCCAGAGCTTTTGAAAGTTAAGTATATTATAGCAGAAAGGAAAATTCAGTAGAATAGGAAAATAAATGTGATTTATCTCCCAGACATGTAAGCTCTCAAATTATTGAACTACAATACACCCTTCTCAGGAAATTCCTAGAAGATGGTCAAACAAAAGAGTAATTCAAGAAAGACACAGACATAGAATCTAAGAACAGAGGCATCTGGTAAGGGCAAGACTGGGGTGATAGCTGTGTAGCAGCCATGAAGCACAAGCCTCTATTAGACCAGGTGAGCAGGCTATACAACTGATAGACCACTGATGTGTTTAGACACATTGAAATGAAGTTTCCTCTAGGTAAGGTCTGGGGGAAGATTTAGTAATTAATACAAGGAAAACTAAAGCAAACAAAAAGCAAGGTAATTATTAACTTCAGGGAAAATCATAAATTGTTCAAGATGGGAAATGTAATTATAGTCTCCTATGTGGATCTTCTGTAAATAGGATTTACATATTAAAAATAATATGAAATCTGAGATAGAATTATGTTGCAAGGATGTGTCAGGTCAAATAACAATTATGCCCATGTAACATTTTACTTGTATTAACTCATTTAAATATCCATGGTAGATACCATTATTATCCCCAACTTTTTAGGCAGGAATTTGTCTAAATTTGATAGTTTTAATAACAAAAAAAGAAGTATTTTCTTGAAATACAGAAAGGCCCATTTGTGTTGCAGTAATAAGTGTATAAGGAAAGCCAGTGCCAGAATACATCCCAGTTAAGCTATTAAAATGTAATAATTATGAAAGAATTTTTCGGGTACCTGAACAGGAATAAAATCCAGGCTAATATCAGGAATTTTTGCACAATATTCTTTCATTCATTCCACAAATGCTTCTGGAGTATTCCCTACATGTAAGATGGTTTCAGACCACAACAAGACAAAACAGACAAAACTATCTTTCCTCATAGAGTTTATCTTCTCACTAATTCAATGACAGAAGACAATGGAACAATGTGTAAAAGGTCAGAAAATATTAAACGCAGATCCAATACTGTTTAAATAAAACATGAAAGGACAAATATTCTCAAACATTAAAATGCTCAGGAAATTCAGCACCTGTGAATTTTTTAGTTTCAAGCCAACCAAGAGTTAATTCCAAATAAATCACTCAGGACAAGGGGGACAGTGGTAAATGAACCAGGAGCAAACATTTGATAATGTAAATATAAACCTACTTCAAAATAACTATGAGAATTTTATTATGAAATGTAATGAAATTATTATAAATGTTATTATACAATTATTTATAATTTAAAAGTGTTAAGACTGAGAATGAATAGAAAAAGTAAATTTTCATTTTTCTTTTTCTCGTGTAGCTAAAAGTTATTGAGCTTAGCCTCTTAATTTTTGTGATAGTCTTTTCCTTGAGAGGAATTTTTTTTAGTAACTAGTATATCTAGGAATAATTTTAAATGTATCTGGAATTTAGGAATTTCTTCAATATTATTCAGGGATTTTTAAATTCTTGTTTTAAATTAAGTGAAATTATGAAATTTGATACGACATACATATATACAACTTTATGGTTTTGGGTATCTTTTAATTTTCTTATTCATGTTTACTTTATTTCTTGAATTTAATATAGAAAATGTATAAAACTATTTTTTGCAGATTTTATTTTGGCTTTTGTTTTTTCTAAATACTTTCTGCATCACATTCAGATGACTGCTAAAGTATGTTAAATTTTATCTTTAAATTCCAATCAGGAAACTGTTCTGTCACAAAAAGGATCAAAATGTAAATAACCCTTCCTGGTACTGCAACAAAAAATAGAGTAGTAAGGATGATATGATAATCAGAAATTCCAGGTAGAGACTGTAGTTCTGAAGAAACAAATTTGTTGCTTCCAGGACAGTAAGGGATTAATAAAAATCATGTAGCAGAGCACTGGAGAGAACAAAATGCCTTGGAATTTCAGGATGGTTCTAAAAATAAACTGAGCAATTACAAAAACCTGGAAAATCTGCAAACATTGGGGAATGACCCCTTCCTGAACCAGAAAGAGAATCAGCAGTTTCTCAAAAACATACCAAGTAGAGGACTTCAGAGGGTCCAAACTAGATACTGTTCTCTTAATCTCACCCGAGTGGGAACCGGTGACACAACGGTAAGTCATCCAGTTGTGGTTGTTTACAGTTATATTTAATTTATGCCTAGGGTAATCCAGCTATTTCCACTGTACACATTTAATTTGTCTTGGTTTATCTTTTCATTGACTTGATATGATTCTGAATTAAAGAACCCCATCAGGTATTTTAATAGATTAATTTAGGCAACAGGTATCTAGTGAGCACTGAATATGTGGTAGGCCTTCTGCTAGGTGGTAGGGTTACATTGTTGAAGAAGACAATTCTTTCTTTGGGGAGCTTAGAATCTGGAGAAGAGAGTCAAATAAACAGGCTAGTGTAAGATAGGATGCTCCCTCTAACTTTTGCAATCAAAATGCTGGCACCCTCTTTAGCAAAACTGGAAAAGGATACTTCTTCCAGATAGCTGGCTTTCACAGAGTCCCTTTACAGGCAGGTATTTTAAGACATTACTTACACACCTTGGGTTCTTTTCCAACAAAGCAGATGCCTCTAATCTCACCCATTAACATGGTCTCACTCAGTTCCCTTTGTGACTGTAACACATTTTCTGATGACAAATGAAGATTAAGGTTTAGCACATATTTAGAAGGCCTAAATTAAGATTCCACATTCAGCTTTAACCACATTAACAATCACCTTCAACTAGAAAAGTACAGAGAAAATAGCCATGTATCATAATGTGACATCAACCCATCTTTTAAAGCCTTTATCATGTATTTCACAAATGTTTCTTGAATCCTACTAGGTGGCAGGCACAGTCATCCTGCTTGAAACCTATGTGAGCCTTTTAGCCAAATTCGATCCCTCAGTTTTCCCACACTCTTTCAATCTCCCCTAGGTGGAAAGTTTGCTCACATCTCCTTTCCATCTGAAATGTTCTTCTTTTTGCTTCTGAAATTTCTGATTCCTACTTGCTTTTCACAGCCCCATTTATGTTCCAGATTTTTAAAGCATCCTCTGATTGCTACAAACCATAATGATCCCCATTTTACTTTCAAATGTTTTACGGAACTAATCTTCTCAAGAACTAAATTGAAACTTTGTATGTTATGTTCCGAATTTCCAGTTACTTTCAATATGTTGGGATTCCCCAAACTGATTGAAATTCTGAAAGTTGGGGGCTTTGTCTTATACTTGGTATACTTGACATTTTCTACCCCAGGACCTCACTCCTGATAAATATTTAATAAAGCTCAGTGAACCTTTTGCTTGATTGTCATTTTCCCATTCCCTATGTTTTCTTCAAGTTAGTAGTGCTCCATTCTGTAATGGCAAAAGCCTCTGTGACTTCCCAGAATTCTGCATTCAGGTATAGAGAAGTTGAATAAAGCTGGTTGTGTGTTCTAGGCACACGTTTCTGCCTCCACAGATGGTCCCTATAGCAGAAGGTGGAGAAAAAATGGGTCAAAGTACAGGAATCACCATCATGCATCGGCACATGACAGCAGTGACTGCAGCTCAGGAGATAACAGATTAGCAAAATAAGAGAGAGGAAAACTTGAATGGGACATTTAGACAAGAAAAGTGGAGCCCCAGCTCAAGATTTTCCACATTTTAGGTTTGATAGTTTCTAAAAACATATATCAAGTTCTGCCTGCATTTCCAAACAGAATACATCCTCCACTGGCACTCCATTTCTTAAAGTAGCTTCTTTACAACATTTAACAGGCCTCAGTTAGAAATATGTGCGTATAAAAATGTAAGTGGTCATGCAAAGAGAATGTGACAGGTAGATTGGATGGAGAAGGGGAGGGAGTGAAGATGGTACAGCCATGACACAGCCATTGCATCACAACGCATGAGAGTCCCTTTTCCACTCTCTTTAGGAGTATGTCGCCATTTCAGAACACCCAAGATCGAATCACGGCTGTCAAAGACCCATGCTGCATCATCACATTGCTGGTGGCCAGGAGCCAGAGCTGTCATCACTTGGTTTTGTGCAGCTTAGAGAAGAAAATCTGATTGTTCAGCAACATGTAATCAGCTTTACACAAATCTGGAAGATGTTACCCTAAGACTAGATGATATCCAGGCCCTGGAATTTTGTATGGACAAAGAAAATGAAGGATTTGCTTTAAGATAAAAACTGTATCTATGGCAAGAAACTTGAGACATTGGGACAAGATTCAAGTCAATAAGTTTAATAGTAAAGCTTTAAGAAACTGGGATTACATCCCAAACAAGCCAGGCAGGTCTACAGAGCAGTGAGAGAAGCCAGGGTCCAATTTCTAGACTTTTCTGTCTTCAATGGCCAGATATCACTTATAATACATTCTTCAGAGACGGCACACTCCCGTGAGAAATAGAATTACAGTTACTAAACACCAAGATGATAGAAGTTTTAAGAGTTAAACTGTCTTGATTTAACTGCTTGCCATGTGACCTATAAACTTGAACATGTCATTCTGTCTCTATTAACTACTCTTCCTTTATTAGAAAAAGTAGGGATGTTTTTCCACTAAACACTAGCTCTACTAATATTTTGATACAAATTTTTTTCTCTTCCTTCCTTTCTTCTACTCCCCCACCACTCCTCCTGGTGTGCTAATGTAGCAGAAGTGGAGTTTCTAATATTATGTAGGATTGGGGAAGGAAACAGACTCTTTTAACATCAACAGTTGCAGCAAATATATTCACAAGAGGCTACTCTACAAAACGTGAAAGACTGCTCTCCCCTGAGAAAATGCATCCTGTGCCCTTTCCAATCAATGCCTCTGACCCCTTCCTTCACCACCCTCAGGGGCTGAAGTCTGGCCTCTGAATTTAATTGACTACCAGGGGAAGAAGAACATGGGGAGTATGTTCATGGGAGTAACATGGGGGTGAGCATGAGGTGCTGTGGGTCCTCAGAAGACAGGTACTGAATCCAAGTCAAAGTCATTCACGAAGGCTATCAGGAAGGCAATGGTATTAAGTGAGTCTTGAAAGGTGAGTGGAAATAGTCAGTGCCTATTATTCACTAGATACCATTTTAAGTACTTTATACATATTAGTTCATTTAATCCACCTAGCAAACCCTTGAGGAAGGCACACTTGTAATTCCCATGCTGCAGATGAAGAAACTAGGCAGAGAGAGGTTAAGTAACTTGTCTATCACCTCCACATGGAGTAAGTGGTAAGTGGGTTTGAGGCCTGAACCCAGACACCACACTCTTTCCCATGATGCTTTACTGTGTACGTGTGGAATTGCCCAGGCAACGAAGAAGGTAGTTTGGACAGGAGTCACATAAGTAAAGGCGCAAAAGCATGAAAGAGGATTTGTGTTCAGAGATCTAAAAGTTGGGGGAAGTGTATAGGAGAAATTATTGAAAACTCACCTGTAGCCAGGTTCAGAAATGTTATGATTTGCTGATTTATAGATAACTGGATAAACTTTTAATATTAACTGATGTACTTTCCCTGGTATCTCCTCATCTAATGGTTGTTTATACCGTTGTCTCTCCCTTGTCTGCTGGGCCATGAGGCGTTGGTTGTCCCAAGAGAGGGTTTGATAAATTGGAGGGAGAAAACATCTTCAGTTTGAAAAGGGCTTTGGAATTCCAGAGAACCTCAGATTATTGCGTTTCTAAACACTAAAGTACTCATGGCATAAGATTCTTACCAGAAAAGACTTGGACTAATTCCTAGTGGGTAAGAGAAGATCTCTGGAAATACAAAATATTCTACAGGTTGAGGAATGGGGCAGGGAGGAAAGTAGGGATGATATAAACCTTGGCTAGGGTTGGGTGTCTGAGAAAAAGGTGAATGTGCCCCCAAATCAGATCAAGTCTAGAGAGCTAGCAAGATCCAGAGCTGTCCATTACCCAGCATTGTAAGGGACCAGTAGCACAGACATGGCTTCACAGAACATCTAGATAGAGAGAGCTTGGCTGAGCACATTTTCAGAAATCCCAAAGTAGAAGCACGTAAAGGCAGAGGCAGAGAAGAGCATGATACCTCCTCTGAGAGAGCTGGCCTGGAGAGGCTTTGAGTTTGCACTAAGAAGAAAACAGCAATAAAGAGCATGTGCTCAGGAGCAAAGGTCCCATGGGTGATCTAAGTTTCAGTAGATGTCAGTGTGAATGGATGCTGACAACCTGGACCAGATTCCTCTCTCCCCACTCATCTCATCCACACTTGTTCTTAATACTAGGTACTCCTTTCTCAAGGATTGAGTTTAGGGATGGGAGACTATTGGATGAGGATTTAATTTTCAACACATAGTGAAACAAGGCTTAAATAGGAAATAGGTTCAGTTATAGAAAAATTAAATTTCTTATACACCTCGATTTGACATTCATGCCTATTACACGCCAAAGTTTTATTGTGTATATGTGAGTGTGTGTGTGTCTGCAATGTAGAAGCAAATTGAAGGTGTGCACTCTGAGATGCAATTTAAAAAGAGCAGTCAATTAGGGGAGAATAGGTGGAGCTAGAATATGGAGGAAGCAGCAATACTGGGATGGGGAGGACCAACTTCTACCTGATGAGCAGGTTTTTCTCATAAATGGACCATACAGTAATTTTACAAATGTATACACACATTTATTTACTCACTTTCCAAACAAAAGTGCTTATTTTTGTCACACTGAGTATGACTACTGAAGGGCACTATTTTCTTTCCATCTGTGGCCTCCTCATTCCATGTGTCAATTTGCTCCAGACAATGACTCTAGGCCTTTCTTGGACTGGTCCTGCCTACCCTGTCCTTGGGATGAGTTAGATATTCAGATATTCATTCCTCAACTGACTCCTAGCAGTTCAGGAGCGAGCGTTTTGGTTTTTAATTTCTTCTAAACTCTTTGCACAAGTGTACTCACCCAGTACTGTAAAAGCCTGTTGCAAGAATTCAATTTATAACATGCTTCTGTGAAGTTTTCAACTGTGTTTACTTCATTTCTAAGTTTTTCTAAATTTAGCAATGTTAAGCAGGTAGTTTGATTTGGTTCTGAACTGCAGAATCAGTACCCTGTTTGCTAATATTGAGGATCCAATTTCATTAGAATCTTATTTCAAACAACCATAACTTTGTGCAACTCTATATTTTCCTTATCTTACCTTTTCATTTGTTAATATATACCAAAGTATGTAAGCACTTTCCAATGACCTTAAACCCTTTTATATAATTCTTAATCCTCACCTCAACCTTCATGTACTATATCCACATACTTTTATCAGTATTTGAATATTTATTTTCTTTTTCAGTGATATATGTTCTAAATCTTGCCCTATGACGACCTTGCAATGAAGGGTATCTAAGCTATTTAACTTGTCTAGGCTCAACTTCCTCATCTCCAAAGTACAAATATTAAGACTAATTATTAATTAGCTAATACTAGCATGGCACTTGCAGTGTCCCAGGTTCTGTACCAAGCACTTTGCAAATATTAATTCGGTTCATCCTCCTAAGAGCTCAATGAGTAGATACTTCTACTTTCCCCACTTTATAAGGAGGCGAAGGCACAAAGGTAAAGTACCTTGCACAACGACACACAGCTAGTTAAGTCATGAACCACAGCTGAGCCCACGCTCTTGACCATTACACATGCTGCCTCTCCAGTTAAAATTGCTTAGGCTCTGCCTGCATGCAAGTTAAACAGATATGGTTTCTACTCTTAAGGTGCTGACAATTTAAGTCAGTACTTAAAGTATTAACACTCAAAGTTACTGACAATTTAGTACAGATGCTTACAATCAAATGATCAATAATATTCACTTGCTTCAATTCACCACTGGATACTTTTTCAAAGCATTGACAATACATTTAGTAGAAATTGAGCTTTATCATATGTGGGATTATTATAAATACACACTAAAGACATTCTAAGAGGCTTGCTAACCATTTGTTGGTCCACAAGAAACTGATCACTGGTCATATCAGCCCATGGGCACACACCAGGGGTCTCAAATGGGTCTGGGCCTGGATAAAACTAAAAGATACCAGTTCGTTTTTGCCAACTTCTCCATCTTTCAGACACCCCCCCACCCCCTGCCCTGGCCAGTATCTACCCTTTTGGACACCTTAGATAAGCACAGGAATTGTCTCATGGTCAGTGCGCTCTGAGTTAAATTTGCCACTTAAATTAATTATTTACATTCACACAGCACCGGACTACTCTCCAATCTGGGCTTTCAGACTTCCAAAGTGAATATTCCTGACAGGAGGAAATACAGATACAATGTGTAATACACGTTCAGCAACAACTTCCTGAGAAGGCCTTGCAACCACAGTAGAAGTTGGGAAATGCTCCACCTCATACTAGAAGGAAAACTACAATTGTCACGTTAGAAAGCAGAAGGTAATAAGCTAGGACTGCTTCAAGAAGCTTTGCATCTCTACGTAAAGTGGCTCGGACACTCTAGCTTAATTATCTTCCTACATATCCTGTTTCTTTGTAGAGCTCTGAATTGTAATCGTAATGACTCACAATTTTTGAGGATTTATATGTGTCAGGCACTGTTCTGAAAATATCATATGTTTTCATTCTCAAAACAATCCTTGCAGGCAGAAGATACCATTACTCCATTTTTGAGACGGGACAATCGAGCGCAAGAGATTAACTAGTTTTCTTCAGTTCCCACACCTGTTTAGTAGCTGAATTTGTGTTCTTTCTTGAAGCAAGTTCTAGTTATCACTTCATAACAAACTTCCACCAAACTTAGTGCCTTAAAATGACCAATTTGTTTACTCACACATTGGTGGGTCAGGAATGTTTGGAGGGCTTGGCTGGGCTCCTCTCTGATCCCCGGGGCAGCCTCTGGAGCAGCACGGGCTGGAGAAACCTCTTCCAGGGTGGTTTTCTCACTCACATCCCCGCTGCTTCAGTGCTTCTTGTCTCTCTTCAACACTGCGTCTCATCATCTGGAACCTCTCAATGTGGTTCAGTTTTCTCACAGTGCAGCGGGTTGACGAGTCTCACTTCTCAATGGAAGCTGGATTTTAAGAGCCAATATTCCCAGAGAGAAGGAGCAAAAACTGATAATCCTCTTACAAGTAGGCCTGGAACTGGCTGAACACCACTCCTACCACATTCTAATGGTCAAAGCAGTCCGAGGTCAGCTCAGATTCTTAAAGGAGGAAAATAGGCCCCGCCTATCAATGGGAGGAGCAGCAACGTATATACAGCCGTATCTAATCAACGAAGCATTTGCAGTCAGGTGGTAGTGGGACTGGAGACATCTGAAGACTCATTTGGGATAGACAGCCAAGTTGGCTCCCTCATGTGCTTGCGAATTGATGTTGGCAATCGGATGAAAGCTCAGATGAGGCTTTTGACCTGTGTGACCCTACACATAATCTCACTATGTTAGAGAAAGAATCCTACCAGCTATCATTCCAAGATACACAGGCAGAACTGCAAAGCTCTACCCCAATCTATTGGTTAAACCACTCATTAAGAACAGCTGATTCATGGGGAAAAAGACTCCACCTCTGAGTATGAGGTGGAGAATTTCCCAACTTCTAACGTGGCTGCAAGGCCCTCTCGCAAGGTGGTTGCCGAACATTTATTACACTTTGTCTGTCTCTGCATTTCCTCCTATCAGGAGCATGGATTTTCTTACTAGTTATGGATTGCATGCAATAGAAGGTATGGTTGATTGTATTCAAGAATAAGTGAGGCCTCCAACTGAGGAACCCTTAGCAGAGATAGATTGAACCACATGAAGTGTCTAATATTCAACCAGCTTTTACCAAAAAAAAATTGCAATTTCATGATTCAACTTAATATTTTAGGTGCTCATCAGCATTGAGAACACCAGCACTGAGGGTAGTAAAAAAGAGATTTTATATAAATAGTTAGCAGATTTAAAAAAGAAAGTTTTGCTATCTTAACTTTTAGAGAAAGAGGTCATTTTATGCTAGGTCAGGATTGCCAGACCAACATTTTTATCTTCTGGTTACTTATATCCTTTAGTTTAGATTCCTGAAGCCCTTCCTGGCATTGATTCTCTGAGTTTAGGAGGCCAACGCTTACATTTGGTGAATACTTGTAAAGGCCTGCTCACCAACCTTACCCTCATGGGAGGGAATAAGGTCAATTCACTGTGGCAATGGCAGTGAAAGTGTTCCCCTTCGTACCAAATCTTCTATTTTTCTTTGTGACTTTCCCAGTGTTGACCCCCACATGAAGGACCAGTCTTGCAGTTTACTTCTGACTGAAAAGGTTTTCAATAATAGACTCCCTTGTGAAGCTCCCCACAGCTCTTAAAATGAGGGAAGAGAGCCAAACCTCAAAGCTCAAAGCTGACTACTTGCTGAGGTGGTATATTTTAGGAAGGGATCATTATGTGTCAATAACTCTTATACTATGGTTTGTATGGTATGAAACATTCAACAGATGTAAATTAGTAATAGCAATGTGATGATGACTATAATTCTTTTGTCTTTCCATTACTTAAGTAGTATTAATTGAAGCAGATATGTTTTCTCTCACACCTTAGAAATGTTAAATATTTAATAATATGTGGCTCAAGACACTATAGTGACTTTGGTCTTTAGTGTCCAAGACACCAAGTCTCTAAGAGAACAAATCTCAGGTGTCCTTGGTGAGGTTCTAAATCTTAACATTGGGAGTGTAGGGATTTTACTTGCTATTTGAAACACAATATTCTGATGCTAACGCTTCTGACTCTAGAAAACCAGGGTAGACAAAACTTGAAGTGGGTATTGGGGTGAAGGAGATTGTCTTTCTCAGTGGTATCCTACAGTGGATTACAGAAGGGTGTGAACTCATGATCTCTAAGTAGAACAGAGCGCTGCTAACATCAGTTCTGTCTTTAAGGAAGTCTGGGCTCTGCGTGGTTTTTGGGCTGAGGTACAAAACAGTTTCTCTATTTTCCCAAATAGTTCACCCCTCCCTAATTATAGCTCTCAGACAAATGTTTTGTTACCATCAGAAAGCAGGCAAAGCAGGAAGGAAATAATCAGGCATTTTCACTTAGAACATTGAATTTTAATACCGTTTTCCTCTTGCTAACAGACCTTTCAATTTTACTTCTTACATGTTTTAAGTATGATCAATTTTACCTTTCAAGATATTATTCCTCATCCATAAAATTACACAAAAATTGCCACAAACAAGCTGACTGAAAAGGAACAATCCTTGCACATTAAAAAAAATAACCTTCATGTTTATAGAAATAATAAAGCCCATGCAGTACTTCTTTTAAAGATCTTGCTCTAAACAAACTGAATTATTCATGCATAGAATTGTACAGCATTAGAACACCTGTTTTCAATCATGCATAATGTAAAATCACTCATTACCTCACAAGAGCCTCTACATCTCCAGCAATCAAATGGCATTGAAACAGTAAAACAGGTGCCTGGCAGGTGGATCCAAGCAGATGTTTTGGGCTTGCATGCCTTTTCTTGTACAGGTGTGATGATCTTGTTTTCAACTGCATAATTGCCATTTAAATAAGTAATATTTAATTCTTCTGTACTTTAATATTTAATTTTTGCTTCTTCAACTCCTCTCCCACTTTGCCACTGCCTGGGCTTGAGGTGGATTTGAAAGCTTTTGGGACCCTGTAAGGTGGAGAAATGCCAGTTGAAGGTGAAGTTCCACTGTCTTAGACCTTCATGGTGAAGGGACCCTCCATTTAAAAGTAGCTTCTGGGTGAGCATGTGGAATTTTGGCAGTGTGGCTCACTACTGAACAGGAAAGAAAAAGTGACTTTTCCTTGTTAGGTATCATCCAAAAGTCATATTTAACCATTTCTTCTCTGCATACCATGAATTTTAAATTAAGTCAATGCAAATCTATGAGTGCAAGTCAGAAAGAGAACATCTTTCTTCAGCTGCCAATACACAATTTATTGAACTTCTGCAAAGAGAGCTCAGTGTGTATTTTCCTTATGAGGCATCAAAATGCATTTGCTTAAGCATGTTTTAGTAAAACATTTTTAAGCCTCAGCTGGAAATAAGGTTTTCACTTCGTACTAGATTTATCCAATATAAATTCATCCAAGCGTAATAAGTAATGCAGCCTTCAACAAGGGTTGTTGTAGGCACCTTATTTCCCTGTCTGTTTGTACAGTTCTTCTTTTTTTTTTTTTTAATAATCAACAAATTTAGCATCAGTGGAAGGTGCTATGTTGAAAGCTGAAAAGACAGGAAACTTTATTTTTGAGAACAGGTGCAGCATGAAATTCTATGGCGTCCCATCAATGCTGTCATTCTTCGTAAATCTTTGTGCCTGTTTTAGCCATGGGTTTACAGTGAGTTAGGCTAATGGAGTGGAATTACAAGTCCATTCTGCTGACATAGTTGGTGGTTTGGGCACCCATATATATCTCACAAATTAAAGCCATTGTCATGGCAGGCAAGTGAACACAAGGATCTTATCAAGAACAAAGTATATCTTTGACATGTTACATTATATCATCCATGTTTGAGATGACCTATGCAGAAATGTTCAAATATTTCTGTGCAAAGAGAACAATGTTTTCAGTCATCCAAATATTGTGTTAATCCCATTCAAGTATGTAGATATTTCTAAGTATCCAGATATGTGGGATCATTCATGTACACCAAAGACCCAGAGATGGTTCCCTTTCTTTCCCCCATTCCCAAGATGGTTTGTCTCTTTGTAGACATGGCCATGATATTAGCTACCTGTATAATGCTCTTTCAAAAGAAAATACCCTAAAATGAATGAATAATCATATTGTACCTACTCTACCACTTAAAGTGTTAGAAGTATTTAAACTAATTTAGTGGATTTTTTAACGTTTTTATTGGAATATAATTGCTTAACATTGTTGTGTTAGTCTCTGCTGTATAACAAAGTGAATCATCTATAGGTATACATATATCCCCATATTCCCTCCCTCTTGCATCGCCCTCTCACCCTCCCTACCCCACCCCTCTACCTGGTCACAAAGCACCGAGCCGATCTCCCTGTGCTTTGCTGCTGCTTCCCACTAGCTATTTTACATTTGGTAGTGTATATATGTCAGTGCCACTCTCTCACTTCATCCCAGCTTATTCTTCCCCCTCCACATGTCCTCAAGTCCATTCTCTATGTCTGCGTCTTTATTCATGTCCTGCCCCTAAGTTCTTCGCAACAATTTTTTTTTTAGATTCCATATACATGTGTTAACTTACAGTATTTGTTTTTCTCTTTCTGACTTACTTTACTCTGTCGGACAGACTGTAGGTCCATCCACCTCATTACAGATAACTCAATTTCATTTCGTTTTATGGCTGAGTAATATTCCATTGCATATATGTGTCACATCTTTTTTATCCATTCCTCTGTCGATGGCCACTTAGGTTGCTTCCATGTCCTGGCTATTGTAAATAGTGCTGCAATGAACATTGTGATACATGACTCTTTTTGAATTATGGTTTTCTCAGGGTATAGTCCTAGTAGTGGGATTGCTGGGTTATTTGGTAGTTCTATTTGTAGTTTTTTAAGGACCCGCCATACCGTTCTCCATAGTGGCTGTATCAATTTACATTCCCACCAGTAGTGCAAGAGGGTTCCCTTTTCACCACACCCTCTCCAGCATTTATTTGTAGATTTTTTGATGATGGCCATTCTGACCGGTGTGAGGTGATACCTCATTGTAGTTTTGATTTGCATTTCTCTTAGTGATGTTGAGCATACTTTAATGTGTTTTTTGGCAATCTGTATATCTTCTTTGGAAAATGCAATGGTAAATAGGAGTGTTTCCTTAATTTCACTTTCAGATTTTTCATCATTAGTGTATAGAAATGCAAGAGATTTCTGTGCATTAATTTTGTATCCTGTTACATTACCAAATTCATGGAATAGCTCTAGTAGTTTTCTGGTAGCATCTTTAGGATTCTCTGTGTAGAGTATCATGTCATCTGCAAATAGTGACAGTTTTACTTCTTTTCAGATTTGGATTCCTTTTATTTCCTTTTTGTCTTTGATTGCTGCTGCTAAAACTTCCAAAACTATGTGGAATAATAGTGGTGAGAGTGGGCACCTTGTCTTGTTCCTGATCTTAATGGTAATGGTTTCAGTTTTTCACCATTGAGAATGATGTTGGCCATGGGTTTGTCATATATGGCCTTTATTATGTTGAAGTAAGTTTCCTCTATGCCTACTTTCTGGAGTGTTTTCACCATAAATGGGTGTTGATTTTTGTCAGAAGCTTTTTCTGCATCTATTGAGATTATCGTATGGTTTTTATCCTTCCATTTGTTAATATGGTGTAGCACATTGATTGATTTGCATATATTGAAGAATCTTTGCATTATTGGGATAAACCCCACTTGATCATGGGGTATGATCCTTTTTATGTGCTGCTGGATTCTATTTGCTAGTACTTTGTTGAGGATGTTTGCATCTATATACATCAGTGACATTGGCCTGTAGTTTTCTTTTTTTGTGACATCTTTGTCTGGTTTTGGTATCAGGGTCATAGAATGACCCTGATATCATAGAATGAGTTTGGGAGTGTTCCTGTCTCTGCTATATTTTGGAAGAGTTTGAAAAGGATAGGTGTTAGATCTTCTCTGAATGTTTGATAGAATTGGCCTGTGAATCCATCTGGTCCTGGGCTTTTGTTTGTTGGAAGATTTTTAATCACAGTTTAAATTTCAGTGCTTGTGAATGGTCTGTTTGTATTTTCTATTTCTTCCTGGTTCAGTTTCAAAAGGTTGTGCTTTTCTAAGAATGTGTCCATTTCTTTCAGGTTGTCCTTTTTATTGGCATAGAGTTGCTTGTAGTAATCTCTCATGATCGTTGTATTTCTGCAGTGTCAGTTGTTCCTTCTCCTTTTTCATTTCTAATTCTATTGATTTGCATCTTCTCCCTTTTTTTCTTGATGAGTCCGGCTAATGGTTTATCTATTTTGTTTATCTTCTCAAAGATCCAGCTTTTAGTTTTATTGATCTTTGTTATTGTTTCCTTCATTTCTTTTTCATTTACTTCTGATCTGATCTTTATGATTTCTTTCCTTCTGCTAACTTTGGGTATATTTTGTTCTTCTTTCTCTAATTGCTTTAGGTGTAAGGTTAGGTTGTTTATTTGCGATGTTTCCTATTTCTTGAGGTAGGGTTGTATTGCTGTAAACCTCCCTCTTAGAACTGCTTTTGCTGCATCCCTTAGGTTTTGGGCCATCGTGTTTTCATTGTCATTTGTTTCTAGGTAGTTTTTGATTTCTTCAGTGATGTCTTGGTTAGTTAATAGTGTACTGTTTAGCCTCCATGTGTTTCTATATTTTACAGTTTTTTTTTTTTCCCTGTAATTGATATCTGGTCTCATAATGTTGTGGTTGGAAAAGATACTTGATATGATTTTAATTTTCTTAAATTTACCAAGGCTTGATTTATGACCCAAGGTATGATCTATCCAGGAGATTGTTCCATGAGCACTTGAGAAGAAAGTGTATTCTCTTCTTTTTCATTGGAATGTCCTATAAATATCAATTAAGCCCATCTCATTTAATGTGTCATTTAAAGCTTGTGTTTCCTTACTTATTTTCAGTTTGGAAAATCTGTCCATTGATGAAAGTGGGGTGTTAAAGTCCCCTATTATGATTGTGTTACTGTCGATTTTCCCTTTTATGTCTGTTAGCAGTTGCCTTATGTATTGACGTGCTCTTATGTTGGGTGCATAAATATTTACTGTTGTTGTATCTTCTTCTTGGATTGATCTGTTGATCATTATGTAGTGTCCTTGTCTCTTGTAATAGTCTTTATTTTATAGTCTATTTTGTCTGATATGAGAATTGCTACTCCAGCTTTCTTTTGATTTCCATTTGCACGGAATATCTTTTTCCATCCCCTCACTTTCAGTCTGTATGTGTCCCTAGGTCTAAAGTGGGTCTCTTGTAGAGAGCATATATACGGGTCTTACTCATGTATCCATTCTGCCAGTTTATGTCTTCTGGTTGGAGCATTTAATCCATTTATATTTAAGGTAATTATCACTATGTATGTTCCTATTACCATTTTTTAAATTGTTTTGGGTTTGTTATTGTAGGTCTTTTTCTTCTCTTGTGTTTGCTGACTAGAGAAGTTCCTTTAGCATTTGTTGTAAAGCTGGTTGGTGGTGTTGAATTCTCTTAACTGTTGCTTGTCTGTAAAGGTTTTAATTTCTCCATCAAATCTGAATGAGATCCTTGCTGGGTAGAGTAATCTTGGTTGTAGGTTTTTCCCTTTCATCACTTTAAATATATCCTGCCACTCCCTTCTGGCTTGCAGAGTTTCTGCTGACAAATCAGCTGTTAAACTTATGGGGATTCCCTTGATTGTTATCTGTTGCTTTTGCTTTGCTGCTTTTAATAATTTTTCTTTGCATTTAATTTTTGATAGTTTGATTAATATGTGTCTTGGAGTGTTTCTCCTTGGATTTATCCTGTATGGGACTCTCTGTGCCTCCTGGACTAGATTGACTCTTTCCTTTCCGATATTAGGGAAGTTTTCAACTATCATCTCTTCAAATCTTTTCTCAGTCCCTTTCTTTTTCTCTTCTTCTTCTGGGACCCCTATAATTCGAATGTTGGTTCATTTACTGTTGTCCCAGAGGTCTCTGAGACTGTCCTCAATTCTTTTCACTATTTTTTCTTTATTCTGCTCTGTGGTAGTTATTTCCACAATTTTATCTTCCAGGTCACTTATCCATTCTTCTGCCTCAGTTATTCTGCTATTGATTCCTTCTAGAGAATTTTTAGTATCATTGATTGTGTTGTTCCTCATTGTTTCTTTGCTCTTTAGTTCTTCTAGGTACTTGTTAAACGTTTCTTGTATTTTCTCCATTCTATTTCCAAGATTGTGGATCATCTTTACTATCACTCCTCTGAATTCTTTTTTAGGTAGACTGTCTATTTCCTCTTCATTTGTTTGGTCTGGTGGGTTTTCACCTTGCTCCTTCATCTGCTGCGTATTTCTCTGTCGTCTCATTTTTCTTAGCTTACTGTGTTTGACGTCTCCTTTTTGCAGTCTGCACGTTCATAGTTCTCATTGTTTTTGGTGTCTGCCCCCAGTGGCTGAGTTTGGTTCAGTGGCTTGTGTAGGCTTCCTGTTGGAGGGGACTGGTGCCTGTGTTCTGGTGGATGAGGCTGGATCTTGTCTTTCTGTTGGGCAGAACCAAGTTTGGTGGTGTGTTTTGGGGTGTCTGTGAACTTAGTATTATTTTAGGCAGCCTCTCTGCTAATGAGTGGGTTTGTGTTCCTGTCTTGCTAGTTGTTTGGCATGTGGTGTCCAGCACTGTAGCTTGCTGTTCTTTGAGTGGAGTTGGGTCTTAGCATTGAGATGGAGATCTCTGGGAGAGTTCTCGCCAACTGATATTACATGGGTCTGGGAGGTCTCTGGTGGTCCAGTGTCCTGAACTCAGCTCTCTAACCTCCAAGGCTCAGGCCTGACACCCGGCTGGAGCATCAAGACCCTGTCAGCCACATGGCTGTCACCGGAAAGCTTCCTGGAATCTTCCTCTCTGATGCATTCAGAAGTACTACTCAATTTAATGGATTTTTGTAGTCAGATCAGAAAGTTAACCCACAGGTCTTAATTTTTCACCTAAGTATTACTGAAAACTCACAATATATATATTCTTTTTCAGATTCTCTTCCCTTATAGATTACTACAAAATATTGAGTATAGTTCCCTGTGCTATACAGTAGGTCCTTGTTGTTTATCTATTTTATATAGGGGACTGTGTATATGTTAATCCCAAACAATTTATTCTCCCAACCCCTTCCCTTTTTGTAACCATAAGTTTGTGTTACATGTCTGTGGGTCTATTTCTGTTTTGTAAATAAGTTCATTTGTATCTTTTTTTAGATTCCACATATGAGCGATATCATATGCTATTTGTCTTTCTCTGTCTGACTTACTTCACTTAGTATGATAATCTCTAGTTCCATCCATGTTGCTGCAAATGGCATTATTTCATTTTTTATGCCTGAATAATATTCCATATTGTGTGTGTGTGTGTGTGTGTGTGTGTGTGTGTGTGTGTGTACCACATCTTCTTTAAGGGATGCAATATTTTAAATGGGATACTGCATTGTATTGACTGCAAACAGATAAACAAATAAAACATTTCATGAAATACCAATGAATTGTTTCATTTCCAAAGAAAGTAGTGCCTTGGAATCTATTCGAAGATTGTAAGGGTTGTGGCTAGAGTAGCTCCCACAAGTTACCTAGTCTTCAAGGATTAGAAGGTAATTTTCATTCTCCACTAATCACTCTTTTCACCAGAGCTTGAAAAAATATCTTGTGCAATAACTGCCTGCTTGCTATAATTCTTTTCCTACTGGTCTGCTTTTAGGAGACCGAAGGATACCCTTCTTCCACTGAAGTGGAGAATGACAGGACAAAGAAATACTCAAATGTATATTAAGAAGTTATGGAAAATTGATATAAACTTCACTTGCTTAGAAGGCAACCAGTGTCCAAGCAAGTCTTAGCTTAGAAAACTAGACAAATATTTTTCTAGAAAATACTATACATAGAGCATTGAGGAGGATGCAATAAATAGGCACAGAATTATTCAAAGAAAACAATTTAAAACTCTAACTTAATCCCACACTCCAAAGCCAAAATATCACAGCATATTACATAAAAAAATCAATATTTCCTGGGATCCATCCCCCAAGAGGTCCATTCCCAAAGATCTACAATAAAAGGCCTGAAACACTTAAAGACCAAAATTCTTAAGTATAGCTGTTGTTTAAAAATGATATTAAAAAGTAGTATTTTATAGTTGAGTTCATTTGGGGGAAGTTGAAATTGATGGTAGCAACTGGATTGATATGTATGTGATCTGGTTACCTTCCCTTAAGTGCCACAAGCCATAGAGAATCTCCTGCCCTTATGACAGTTGCAACACTGGGTTGGTTTCCCACATCTTCCCCTTGTAACTCCGTGTAAGTTCCATGAGTTTTCCACAGTTGAGACCCTCCCCCCTGTGTAAGGCTTTGATGATAAACTTCCACAGGGCCTCTTGCTTCATTAATTATTTCACCTCCACATTTTTCACTTACCGTTGTCTGTCCCATGACTCAAATTTCCCCAAACCAGTGCCAGTTTTAGGTGTTTTATTTTTCTTGGCATATAATGAGTATCTACAAAGTTGCACTGCTAGAACTGAATAATTTGTGCTGCAGTTTTTCATTATATCTTACAGATAAAGGGTCATGGTCTTTCCTACATGATCCACATAAAAATATCTAGAACCACTAAACAAGATCAATATTTTTTCTGCCATTTTCCTTTTATTTATTTTTGTAAGCTTATTTCTCAACATCTATTTTCTTAAAACCTACTTTTAGAAATTTTAAATCCCGAGTGAGTCATTTTTCCAACTTTTGGGGGAACTTTGCTTTCTTCAGAGTCAGAGGACATGAAAAACCTTGTCCATAAACTGAAAAAAACTCCAGGTCACATATTTTCAGCATCTACTAGAAAGTCAAAGATCTAGGACAGCATATGAAGTCAACTGAAATTATAACTACTCTCTGTAGTTAAATGCACACTAACTACAGTATTTAGCTATCTGGGCCCATTTCTTCAAGATTCTAATTCCTGTCCAGTTCACTAAATGAGTCATTCTCTTCCTCTATCCCCCATTTTTATCATACCTGGATGGAAGGTGCCAGTTAATTGTTTGCATGTAATGTGATCATTCATAGTGGACCATTTGAATGACAGCAAGGATAGATGATTACCAACGCACAAACAAGCAGTACATGTTTGATAAGATCAGGGTAATATGAACATATCCTCTATGTTATTCATATTAGTAAGGATGCTGTCTAAAACATTTGTATTTATTCTAAAGTAGAAGCTAATTTTGAGATGAAGAGAATGAAATAAAATTTACTAAGATAGTAAAAATAAAGTGTAATGAGATGATTCAAATGGACTTGTAGCATTTTAAAATTTCTCAGAGTTAGCATTTTGAATATCAAACCTCATTCTATTATATATGGTCATACAAAGAGGTTAAAGTGATTTTTACTTGGTGGAATACCATAACTATAATTTTCTGCTTTTAATATTTTAGCAAAAATAATTTAATTAATGTAATTTGTGTTTTCTGTCCTCAGACTCTTTGTTGAAGAAATTGTTCAAGTTCTTACATAAAATATGGTTGTCTATGTACTTATCAGTCGTTTTTACTAGAGGTACATGTGAATTTTCTGCTCATTTTGGACCATATGTGGCAACATTCAATGCAAATTAGTCAAGTGAATTAAATTTATGGAAAAAAACCTATGCTTTTCACTTAAAATCTTACTTCATGTTACATTGAATTAACTTTTATGAAATGATTCAGGCCAAAATTAAATTTTATATTTTAAGACTTTATACAGACAATGAAGGAACTGTTATTTTGGAAAACCTTTCTTTTCTTCAAAGTACCTTATAAAGTTTCATTCAAAATCAGTCATATATTATTTATCACTTTTTTTATTTTTGTTAATATGAGTATCTACAATACTATTCAAAAATATACATGAATAATTTGTTCATAATGTTATTCCTTATAAAGAGCTATATTATTTAAATATTTTAGACAATCCTACTTGCCACATAAAAAACATTAAAATAACTGTATATACAACTCAAAACTGTAAAAGCGTTAATTATCAGGCATATTCATATATTTAAGAATTAAAAGTTATTCCGTTGTTTTTTTGGAGTAAGGCAAGAAAAGGATGGGCTTCTTTTGGAAAAGTGAGACTGGTATTGAATACTACCATAATCAAATTACTTAGTTAACTATATAATTAAGTACATTTTCCTTTGCATGTAATGAACCTGAGGGGAAATAGTAAATCAAAATAGTAGCTCTAGTGAGGGACCAGAGGTCAAATATCAAAATACTTTGCTTAGTAAGAACCATTATAATATCACATTCAATAGTCAACAGATACTTACTGAGTGCAACTGCTTTTGAGGCAACATTTCAGGCACTTGAGGTATACCACTGAACAAGGCGGATGGACATCTCTGCCCTCTTGGGACTTCTATACTAGCAAGAAGAGACAGAATGAAACCCAAACATAATCAGTAAGCAAATGATATAGCCTGTTAGAAGGTGGTAAGTGCTATGAAAGAAGAAAAAGTAGAGCAAGTTAGGTGGGGGGAAGGAAATAAGACTCTAAAACGTAGGGTGTACATTGCAGTAACAAGTGGGGTGCTCAGTGTGGGCAACCCCATGCAGCAGGTGACAACTGAAAGAGATAAAGAAAATTAAGCAAGTGGACATATAGGGGAAAGGGTATTCCAGAAAGAAGAAACAGCTAGTGCAAAGACCGTAAGGCAGGAACAGGAATGCCAGTGCCACAAAAGCACAGTGAGTGGAGGAGAGTAGTGTACGAGGTCATGGAAATAACTCGGGCCAGATTTTTTAGGTCAGCAAATATTTCTGTGAAAAGCCCAATGGTTAAGTATTTTAGGCTTCGCTATACACAGTCTTTGTTGCCAACAACTCATTTCTACCTATGTAGTACCAAAGCAGCCACAGGTAAAATATAAGTAAATGTAAGTGTCTAGGTTCCAATTAACTTCATTTATGGACATTGAAAGTTAAATTTCACATAATTTTCACATATCCTACAGTTAAAAAAAGAACACCCTTTTTTAACTATTGAAAAATGTAATATTATCCCTAGCCCATGGGTTACTAAAATATGTCAGTGGGCAGATTTGGCATACGGGGCATAGCTGCCAACCCTTTATGTGACATGGTTACCATTGCAAGGATATTGGCCCTTAGGTTCAGTGAAATGGGGTTGCAGTGTGGGGTTTTCAGCAGAACAACAGCCTGATAGGTCTTACAATTTCTAAAGATCACTTGGGTGGCTGTGCTGAGAATAAAAGTTACACGGCGAGGATAGAATTAGGAAGACCTCATTAAAAGGTTGATAGGGAATTCCAGGCAAAGATGACGAAGGCTGAGACCAAGTTGTAGTAGTGGAGGTAGAGAGGAGTGGTCAGATTCCAGACCTGTTTCGAAGGGGGAGCCAGTAGCCTTCCTGGCTCTTTATGTACACACAGAGTACAAAATTACACAGAGGCACAAAAGTTGCCTTCTGAGCAACTTGCAGAAAAAATAAAGACATTAGAACTAGACTAACCTTGATTCAAACCCCATCTCACCATTAATGCGACATCAAAAGAATAACTCTCCCATGCTTAGTTTCCTAAGGGTGAAATGGCGATGATATTTATCTCACAGAGCAAGTCAGCTGTAGAGAAAATATCAGGTATTCAATGGTAGCACTGCATTATGTGACATGAGTGTCATACACTTGTCACAATTAATTCTTCTACCCCCCAACAAGGCAAGGTCGTGTCACGTCCTCATTGTGGAGAACATGAGCACACACTGCAGTCCTGCCCAGTATCATGCCGGCTGTTCATTGCAGCGCTGAGTTTGAAACTCATTCCACCTGACTCCAGAACCCATGCTGTTAACCACTATGCAGTGCTGCCTCCCTGGAAAAATTACGATTCATTTTTCATAAAACCAGAGACCCACCACCAAATGACTTAACTTTCAGAGCCTAACTTAAAGCTGGATACAGCAGATCAAGGATTAGAAAAAGGAAGCAAAACAACAATAAATACAGCCTGATATTAAGAAAGGAGCCAGACAAGAAGTAAAAGGATTGTAACAAGTATGCACAGGAAATTTAGGAAAAGAAAATTTTAAGGCAAATAATACCACATCACATTGGGTCTTGATTATCCATGAAGACAATTCTCTTTCATAGGAAAATAGGAAGACACAAATTCAGTCATTCACTCGCTAAGTATTTTAGAGTGCCAAGAACCATCGCTGAAACTTAGAAATACAAGCAAAGAAGCTATATATGTCATCTGCCCTCTTGTAGAAACCATCATTTGTGATTAAAGGGGTCTATTTTTAGTGGGGTTAAGTGACCCTCAATACCTTTGCAAAAAAAAGAGAAAAATCAGAATAACAGAAACATAATCCAATCTCCAAAGAGAAGGAGTACAATTATTGAAGTTGCAATAGGAGTTTTGTGTTTGCTAATTGCTTAAAGGGAGGGTTCAGGAGAGTGAAGAAGGGAACATTAAATATTAAACTGAATGGATTCTTACTAGTCGCTTGTCAACTAAAATGACCACCTGTATTAGGGTGCTGCTGTCTCCCAGGTTGTCAGAGCCACGAACATCAGCAGAGACTGAGGGTATCCGGACGCAGAGGGGAAAGGAAAAGAGACTAACAAGCATAGTTATAATAAAGAAAAGATTATCTCAGAAGGCATGTACTGGTCAAGGTAAATTTGGTTAATAATGGAAAATATACATACCAATGTAAGAGAACATATGGCAAAAAACTTGAGAATGATATGAAGTATGAAGAAATACACTTGTGTATATTATATATTTTGATTGATTTATAATCAAAATATATGGATCTCTACATGAATATTGACCAAAAGAAGAAAATATCTTGAAGGAGAGAATATCATATCCTCACATCTGAGGCAGCTCTATTGTAGAGATAGACATTGTGTCAGCTAAGTTCTCTATTTTTCCCTGAAAATCTCAAATCCCGATCCAGGCATAACCCCTGATTTCGGTAATGTTGGTCACCCCTGCACACCTAGCATTGCCTGCTGGCTGGTGACAGTATCTCCTTGATGAGTAGGCCGGGGCCAGTCCCAGGCAGCTCTCCTTTCAGCCTGACAGCTGCATATCCCAGGTGGTCTGACATTTGAGATGGAGGCTGTGGATAAGATTGAAGGTGTTTTAGGAAAGAAGTAGGCTGTGAATAACACCAAGACTTCATCCAGATGGAATCACTCATGAGACAACCTGAGATAGTCTATTACTGCCCATATGTCTTCTAGGTCTCCGAAGGCCAGGCTCCACTGATTTATTAGAAACCCACTATTTATGCTTTTGGCTCATCTCACAACAGACTACAGTAAAGGATTTATCAGAGACGCTGCTGTTTCTGGCAGCTGTTGGAATTTTATAAGTTCTTTAAATAAAACAGCCTCCATAAATATCCTAGTAAACATCAGACAATAAAGTAAATATTTGGGGGTGAGATTCAGTTTATTTCCTTTTAATACACACCACCTTTTTACAAGTTTCCTTCTGAGTGCAGCCCCATGGCAAAACCTTTTACAGAACATACCTATTTTAGGTAAATAAATAAATATGTGACTCCAAAGAAGTCAAAATTACTAGATATAGCTATGCTCACAGTATTGCTTAAACACTATTTTTCCCTTGCAGATAAGCCTTGGAAGAATTATTTCATCATTTTACCAGCACAAACAGTTGTTACTAGTGTATCTTATTTATAGATGGTTCTTTGAGGAACTATAGTAATATAGCAAAATATCAGTTATTTCATCACACTGGTGAATTTAATGAACCTGAAGGTGTGTGTTATTTTAGCACTTGCTGTAGCTCCTGTGAAAACCCAGTGGTGCTAAAATCTGTAAACCTGTCATTGCTTAAGTAATAACCTTGTTAAAAGCATCTTCATTTAACTTACTTTAGCTTCTGCAGGATGTAGGTTTTATTTTATCAGTGCAGAGAGTAGGTGTTTCAAACCCAAACCACTTATTGTAAATATAATTAATTGTAGTTCATTAATTTATTCACAGTGTTATTGCTTTTATTCTAACACTTAGGTTAAATTAAATATTGTCTGGAATCTAGTACCCATTTTCAATTTTTTACAAACTCTTAATTTATATTGAAGTTCTGTGGTTACAAGAATAAATTTTAGTCTGCACCAATGAAAATGTTCATTTTAATTTTTAATACTCCTTTATGTGAGGCACAATGACTCTTCCTCCCCTATACACACTGTAGATTGAAAAAAAAGCACATTTTTGTTAATCTGCTTGGAATGGATTTGAGTTTATTCTTGCCTTTTAAAATGTGGAGAAAATTGGATACTGATGGTAGGTGTTCAGAATTATCAGTTGATTTCTGCAAGAACACATCTACAATTATTGAAATGCTGGCAATAAAAGTGGGAACTCCCTCCTATTTAGAATTATTTATGAAAAGAGAGGAAGGAGGGGAGAGACAGAGAGTGTGGATGAAAGAGGACAAAACTGTAATTTGTGTAATTATAGTCTCAAAACAAAAACAAACTTTCTATAATTACCTAGATAGGCCAACAGCAAGGTGTATGATAAAAGCTATATGTTATCAGCCACTTTGAAATCCTTGGCTGATTGCAATAATGCAGTCAGTAAATACTGACACATGTTCCGTTCGTTCTATGACCACATCTAGAAGAACGTTATAAAAGGTGTTGGTGGCCAACCACTGTTTCATTGCCGAGTGACGTTAGTTAAACAGCTACTAGCCTGATAGGTAGATTAAGATTTATATCAAATTTTCTTTCCCCAAAAGGTATCAAGAAAAATGCAGGATAGAAATAGTATAATAGGCCCACTTGGTAATAAATTGAATCTGTCAAGGTGGTTTTGTTTCTGAATCCATTATTTTTAATACAACTTAAACATTTTTTTTATAATAATCAAGATACCTTTGTAAAATCCCTCCAAATTGTAATCCTGATACTATTTTTTCCTACTCCTCTAAGTGTAAATGTTGATTTTAAATTTGGGGCTAGAGAGAGTGAGGAGAGGAAACACATCAAGAACTAAGACAATTTCTTGGGTTATTTTCAGCATGTAAAATAATAACTTTAAACATTGTTTTCTGTTTAATGATTTTTGTCTTCTAGATGAAGGTTCTTAGCATTATTAACATTTAGATTGGTTGAAGTGTGGGTCATTCAAATAATAGTATATTTAAATACGCAGTGAAAAAAGTTTGAAAATTGCATATATACTTTTGCTGTTATTGTTAATCTCTTTTTGTAACATACCTATTACTAAAAACTTTCTTTAGTAATTCAGTTAATGTTTATATGCCTTGAATAAATGACATTTTTAATCAGAATATTAAGCAACCATGTTAATTTTTGTTTTGTCTGACAGTTAGTATAGTTTCTAAATAATAGCCAGACAAGAGATTACACAATTGTATCTTTCAATAATATACACTTTAAATGTACATGAAAGTTAGAAAATTTTAATAAAATTCACACTTATATCGAGGATTTTTTTAAATTAAATCTATTGGTTGTTGGTATCTGTGAACTCTTAAGAATAAACACCTGCAGTGTTTTATTATGTAAAAAGGTGGTTTAATTGCATCATATTTATCACAGACGAATCAAGCCCTATTCAGAAGATAATAATGACACGGTAATTGGATCAGTAATTGGTTCAGGATGATTCAATATTGTACTAATAATCATAAATACCGCTGTCTTCTGCTTTGATTCAGGGCTGACATGCTAATATAGATTGGATTTAGAGCACTAAATATTCGTGAACTGGATCTAGTATTAATGTCTAGATCCTTGGTTTGGCTATGCCAGCCAGAAACAGGTATAAAACATATGCACCACTTGAAAACATATTTTAAATTACAATATGAATTCAGTCAATGTACTTTATTGGCTTTCCTTAATGATTAATTTCTGAAACCAACATCTTCAATATACGGAGGTGGAAGGGAGTAGAAATAAAGGCATTTCCTTATTTTTCTTGTAAAAACGATCATTTTGGATGAGTAATGCAGTTTTTACATTTGATCGAACAAGTTACCATGGATGATGTGACATGATGACCTGGTGGGCAAAATTATTCATGTGCCAGTTATGTAATGAAGGATATGAAAATCATTCCCATTACACACTGTGTTCAGCAGACACTTGGCGGTTAAACAGGACTATTTCTTAGCCAGTGTGGTGGCAGCCTTTCACTGAGAGCCAAAGGAGAGGGAGGCTCATTATGTAGGAAACAATGATCCTTATTCACTCAACATGGAAACTTGCCTTACAAGTGCACATTGGATGGCTCTGGGCTGGAACAAAAATGGCATATCCCCTGTTATCAATGGAACAGAAACCCAGGATCAACATGCCTGGCTTGGAATGCTGCCTACTGGGGATAGAAATGGATACATTCAGGCATTTGTTTATTTATGATCATTTCTATGGATTGGAGGTGTTGGGGATGTGCTTACTGTCTACCCCTGCTGATCTAGGTCTCTTTTGTGGGAAAAGGAGAGAGGGGCAGCTCACAGGTGCCAATAAAGAATGTAACTATGCAATTTTAACTCTGAAGTTATAAGACTGTGCTGGAGACAACTGATTAGATGTGTAATGTTTACCTGGCAAGGGAATAATTCTTTTTCTATTATTTTAACTAAACATAGGATGATGGCATGTACAAAATCTATGTATAAGACAAAAAGAATGTCATAGGGTATGGAACCATTGCTTCCTGGTGAAGAACCCAAACATAATGATAACACATTTCCTAAGAATAATAGAGAGGTTGATGAGACCAATGGATCTACAGAGGATTTGGATTACCCTGTTACCTCTCTTGCTTTTGGTTTTTTGTTATTTACAAATTGGGAATTTGAAATGGAATTTACTCTCCAAAGGTCACTATAAAGAAAATGAATATAAAGCTTATCAAATCTATTATTTATACAGATGCTCCAGGATGAGTATTGAGATTCTTTCCCATCATTTATCTCTGTTCTAATTATTTAAAATAATCTTTGAAGGTAGGCATAGAGTGACGTGATTAATTTCTCATTGCCAAAGTCAGGCAGGAAACACAAGTAGATGAACTATGTGTTGGGAAAGAAAAAAAATGCCAGAAAGTACTACATCAGTGTCCTTTAAGAGTTTTTGATTAACCCAATGATTCCACTCAAGGGAGCAGGCTTCAACCTGTACTGGTGTTCTCAAATCTTCCCTCTTCATGCAAGGTATGGAAGACACAATTTTCTCAGCATACACTCAGTTGAATCTTTTCTAATGGCATCCATGTTGGCGCTATTTTCTAGGTAGGCATGGAGGGATGTCTTCATCATTCGCAGGAGTCTGGGTTTACTGCCAAAGGCAATGATCCAATTCCACAGGCGAGGGAAATAGATAATTTCAGTTCCCAAATCAGCATTGCATCCAGTAACACCTGAGCAATGAAAGTCCTGTGGTGTCTATATTCAAGAGCCAGGAAATTCCATGTGTTGATGGAATCAAGTTCTCTCCTAGGTGGAGTGACTGTTTATTGTTTAGTATCCATGAAAGGAAATCTGCAGTCAAATAGCAGCCAGACGTCACACATTCCCCATGTATCTACGCCTCAGTGGCTCCAGTGCTGAACCAACTGCTCAGGAGTTACAGGATAACTAATTTACTTGGTCTCATTTCTCCCTGAAACTCTACGTGTAGTTGTGGTTCACTGGTTTAGTGACGTGAATGAAGGGAATTCACTGCACTTCAAATCTCTCATTACACCTTAATTAGGACACCAGCTAGAAATATCAATGTTTTAACAACTGTAGCAGACAAGGTTTCTTTTCCTTCTTTAATCACATATTGTAAAGCAGACTGAAGTACTTTATCAATGTTTTCTTCTTTTGTTTTTTTTCTAGTAAGAATCCACAGCTAAGTATACTAACATAAAAACTAAGGCTATGATCTTTCCATTTTAATCCTCAGCTCAGTCAGCAACAGAGTGATAAATGATAACAGTAATCACAGAAAATACATTATTAAGGAGTAAAAATGCATAACTATTAAGTTTTTGTCGTGTTGGATTTTGTTTTTTGTGTTTGTGTTTTTTTCTTAACAGAAATTTTGCCACTGAGGCAAATTATACTTTTTTTTTTTTTGGTTGTTACTTAGTAAATTTCCAAGTAATTAAAATCTTTTTTCATCATCATTTTGACTTTAGAAAACTGTTTTGGGACCACCAACTACCAGTGTCCTTAACTCAGAGCACCTGAGTAACCTCTCCTGTGAGGTACAGTTTTGTTGTAGAAAACATCTGAATGCTTGTAACATCTGGATCATAAATAATAAAAAGGTAGTTTTTAGTTGTCAGCATAACAGTCTATAGCAAAGGAGGGAGAACATTTTACCTAGTATTTATAATTATTTAAATATTTACCTTCCCCCAAAACAAGGTTACAATAAATTTCCAATTAACAACAAGATAAAATAAATATAACTTTAAAAATACGCCTTTAAATCAAAGAAAGAAGACAAACAATACTAAAATTTAATCTGTCCTTTGGGGCAGGAGACAGCTTACAGGTTCTTGTCAGCCAGCTAAATGACAGTCAGAAAAGATCATGTGACTGGGGTCTAAAAACTAATTAATCTCCATAAAGCTGTAAGTGAGGTAGGTAAGATGACTTGAAATTTGATTACATTATTGCATTTAAGGGGAGAAAATGCAGCATGTATTTTTCATGTTGATTTTAACCACCTGAGCCCTTAATGATGTTTTGTACCTTGGAAGAAAAATCATATTTCATCCATATTTTAAAAAGAACTACAAAGATGCTACTGTCAGTATATGATTTATGTATTTGCTATAAATAATATGAAAATGAATCATGTAGGATGCCTCTGTAAAGTTTTCAAAGAATAAGTAATTCTTTGAAAGGTAGATTCACTGTGAAAAGGAAGCCATAAATCGTAAGACTAAAAGAAATTTACAAAGATATTTAAAGGAAATAATAATTTTACTATTCCCAGCCCTACTTCCATAAAAAGCAAATGATTAGGTAGTATATTTTGGCTATTGGACATTTATGTGCTACATTGTTATTAGTTCTAAAGTTTAAGTCCTATTCAAAATAATTTGAGAATTGATGAAAATATCACATTCTCTACCACTTCCATTATTCTAGTCATACACAACATATGTAAATACTTTGAATGTTAGAAGGAGTCATTCAGAATCCCATGGAACCTTCTTGTATGCTTCACAGCTAATTCTTTTTTTGATTGCTTTAACAGTTATGTAAAAGAGACTTCTAAGCAATGGTTCCTTAAATGTGTTCTCCTTTTATCTGCAGCAGAAGAACAAGGATTATAGAATAATAATCTGAAACATTATGTCTGGAATGCTGTGAAAATAATCCTCATTAGATTGGAATGAGCCCTGAAGAGAGAGAGAGAGAGAGAGAGATAGAGAATATGTGTGTGTGTGTGTGTGTGTGTGTGTGTGTGTGTGTGTGTGTGTGTCTTGGGGGAGGGGAAAGTTAAGTGTATTTCAGAAAGAAAAAGAGAGAGACTTGGAGTTTTATTAATAAACACTATCGATCATAGATTATGTAAATTATATATCTGCAAAAATTTTATTTAAAAAATTGGAAGCACTATATTTGAGTTAAAATACAAGTCAGGGAATTTATTGCTACCAGGTAATCCATTGTATACTGAACACAGAGAGAAGGTGACAGGCAGAATACATTCTCTAGTTTGTTTTATTAAAATTAAAATTGTAATTTTTTCATAATAATATTAATGAATGTGCGAGCAGATTGAATCACAAAAATAGAGTACCTCTCATTGAGAATCTGAAAGCATTTTACAAATGAAGGGCTTTTTCTACTCTATTTTATGTGAACAAAGTTTTTGTGAGTTAAAGTACATTCAGTATTTTAGGGAAAAGTTATCATCGTTCATCTTGGCAAAAATATGCTAGTCAACTTTTTCCCAGTATGCAAACTTTAGAGGCGTCATAAAGGAGAGGTTTGGTTTAATATTCAGAAGGCAGGAAATATCTTTTGTTCTTCGTTTTTCTTTTCTCTAATCATCTTAAGATAAGCATGCATGTAGTATACGGATAGATACACACCCAAAGATATATTTGTGTGACAGGAGGGCAGCTAGAATACTCTAGGGTTGTCTGAACCAGGCAGAGTGATGGAAAAGCCACAGGAAGGAAAGGAGAGCTTCAGGAAGGAGAGCTGCTCCCTCTTTTCTGACCTCTGCCTTCACATCCATCTAATCGCCTCTGTATCCCTTCCTATTATCCACTATCTTTCCACTTTGCCCTTTGGGATACAGAGTATGGAAAACATTTTCCCCGACCTGAATAGGCATTTATAAGCAGCTACTTCCTGAGTTCAGTGAATATTTTTAGACCTTAAAAAACATTGTACTTCCTATGAATGACGATATCAGTTAAAATATTATTACCATTATTTTGGATTAAGTTATCACTGCTTAAATATCCCTGGCTTATATTTCCAATCACTGAAAATTTGAAACCTTAAGAGAATTCTTGCTAATGGGTAACTAGTCAATATCCATGGTTAAAACTGAAAGGAGGTAAAAATGGAAACTACGACACTGTGGAGAATTCTAAAACTTTATGTTAAGAATGTCTAAAATGACCTATATGCAAAATAATTTACAGGAGTATCACTTGAAATTATTTTAAAGAATGTTTAGTGGGAGACCAGGGTATACCTGAGGTATAACACCCTTCTGTTGAACTCTAAATTCTAAGCAGAATTTTGTTCTATTGTGTAATGAGGCACAAAGGCCAGACCATTTCCACCAACTGTACTACAGAAAAATCTTCTGAGCCTATACACCATCAATTCACTTTCCTTGCATAATCGAATAGACAAAGCTTGCCACTCAAGATCAAGGAAAACAGGGATGGAAGAGAAAAGATTGAGATTGAGTATTCAAAGAAAAAGCTAATATAATTCTCTGTGCTGGTATCTTTCTCCCTCCTTGTTTGTTTACTCTTAATATTACAGAATTGATAAGCAGTTTAAAAAATTCTGAGATCCAAAAATGTGTCAACATTACAACACGTTGAATTTTTTATCTGCTTTAAAGTGTGCCCTCAAAAGCTTGCTTTTTTGAAGCAGTCATTTGCATAAATGGCTTAAATAGCCAACGCTTCTGCAGTGGTGAACCAAATTTTATTGGGGTTGTGGAATTAGGTTTCTTCTCTTTCTTTTCTTTTCTCACTTTCCTTCTGGCTGACAAGGTATTTGCTAGCATATCTGAAATTCGGATTTAAATTGAGATCTACTTTGACAATTGAGGGACAGATTTACGAAGCACCAAGACTTCTAATTGGTAGTTTGATTTCAGTGTCTGTGTGCCTGTGTTTGTTTTTTTATGTACTTATGTACCTATTTCTATATTCATTCATCCACTCACTTATGGACCCAACATTAGATAAAAATCCACTTTCATGAGAAAGATAGTAGGCAAATTCTTGTTTAACATAAAAGCCACTTCAACTATTAATTAATTATGATTACAGAAAATCTCCATTGTGACAGAATATCATTTAACTTCTAAAAACTAGAAGCAGTGACAGCACACATTTTTATAAAACTTTACCATGTAATAATTTTGTGTAAAGAAAGATTGTCCAAACTGATCTTTGAAAGGAGCTTAAATTACCAATCAAATATACATAACCCATTTCATTTGTTAAGGTCTTGATTTTCTATATTATTTTGGCTTTGTTTTAACAAATACGCTTGGCCATAATGAAAATAAACCTGCTGAAGTCTCCGAGGTCTGAGACAAGCTATAACACATTTCTGCACCACGGGGTGGGCTCCTGGGATGCCTACTGAGAAAATGCCTGCCCACTGAGCATGCCCAGACTATTAAAATGAATTGACATGTTAATGCTGACAGGAAAAGAGCACAAGAGAGCTTGCTAAATTACTGCTCAGTCAGGCACTAGGAATTCCTGAGTGGCTAACTCCTGAGCAAAACCCACAGCAAGCACAACAACATCAACAAAACTTTATTGTCAAATGCACCAAAACAAACAAACACTAACAGGGCTGTCATGTTAGTAATCCACCTGCCCATAAATCATATGGATTTTAATCATACCTGCCACCTTAGCCGCTTATCCCCAGAGAAATTGTTTTCTTTTTGCTCCCTCCTTCACTCGCTTTCAATTATCTGGAAGCTGGTTCACGTGTTTATTTATTTATCTAAAGTTCACATACAGTATGCATGCACAAATTTTCTCCAGGGGTTTGGACCAGGCAGATCATAGGAGGATGCAGTGGAGCGTAGCAGCTAACAGCTCAGATGAATGTACTCAGTCTCAAAAACCTGCTTTGGACCATGATGACAAGGAAAGGGGAGGACAGAAAGTAATTAGTGTGTGTACAATGATTGATTATGGCTTAATATTCAGGCATTTCACCTTTAGACCACTATAGGTAGACTTAAAGAATGATGAAACAGGAAGTCCTCGTGGTTTTTGAGAAGCAAGGAAGAAAAATCTGCTTTTCCACATTTAAGTCATTTGCCTTCGCTTCTGCAGAGGTGGAATAAAGTTTATTCACTTTTAAACATATATGTTTGATCAGTCTATTCACTGCATCTAAGAATTGTTTAAAATCTCAAATATTAAGATGAGCATAAGAAGTGACTTCTAGCCTTGGGCAGGCAGACAGGAGATGAAAGGAAGCTGCACATTTCACATGAAATTATTAGTTTTAATAGTCTCACCATTGTGTTGTCTTACTCCCAGGAACAACTTCAGAAAATAATACCAATTTGTCTACTCAAGGAATAAGTAGTGAACTGCCCATGACCCTTTCTCAGCTCCAGGAGGTGAAAGGGGAGAACAGATGCATTGTGGAGTCCATATCCTTCAGACATAAAAATCATTTTCATGAGACCACATTGGCCCCAAAATAGATATGTTAGATATGGCAAATTCAGGAGAAAGAAAACTTTCACTTTATCTGTCTGATTCAAGCGTTTTTGATACTGTGGTGTGTGTGACTGTGTGTGTGTGTAAGTCATGATGGCTTTTTATGCACATTCTGATCTATACTTGCCAAACTGTGTATTAGCTCCATCTCTGGATAGAATCTGTTTAGAACACCCATAGAAATTAAAAGGATCACATGGAGTTTGACATTTTGCAAAATGAAAGAATAATGGATGTATTATATTGTGTGTTTTTTCCTTTTAGTAAAAATGTCTGACCCTTGGGAAGCTTGGCTAGAAGTTTAGAAGTCTGAATCACTTTTCTTCCTTTTTATGCTCAAAATATATAAGAACTTAATTTCTTCAGCTTCATATTTTCCTTGATAGTTCAGTAAATTTGAGATATCCTTCTTGTTCATAAATCATGAACTAAGTAATCGAAGTTTACCCTAAAATAATTTGGTGTCTTTTGACTTTGCATCTTATATCCAAATGCCCAGATAAACAAATCTCCCTGCTCTATTAACTTCTATGTTTGTCTTCTTATAACTGTGACCAAGGACATGCCACAGAACATAAGAAATATTTGACCTTTAACCTCAAGTTTGAAAGAATAAATAATCCATCTCATATCGGATGTAAAATTCTAGTCTTCCAAAATGCCAGATTATTTATATAAAATAGACACAGGTAAATATTTTTGGGTAGAAGCTAAATCATCAAGTTACATTTTACATTTTACCATTATATGTTTATATTTTACAGATTGTGATCATGGTTTTTTGTTTTCTATAATCTTCCCTAAAAATTATATTCACTAATCTATTCAACAGTTACTTATTGAGCACCTGATATGTGTCAGGTAGTTGCCAGATCACAGTGTCTTAGGTAAAATACTCCTTGTTTGACAAATTTAATTTAGACAGATCAATCTATATCTATTTATCTATATATCTATCCATCTTATTTCAAAAATATCAACTTTAAAGTCCAAAATTAAACTGAACATGGTTTAGATGAATTAAGGTAACAAAAATCCATCAATAACTTTTCATGCACCAATAAAAAAATGGCCAAAAAGATTTTGATTACCCAAGTCTGTATTGCTCTATCTGCATCACATGGGTGAGAAGAGAAGGGAGCCAAGGGCAGAACATAGAGCATCACAGAATTGCAGGAAATTCCCAGAAAGGCTGAGAAGGAAGAGTCAGAGAGATTGAAGGAGCTGGGGAGAACGTGAAATGGGAAGAAAATATTTCAAGAAAGAGAATCCAATGCTGTCAAAATGTCAAACAACATAAGGACTGAAAAGGGTTTTCTGGTTTAGTAAGAAGATGTCGTTGATCTGCAGGGGTGGTGGAGTGAAAGCCAGATTGTGGTGGCTTTAGAAACAAATAGAATGAAGTGAAGAAACAACTAGTACAGAAAATTATTTTAAAGAGCTTTTCATTGAGGAGGAGGACAGAGAGGTGAGACCATAGTTAGAGCAGGGATGACTTCAGGGATTGCACACTGCAGCTTTTTATACCATAGTCTGTGTCTGGCTCCCCCTGGAGTTGTGTGGTACACAGACAGTGCAGCCCTGTACAGTGGCACTGGTATTGTTTGTTTATTCTTCATTTTTAAAGTGGGAGAGTTTGGGGCATGCTGAGGTGTTCAGGAAAGTGGCTAATAGTGAAGAACAGGTTAGAGATATTAGGGAAAAAGAGAGAGATTCAAAACAAGTGCAATGGGGGAATTGACCACAGGGCCAGAATGGGGTATATGTCTTTTTATTTAGACAAATGCGAACTCAGGTCAGTTTGTGTCACTTGCAGTTCTGCCATGGATGTACATACAACCAGCCTACATAAACCAGCCCTCCAGCACCCTCACCAAGTGATATTTGTAAATTTTATCTTTTGACACCATTAACATTTGACAGTTTTTTACTTGAATTAGAAGAAATTGTTTTCTCACTATTGTAACCCTAGCTCCTAGAGTACTGCCTATAGGAGGTGTTCAATTAATATTTATGGATTTTATAATCATTTTTGTAATATGGGTATTTTTTAAATTGTTATTTTCTTGAAGAAAATACTATTGCTTGTCTAAAAAACAGAAAATTCACCTTTTTCCCCATATTGGCAGATGCCAATTTTGTTCAAGTTTGCCCACCATCTCTCCCCCAGCAACTCAGGAGAACCATGATTGTTCTTAGCAGGTTGTGATCGTCCTATCAGTCTGCTTGCCAGGGAATTGTTGTGAGGTGGGCATGTGACCCAGGACTGGCCAAGGAGATATGTGGAGAGATGATTTTATGGGATTCTGGAAAGTATCTCCTGGCTGATGAAAATAAACTTAGGGAAGGAATAGTTCCTTATCTACTGCTCTACATCATTTTATCTCATTTTCTACCTGGAACCAGGGTACCCATCTTATAAGCATTTAAAAAAGCCAACTTGCTGATATTACTAGAGAAGAAAGATTTGGGTCATTGAAAAAGTTGACCCTGACTTTTTAAAATCATTCAGTGGTGTTCCACTACCACCCCACTAAATGCCAGGGCATGATAGAAATGACAGCCATAATCCCTAATTTCAAAAGTTTATAATGTCCTGGTCTTGAAGACAACATGTCCACATACAAGTGAGAGGACACAAAAAAGATTAACAAACAAGTGTTTCTTATCTGAAGGCTTGCCTGAGGATAATCCACTTACAAGATGATTCAGGCTGTTAACAGATTTTTAGCAAGATGATTCTTATATAATGTAATATAAACTTGGGAGGGATACCCCATCCGCACCTTGTGTATATTCTATGGTTAGAGGTAAGGTAGAGGTTCCTCCCACAATCTAGAGGAAGGGATTATACAGAGGTTTGAAAGTTGGGCTCTTTAGGGTCATCTTAGCTTCTGTCTACCACAGTCCACCATCTGGCCATCAATGATTCATGTCCCTCTAACATTCAAAATAAAATCACCCCTTCCAAGTTCCCAAGAGTCTCATCTCTTTATAGCACAAGCTCAAAATTCAAAATCTCATTATGTAAATCAGGTCTAGGTAAGAATGATGTTTCTGGGTAGCATCTATTAAGAACAACTAGCTCTTGAGGCACTCTCTCCATCTGTAACCCTGTAACACTACAAATGCAAGCTATCTGCCTTTAACAAACTCAATATAAAATAATGGGACAGACAAAAATAACATTTATAGACATCCAAGTTCAAAAAGGGGGAAGATGGAAGATAAAAAGGAGTCACTGCTCTATGGAAATCCTGAAATCCAGCCAGGCAAATGTTGGGAGTTTCTTGATTCAATTTCAAGGACAGAGAACAATTCTCTGTGGCTCTAGGCTCTATCTTCTGGCTCTTGGTTCAGCTTTTTGGTCACTCTTCCTCTTTCATGAAAGGTAGCATAGGTTTACAGCTGAGGAACTTTATCAGCACCTCCTGCCAGTAGAATCTGGGGGGTGAGACACCCTCCTTTCATATTGTACTCTCGGTCTTTTTAAATTCATCTGGTAGTGACTTCTACATTGAAACCACTAACTCAAGTATTTTCTGGGTCTCCTGTGAATTTTAATGGGGTTCATGTCATAAGACAAAATTCAGGCTCACAGATCTTTTGGGGATAATTCCTTCTCTGCCTTGGTGTCCTGCTAAAATGGCTAAGGGACACCACAGTTAACTTAGTAGAATCTTTATGGTTTGATTGGGAGGATCTGTGAGGCACACTGTTGCTCTCTAGAAAGGCCCTTTTCTGTGATGGAATAGCCTAACCTTTTAATTCTCTGAGGTTTAATGAAAAGGTTATAGAATCACATCCTCGACTTTTTCTCCAGAGCAATCTTTCCTGGCAGTAAATCTCTTAATGATAATTTTTTTTAATACTTCTTCCCTCAATTTGCCTCTCTCTTCTCACATTTTACTACAATCAGTAAAAATCAACAAGGCAGCACCTTCACCACTTTGCTTGAAAATCAGCTATATGAACAAATTCATTATTTACAGGTTCTGCTTTCCACATATCTCTAGGAGACAATTTTGCTTATGCTGTCTTCCACTATATAACAAGGATCCCTCTTTCTCCAGCTTTCAATAAAATGCTCCCCCCTTCACTGTGAGCCTTCATTGACAGTGTCTTTAATGATGCTGGCCAGACACCTGCCAATGAGCTGTTCTAGGCTATTTAGGCATTTCCTATCATGCTTATCAAAATTTCTCTCATCTCAACCCACAGCCTGGTTCCAAAGACACTCACGGATTTTTAGGTGTTAGTTTTCTATACCATCTAACAAATTACAACCTTAATGGCCTAAAACAACATGTATTTATTACCTCACAGTTTCTGTGGGTCAGGAGCTGGGGAATGTCTTGGCTGAGTTTTCAGCAAGGCCACAGTCAAGGTGTTGGCAAGGGTTATGATTTTCCTTTGAAGGCCTGACTGGGGAAGGATTCAATTCCACGTTCATGCAGGTGGATAGCAGAATTTATCTTTTATTGGCTATAACACTGAGGGAGGTAGCTTCTTGCTGGATATTGGCTGGAGACCTTTCTCAGCTCTTTGTTGTGCAAACCTCCTAACATGGCCACTTAGTAGTTCCAAGTCCAAAAGAAAGAAAGACTCTAAAGCAAGTCTTCTAGCAAGACAGGCAGGTTATTGTAAAATGTTGTGTAATCATGGAGCAACTCCCATCACCTTTGGCATATTCCACTATTTGGAATCAAGGAAAAATTCTCACCCACTCTCAAAGGAGGAGATTATAACAAAGGTATAAACAGAAGAAGGTGTTAGAGGCTGAATTGTGTTCCCCCCAAATTCATTTGTTGAAGTGTGACTCCTCAGAATGTGACTGCATTTAAAGACAGGGTCTTTACAGATGAATGGATAAAGAAGATGTGGTACAATGGAATACTACTCAGCCATAAAAAAGAACAAAATAATGTCATTTGCAGCAACATGGATGGAACAAGGGATTATCATACTAAGTGAAGTAAGTCAGAAAGAGAAAGACAAATACCACATGATATCACTTATATGTGGAATCTTAAATATGACACAAATGAACTTTTATGAAGCAGAAACAGACTCACAGACACAGAGAACAGACTTGTGGTTGCCAAGGGGGAGGGAGGTGGCGGAGGGATGGAGTGGGAGTTTGAGATCAGCAGATGCAAACTATTATATATAGAATGGATAAACAACAAGGTCCTACAGTATAGCACAGGGAACTATATTCAATATTCTATGATAAACCATAATGGAAAAGAATATGAAAAAAAGAATGTGTATATGTATAACTGAATCACTTTGCTGTAAAGCAGAAATTAACACAATATTGTAAATCAACTATATTTCAATAAAAATTTAAAAAAATAATAAAGATTGGGTCTTTAAAGAGGTAATTAAGTTAAAATGAGGTTATTAGGGTGGGCTCTAATTCAGCATGACTGGTGTCCTTACAAGAAAAGGAGAGTAGGAGACAGACATGTACAGAGGAAAGACCAAGTGAAAATGCGAGGAGAAGATGGCCACCTACAAGTGAAGGAGAGAAACCTCAGAAAAAATCAACCCTACTGACAACTTGGTCTCAGACTTCTAACCCCCAGAAAATAAATTTCTATTGTTAAGCCACCCAGTCTGTGGTATTTTTTTTATGGCAAACTAACTCAGTCGGGTCATTGGGGGTCACTTTAGGGTCTATTCTCCACAACTGGAGAAGTTACTGGAGTTTTCAAGACATGGTCCTAAGGAAAATGTGGTGTTCTTCTAAGACACCTTTGAGTCCTCCCAGGAGGTAGGCGTAAGAGAGACAAACATATGAGGATCTAGGGCTCTCAGTTCCACCTCAGTGATTGAATTTGACTTAAATCTGTTCTGAATATGAGAATTCTATCTAGTGAGAACTTTTCAAATTCAAAGACTCCATGTAGTCTTATTTGATGTGTCCTATTCCGGGAATATATTCTTCCTATAGAAACTTTACTGACTGTTAAAACAGCATTGGACTAGTATTTAAGAGAACTAAACACTAATGTCCACTCTGATACAAGACAGTCGGGGAACTTTGAACAAGTCTCCTAAGCTCTCTACATCTTTCGTTTCTTCAACATAAAATTAGGAGTTTGGACAAAATTATTATAGATTCCTTTCCGTCTCTCAGAAACATAAATTACAGAAGTTTCTATATTTTGTTGTTAATCACTCTGTTTCCATTTCTACACTTATGGGGAGAGATAAGATAATTCTATATTATACAAAGTTTGTTTTGCTTGATCAATAATAAAGATTTCTGATAATTAAAAGCAAAACATACATTTGTACTGAAAAAGAACTTGACAATATTTCTCCTTCATTAGAAAGATGTATGGGTTATATTTTGAATATTGACTACAGTTTTTATTCTCAATTATATGTCTTTGAGAAAGGAAATGAAATTAAACATAATAGATTGGGTATTTTCATAAATTCTGTCAGTGCAAAAAAGCCTCTGCAGCCAATTTTAAGAGAAAATATTTTTGTATCTTAAACCACAAATAACAGCTTTTACCTTTGCGTTTTCAGAGATGAATTTATATAGCTGAGATGTCTCTTTGGTGTCTGTGTAAAACAAGTGACAAACTAGAAATAAACTTAATGTTCTCTTAATTCTCAGTTGTCACCTATCCTGGTTCTTCTGTCTTCAGTTCTCACAATGAAGGTCCCTGAACAGAACTCGAAGAATACTTAAAAGGCCAAGTTTCTAAAGCTACACCAGGTAAGCAAGAGGTGCTACATTCAAATGAGCTCTCTGACGTATAGGTGACAGGCAAGAACTAAATTGGCAGTATTTGCTGAATGATCCATACCCATAGGGGGCAGGATTCCACCTGGTTGGGCTCTTATATTGGAGTAAACTCAAGGACCAGCCTTCATGAAATGAAATGGGCTGTAAGGGAACAGCCAAAGTGACGGCAGATTTTGTGTTCAATGACCGTATGGTTTTCATTATCTTGTTCTCAACGAAGAATTCATCCAAAGAACAACCAAATGAAAGCAATGTGTAAACCATGTCAACCCATCCTTGGATGAACATGTCACATTTGTTCTATTATCTAGTGGTAATTGTGTAAAGGTGGGGAAAGGGGAGAGGAAGAAGTAGGAAAAATAAAAGGTAGTGCAAAAAGAAGGTATGGTAGGAGCAAGGGAAAAGAAATGTATCAGCCATTCAGCTGTTTCATTATGTAGCTTCCCACACTCACCAAAGATGTAATTCATCCTGCAGGTGCAAACATTGTTGGCTTTCTCATGGACTCTTGACGGATGTACCGGATGTACGTTTCCTTACCCCAGATGCTCTTTAAGAACACCGGCAATGAGATAGGGGATTGTATGCACCTGAATCAGCACATTCACTGAGTCTTATTTGTCTCCTTTCTTGTTTAAAGAACCAGTAGTGCTGTACACAGAGCAAAAAAAACTAGGCAGAGGCTTTTTTCTTTTAATATAGAAAGATGCCCAATCTAAACACCTTTTTGAGTCACTTCTTTATAATTGCCCAGAGATAAACGACATTACTGCCCTGATTACTCATCACCAACAGTCACTTTAGTGGATAATTATCAGAATACATGGCAATATCGCATCCAGTAATAAAATTCATCCTTATGCTTTCTACAAGGTTTTCAAAATTTTCAGATGGATTTTTTCCCTATAAATTGAGAAAAACATAAAGATTTTTAAGTCATTTGAATAGATAATATATTAGAAATGGAAACATTCATTCCATCTGAATCAGTGTCGCCACCCTCCTTCATTAGCTCCCACCAACTTCGAGGATTCCAAAATTCCAAACACAACTGACTCTTTTCAGGCTGAAGTTCCATTGACTTTTGGCAAAAAGCAACTTCCTGGTTCAAAGAAAAAAGGCTTATAAAAAAGCTCACAAGGCTTCTTAGACATCAAATGGGTCTTACGAAACCACATTTTGATGAGCTAAGTGTAAATGAATCAGAAACACATGGATTAAATTTCCCTTGAAATACACATGGGTTTGAAAATCAAGGAAAAAGTGTTTAGCCAAATGTGTTTTGGGTTTCCTTGAACTGAAAACATTTGAAAAAAGTTGAGGCATTTGCTAAACCTTAATACACTGTTGTGTTTGCTAAACCCTCCTCCAAATCAATTAAATTTCCATGAGGCTTCCTTCATCCCCTTGTGGTTTGCCTTGTCACCTCTGTCTTGACACTTTATAGACCAAACTAAATTCCCATTGAAAAAAATAGACTGTTGTTCTAGATCTACTTAAATATGAAGTAACTATTAAAACCCAGCAAATCAAAGACATTAAGGGGTGGAAAAGCACCCGTTAGGTCATGTGTTCTATCCTGAGGGTTGGAGATCATGCACTCACGGCTCTCCAGTGCTTTATCCAGTGTAGTTTTAAATGTCTCAAGTGACAGGACTTCCACTACCTCCCTTGGGAGAATATTGTGCATTCTAATAGATTTTGCCATTAGGAACTGTGCCTAAGTGTATAGCAGAGGCACAGTGGGATGTCTGGTGGGAAAAATGGTATTATGGGTAATTAACTCTTTCACTACTCCATATCAATCACCTGTAGCATGTTCAGCAACTTATTCTAGCATTTCAGGACTAAAGTATGTACTATGATATATGTGTACCTTACTAGTTTTCATTCAAAAAACAATATTTGGTTAATGGTATAAAATTAGGCCCACGGTAATGCAAGATAAAGTTCCACAATTAAAAGATCCATCACAATAAAACTATGGAATGTCATAAATATATTCTTTTGACTGACAATGTTATTTTAACATCCCTGGAAAATATGTAACTTGAAGTCTTAAGAATTTTTTTCTTTTTGATCAGAAAATGATGTCCAAATGGCACCAACCAGAACCTAAACACATATAATATCTGTATGTTTTATTATGTATATTCTCCCCAAACTGACTTCCTTCTGCTAATATCTTTTCTTTAAACCTCTTCACAGAAAATTGAACTTATTTTTCATTTCTGCTGCTCCTAAGAAAGGCAATGCATTTGTGAGGACATATCTATCTGTCTTTCTAGATAGAATGGAAAGCCTAGCTTTCAATATAGCTAACATGTTTTCAGAGGTCTTATGGCAGAGTTTACATTAATTTGCCCTAGTTCTCATTCCACTTACAAATGAGTTATAAGTCACATAATGACTTACATGGCCTGTCATACTGCTACTATGCTGACCTTTTCAAAATTCTGCATTGTGAAGAGCTGACAGCCATACCTCTTCCATGCCAGTTACTGCAACCTATAAAACTTAACCAATGAAGTGGCGAGAAGAATCAGGTAAGGGGAATGGGAAACTGCATGATATTCTTGACTTCCCTTTTTAATCTCTCAGATATGGGGTGGCTTTTCATGTTTCACACGGTCTTTTTTTTTTCCTTTTAAAATGAGCATTTTCCTCTCCCTTTACCCTGTCCCTCATATTATCTTGCCCCTTTTTATGCATTTCTGTGTCAGTCATACTAAGTGAGTCTCCTGTTAAGATATGGAGTTGAGACTTTTATGTCTACATGACTCTCTCTCTTTTTTTTTTTCCTTTACTGTCTGAGGATGTAGGCAGTAAGGAGTAGGGATTGAGTTGAATAAATATTTTTCAAAACTCCATATCCATTTGATTATTATCATACTTTATCACTCTAAACTGTCTTTCTTCAAGATATTTTAAATAATATTTAAAGCTGAGGGCTTACTTTTTGATTACTGCATTTGGCACCTAGTAATACTTATCATTAGCAAATGAGCTGGGTCATTTTCCCCCCTCACTTATACCAAAATGTGAAGTGTCTCCACCCAGACTGTTTATATTACTGCTGCAGCTTTGGTCACCATGGTCTTTTCCTGCAACAAGTCTAGCTTTCCTTTTTAAATTTTTTTCTTTAATCTTTCCTTATAAGCCAATCCTGAGGCTCATTAATAAGTATGTTACGTTTCTCTGAACTTCTTCTAATGGTTTTCCTTTCTCTCTTGCTTAAGGGAATTGCCATTAATATTTAACAATTTTGAATTTCTGTTTTTAAAAGGGGATGTTAGAGTTTTTAGTATTTAGGCTGATTTAAATTCAAAACAAGTTTTCCATGGGAAAGATTGAAAAACACATATACAATCACCATATGATAGCAATCAAGACCAAAAAAGGGGAGAACTGCTGTTTTCTTTTTTCTTTAAAAAGTATTTGATATTGAAATGATTACAAACAAAGAGTAAGAACAATATTCTGAGTCATGTTACTAAGCTCCGTATTCTAATCTGAATTTAAATTCCTGAGTAAAGGGGTAATTATGTTACTATCTAGAAATGCTTTAAATTATGTCTCATGTTCAAAAAGACTGAGAAATAAAAGGCTCAGTTCTTCATGTAGAGTTAACATTCTAGATTATGGTAAGCATATGATGCATGCTGCCATATTATGGCCACTAGTTTGTTTCTTTTCATTATAGGCAAAAGTAAAAACAGATTCACTAATGCATCCAATGCAATACCTTCAGCTTACATAAAGGTAGTGAAGTCTAAAAATCTATCAGAAGGAGCTGATGGTGAGGCTGTGCTCAACTAAATTCAAATATACATATTTACTTTCTACTTGTTATATAATGGCTACCTTTACATAAAAGTCACTGTGCACTTCATCTTAATAAGAACGTCAGTTTAGTCATTGTCGGAGAGGGAATTCAAATTCAAGATTTGTTTCTTTAAAAGTGCTTTTACCATATCTTACAAATACATGTTATTTCAGAAAGAGATATTAATAAATCTTTGAAAGTCAACATTTTCTATGCTATGATCATTCCATAGACATTGGGAAAGAGAGAAAATATTTATAAAGCATTTAGTGATGAGTAATTCACAAGGAAATAATTATAAATACAAGTCAAACAAATTGGCAATTGTTTGCATTTCAAATTAGACATCACATGGAATGAAGTATTGCTCTGTTTTGCTTCATGAGCGTCTTAGGGAAAGCTATTCCTACCTACATTTGTGAGGCTCATTTGGAGGTCTAGCTGATAGAACATTAGTTGGGGAGTCTGGATTTCGTAAGTCTCTCTTGGCTCTATCAGACCTCGCTGTGTGGCCTGGTAGAATTTACTCTGAATTTTCGGTATTTGTTTCCTCATCAGTGCAGCTGGGAATAAAAATAATTTTTTGACATGGTAAAGATATCAATGATCAAGCATGCTAACAATTTATTGGAACCAGACCATGTTTTTCACAATAAACATGTTTTCCCTGAAGTAACTGATATTCCTAATAGACTCAATTCCATCTAGACTTTTTAGATAATCATGCATGTCTACTTAAGAGATGAGGAAATTCACTTAAAGAGATGACAGGACTGACCCAGGGCCATATGGGTATCAGAAAAACTACCTAATGCCTTGTTTATAGAAATATTCAACAAATACTACTTTATATGATTCTATGATGTTCAAGCAGATTAGCCACCAACAGATTTTCATTGTTTATTAACTCCTTAAATGCTGTCAGTATATGTGCTCGTCCTTATCCTATAGGTAGCATCAAAAAGCAGAAAAGGTAAAGATATTAAGTCTCCTCTCAGTAGACATGCTTAAAAAGCACAAAATAAGCAGACTTAATTGTATCCTCTGCTAATAGAATGATGAACAGTGAGTGGCTGCAGAGGGAGCTAAGTTAGCATGTGCAAACAAATCATGCCAGCCCTAAATTAATTTGAAATTTGGTGTTTTCTCGTTCACAAGCAATCCAGTATTAAAATGTAAGTTGTATAAAAATATGTACATGACTAATGGAATTTGTGATCGTGCTTTACTTTGATCCTTGTATAGTTCAGTTGATCCACGCACAGACAGTAATAGCATTGACTCTTTTGTAGGGGGGGGATCACATACCCAGATTTACTTGGAGTATCCAAAGACACATTTGTTGTCCCTGCTTCCTGTTAGCATTGTCCTAGATTTTTTAATTTGCAAGCAATGCAATATTATTCATAGTTGCATTCAAACACATGGAGATGGTTTGTTAGAACTCCACCTTTCAATTATTCAGCCACTGAATATATATAATAATTATTATATATCATATATGTATATATTTCCTTAAAAATCTGTGGCTTTTTGCCTTTTGCAATAAATAAAAATTATTTTAAAAAATATTCTTAATGAAAAGTTAATTATTGACTTTTTATATGCCAAGAATGAGGGTGAAATTTTAACTTACACAAAATGCTTGTTGATAGTTATTATTCACTACAGGGACTGGAATTATATCAATAAACACATGAAAAAATAAGATGCAACTCTTTTGGAAAAGCATCAGCATCTACTCCAAAAGTTAGTAGTTTATAGATGTCTTGCCAAAGATGATATTTTAACAAATGTAGTTAAAGAAGGTAGGTTTTTATATTAGTCTTAAAACTAGGCTTTTCATTTAGATCAAATAAATGTTCTTCATTAATTTTGCTCATGCTTAAGTGCCAAGTTCCTTGTGCACATAAAAAAAGTAAAGTGAGGAACTTCCCTGGTGGTCCAGTGCATAGGACTCCATGCTCCCAATGCAGGGGGCCTGGGTTCAATCCCTGGTCAGGGAACTAGATCCCACATGCATGCCACAGCTAAGAGTTTGCATGCACAACTAGGAAGTCTGCATGCTGCAACTAAAGATCCTGCATGCCGCAAGTAAGACCCAGCACAGCCAAAATTAATCGATCAATAAATAAATATTTTTAAATAAGTAAAGCGATAGCTGTTTATGTACTGGCTCTATTAGCAGAACTTTGCAAAAGGTTAAATTGTGTTAATTTTATATCCTTGTTATCAGATGTTTCAAATCAACATACTAATTCCAACAGCAGTTCAGTATTTTGATCCCATTTATAAAATCAAAGTAAAGATTAGGGTAATTCATTTTGTTGAAATGAAACATTTGACAAATTGTAAATTTAGTTTAAAAAGTTTTAAAATAAATAAATAAAATTACTTGGTTTTGTAATGATAATGTAAGTATAAATATTAGTGAAAAAAAGTCATGTTAAAAATATTCTTGCCAAATTAGGAAGCTTATGGAACAGAAACATTCTTAGAGTTGGCTGTCAAATTAGGAAGCTTATGGAACAGAAACATTCTTAGAGTTGGCTGTGGTGAACACATACTTTATCTTTTTGTTTACAAACAAACTGTGAAAAACTCCAATTAAAATAGAAGTAAGTATGGTCAGGATTTACAGGTGTTTTGTTTTGTTTTTAATTTCTGCAAAGTAGGACTGGCTAAAATATAGAATTTTTGTGATGCAGTTAATGATGAATAATTTTAAAAGTAATATGGTAGTACATGCTTTCTCTTTTCATTGTCAATAAACAGATTTTAGAAATGTTTTATCCTTTGAAGAACTGCTTTATAAGTAAACCAAAGTATTCTAAAAAAGGTATTAAAACCCTTTTATATTTTTGTATCACTGTGTTAAAAATCAGAACAGATATAGAAAAAACAATTCTAAAATTTGTATGGAGCCACAAAAGACCCCTAATAGCTAAAGCAATCTTAAGAAAGAGGAATAAAGGTGAAGGTGTCACAATTTCTGATTTTAGACTATATTATAAAGCTTCAGTAATCAAAACACTCTGGTTCTGGCATAAAAACATACATATAGATCAATGTAACAGAATAGAGAAACCCAAAATAAAGCCACAACATACTGTCAATTAATTTAAGATAAAGGAGCCAAGAATATAAAATGTGAAAAAAATATACAGTGTGGAAAATATAGTCTCTTCAATAAATGATGTTGGGAAAACTGGACAGCCACATGCAAGGAGAATGAAACTGGATCCCATTTTATGCCATAAGCAAAAATCAACTCAAAATGAATGAAAAACTTGAACAGAAGACCTGAAACAATAAAACTACTAGAAGAAAATGTCAAGTAAGCTGTGTGACATTGGTCTTGGCAATGAGTTTTTGGATTTGTTACCAAAGTAAAGGCAATAAAAGCAAAAATAAACCAGTGGGACCATATCAAAGTAAATAGTTCTGCACAGCAAAGGTAACCATTAACAAAATGTAAAGGCTACTTACCCCATGGGATAAAACATTTATAAATCATATTTATGATAAGAGGTTAATACACAAAATATATAAAGAACTCATACACTCAATAGCAATAAAACAAACAATCCCATTAAAAATGAGCAGAAGATCTAAATAAATATTTTTGCAAAGAAAACATAAAATGCTCAACAAGTACGTGAAAAGGTGATCATCACTAATGATCTCGGGAAACCACAAGGAGATATTACTTCACACCTGTTAAAATGGCTATCATCGAAGACAAGAGATAAGTTTTGGGAAAGTGGAGGAAAGAGAACATTTGTGCCCTGTTGGTGGAAATGTAAATTGGTGCAGCCACCTTGAAAAACAATAGGGAACTTTCCGCAAACAGAAAGAAATTAAAATTTATCCTTGTAATAACAATGCAAAAATTGAGAAATTTAAATGGTGAATACGCAAACAGGACGCACTATTTAATTTTTAAATCTGAAGATTGTGCTGCAAAATATCTTAACTTGTGGGAAAAAAAATTTGGAGTTCCTAGTTTTAACTGAAAAAATGTATGCTGTATACTAAAATGGAAAAGAAAATTAGAAAGCCTACAGTTTTACAGGATTTAAATATGGCAAAACATTCAAAATAGTCAGGAATAGCTAATTTATTTGAAACGTATAAGTCTTATAAAAAGAGTTGTTAGATATAGGTGAAAGGTAATGTGAATGAAACAAAAAGACAGTACCTGTAAAAATAATTAGACAGTACTATGTACATATTTTTACATTAAAAAAATTAGAATTGAATATATTTTCTTTTTAGAAATTTAGAACTTACCATGAGTTATCAGATACTTCAGTATATGTTAACACATCATTTTCTCATTTAAATTTATTATGGTCCACGGAGAAGAGTAAATTGAAGGCATTAACAATTTCAAATTGATTAACCTGAAAAAAAAGAAACTTGGAAGAATATTACAGGTAATTTTATGAAGAAGTTAAAAATAGAAAGCCTTTGTGATGATATTCACAGAACTCTGAAATTTATTTAAAAACACTGAATTATACACTTAAAATAAATGGATTTTTATGGCATGTAAATACCTCAATAAAGCTGTTAAAAATGTTTCTAAAAAACCACATTGAAAAACAAAGTATGTTCTAGGGAACAAAACCAGTAACACAATAATGAAAACAAACTAAGAAAACTGATTGTGTTCATGAAAATGTACCAAAAATATTTTTTCTACTTATGTTCCTTCATAATAACCAATAAATAAGTACTTTTCTTTTAATTTATATAAATAAATTATTTCATCTTTAAGAAAAAGGTTTATTTTTGAAAATTATTTTTGGTTTACAATAAAACTGTGGTTTATTTGACCAATAAATAAACATTTCAAAATAATATATAAACTTTAATGCTTTTAGCACCCCCTTTCACTCTTAAAAATGTCCTTTTGGGGATAATACAGTACACACTCACACTCCTTCTGTGATACCACATGCTGAGTGCTACGATTTTCACAAATTGTAATTCTTTTAACCCTCATCACAACTTTATGAAGCAGGTTCTGAGGGGACAATTGGGCCTAGAGAAGTGAAGTCACTGTCCCAGGTTGCACAGGTAACGAGTGGCACCAGGAGCCAAGCCCAGGCAGTTTGGCTCTAAAGCTGTGACTTGTGTTGGTAACCACTGAACAAACATTCTTTTGAGTTCTTTGCTCCAGAGGCTATGCCTGTGACCTATATTTCTGTACTCAGATCACCAGGCCCTGCCTTTCTCTTCTGGTGGATAGTTTTGCTCTCAGGGATTTGTTTTCAAATTATTTCTGCATTGCTGTTTTGGTTTATTGTGCCCCAGAAAGCCTCATAATTACAGCCACATTACTCTTCTGTCCCTGCTCCCTGCCTCCATATAAACATTTGGAGAAAATTAAGAGCTAGTGAAATGAAGTAAGTGCTTGTAGGAATAGCAACCTGCACTATTTCAGTTGCTACTGAGATCTGTGTAATATACATGTAATAACATAGTATATGCAGTTCTGACTTAGACGTCTCTACTTTAAAATTACATCTCTTATCATAACTTCATTACTCCAAGTCTGTCATAATGATGTGAAATATCATAAAGATGATATCTAAACAAGAAGTACTTTTTAAAAACATCTTTATTGGACTATAATTGCTTTACAATGTTGTGTTAGTTTCTGCTGTATAACAAAGTGAATCAACTATGTGTGTACATATATCCCCATATCCCTTCCCTCTTGTGTCTCCTTCCCACCCTCCCTATCCCACCCCTCTAGGTGGTCACAAAGCACCAAGCTGATCTCCTTTAAACAGGAAGCACTTTTAAACGTGCATGCAGTTCTTCTTCTTGATCAGCAGAACATTACTTTGCCTTCCTATACTAAGTAGGCAGGAAAAGAGAGTAGGATTTATCCCCTAATTCGGGCAAAGGAATAGAGGGTAGGCAGGACTACGAGTTTCAGCATCCATCTTTATCCCTTCTAAGTTCATCAGCATAAATCTCCCCTCTGCCCTCCCTGCCCAATATAGTCCCAAAGGTAATCTTGGCCAGGTGTATGCACCATCCTTTCTCAAAAAGGCAAAAGGCTGTATTTTGTACTGTATTGGTTTTCTCCTGATAGAAATGTCCAGTCATCTTCCTCCTATAACTCTTCCTCGTATTCAAATTCTACTCCTCTCCAAAGATCTGGTTACAGGCCTACCTCCTCAATGGAACTATTTCAATATTCATAATTTAATTCTGTTGAATACTAATAATACTTATTGACTATATTACACAATACAGCATTGAATTTATATGCATGTACTATACATACATAGATATATACATCTATATATGCTGTTTTTAATTCCATGTTTTTATTCTTTTCTCCCCAGTAAATTGTAAATTTTCTGGAAAGGCATTGTGTCTTAGATTTGTCTACCTTTCTAACTATGCTCATTATTTGGTCGATAGACAATTGTATTCACTAGATTAAAGGTTTTGTTTCTTTTGATTGGTTTTTAAGGCATTCAATTATAACAAAAATGGCTCAGCATTATGATATCCTTTATCCCTAGCTACTTGCCATGTAGAACGTAGAATAGGTTCTTCTTATATTCCAAATCACATTATAAGTTCATGAGTCTTAAATTCCAACTGGCCTAACATCTATCCTTATCTCCTGCAGTGACACTGGAACTTAGCTGTTAACACTTCTGTTCCTTGAAGACATAGTAGTCTTTGTCCAATGCATTGATTTGATAGGCAACAACCCGGATCAGATTTCTCCATGGAATGTCAAAACATCAGGCATGCTGCAACATCTATTCCATAGCTAACCTGATTAATACAGTCATTCAGTGCTTCTTAAATTTCCTTTAAGTTGGCATCACATTTGTTGCCATTTTGAATGGTTGAGGGAATGCATACCACCATCAGCAGAGAGGAAAGCACATGAAACAACAACACACTGACAAGAAGGAAAGAATTGTAGGCTTCATTTTCTTCTTTTATCTTTCTCCTCTCTTCTTCCTTCCTCAAAATCAAGTTTAGTAAAAACTCTTATCAATATATAATACCGTCTTTCTTCTTTCTGTCTATTGACAAATGACTTGAAAAAAGATAGTATATAAATTCTGTTCTAAGAGTGGGACTCAGGACATAAAAACAGTAGCCATGTATTTGTGTACTGCTTTGAATGAAATCAGGATACAACGGATTAAACTGTCTTAAGAATCATTGCCACTCAGCAGTTTTATTTTATTAAATAATAAAATATAATCTTCAAATACCTGCATAAGACATGCATAGAAAGGGAAATAAAATTCTCACTTTTTTCACTCAAGACCTAATTCCCAGTGGTGAAACTTGCATATTATGAAGATGTGGCCTTTTGAAGGTTTCTATGAACATTTTTTAAAGACTTATCTTTTTAGAACTATTAACCATTTTTAACATTAAAAATTAGGTTTAAAGACCCACAATTTTATTAAAAATCAAAAAGATAAAATTTTTATCTTATTTCATGTTATTTTATTCTAACAATGTTTTTAAATTTCCCTAACTTTTATAGCTTGTTATATAAATACATATACATATGTATCATATTGAATAATTTATATATATACATATCTTTAGCACACTCATTTTACATAAGTGAAAACATGACCTAATAAAATGATACTTTATGTTACTTAAGTGATGCAAATATTTGAATTAGGTTTCTGCTCTTTTGCTTTCACCAGTAAGTCTTTTGTTTTATGTTACATTCATTGCACCATAGGAATTTCTTTAAGAAATGAAAGAAGGAGAGAAGGATTTCCTTCTTTAAGTAAGTTTATATGGTGATTCTATTACTGCCGTTTGCAGTAGTAAGTCAAATATGATATTTTACTGGGAAGACCGATTCTATTTTGAATATAAAAACTGTGCTATGGGGGTTTGGTTCCTTTGCATTTTATTAATTGGGCATTATTATTAAGGCAAGTAATAGCTTTATTTGAATCTTCATTCTTTGAGGAAAAACATACATCAATGATGTCTTTATGGATGGCTTTATGATAATCTTTGCAGTGATTCTTGTATAGCCACTCTTTGCATTTTATTTCTAATACAAACACCACTTGGGCTCTTTCAGGAATGACTACTGGGGAAATGAGAATAATGTCACAGCCTTCTCTGGACAGTGTATACACTCTCCGTAAGAGGTGTAGTTCAACTTGGTCCACAAGAGATAAGTAACATGCAGCTATATGCAAAGGTGGTGGAAGAACTTACTTAGAGTTATACTGTGTGACACAGAAGATTTACGTATTTGGATAATTAATTAGAGTCATGAGTAGAAAGGTGGCTTGGGATCAGTTTACAGAAGATATCCACCACCAAAATGATTAATTAAATTAATCAGCAACTTTTTAGTGGAAAAATAAATGTAGTAACTATAATGCTAAGCAGATTCATTGCACAAGTATAGAATGGAAATGGAGACCAGAAAAAAAGGGGTGTGAGAGTCCCCATAATACTGTACTCCTGAGGGATCCTGTAGTACCATCACAAGTGAGAGACATGTTAGTTGGTTTCTATTAGGATAGATCCAGGAACACTGCTCACCAGTATAAGAAGACTTGTTGCCAAGATTGAAAGTTAGCAAAAGGCAGAAAGAGAACCTGAGGTTTACATAAAATGAAGAAAAGGAGACAGGAGTCAATATCCACAGTGATGAAAGTACTACAGTGTTCATTGCTCTGGTTTGACCCCTCATGTTCAAAGCTTCTTTCATTGACATAGCGTGAAAGGTAACTGGACAGCTTTGCAAAGGCGAGGTCACCTAGCCCAAGGGTCTCTCAATACCAATCTTTGGACCCTGTTAGCCTAACTTCAAAACAGTTGTTCTGGGGGGCAGGGTGGGAAAGACTAATTAATAATCCAGATTTCTGGTACCTGATCCCATAGATTTTGTCTCTGTAGGAATATCTGGGATGGGGCATAGGAATCTGTTATACTTCTGCTGTGTTTGTTTCTCTTGTTGCTGTTCTAAGGTATGCCTTAACTGAGAGAGGTTACCAGGTAATGCCTTCCTAATATCAATAGTTGTTCTTAAACTTTAGAGGGTATTATAATCACCTGTAGTAACTTGGTAACCCATAGGTTACCTGAGCATTTACATTTTTAACAAGGTCCCAGGTAATACTGGTATTTCTGATTCAAGGACCAAAAAATTGAAAAACACTTGGTAGAGTGGTTATGTATTCAAGTGTCTGCAAAGTCTAAATAAAAAATACGTTTGCAAGAATCAGAATAAGAAATGAAGAGTCTATATGAATTACAGAGAGCATGCTCAACCTAAATATATTTATAATACAGTTTATTTTAAGATACTTTATTGGCTGGTTGAAAATTCTCTGAAGGAAAATCAGCCCTATGCTCTTAAATGTGTGATTACTAGCTCTGTGAACTCAGATTAAGCATGGATTTCTAAGAACGGTGGAAATATTATTCATTCATTCATTCACTTATTCATTCATTCCCTTATTCATTCATTCCCTCATTCGGTCATATATTCAACAAATATTTATTGAGAAACTGCTTTTGGCCAGGTAGTATTTTTGGCAGATGGGATATATCAGTAATTCAAAATAGGAAAAAATAAACTGGCCCTCATGAAGAATTTTGAATAGAACCAATGCACTTCAACATATTTAGTTTAAAATACAAATAATCTTAAGGTCTGCTTTAATTATTAGTTAAAACTCTCAAAAGGCAATCACTGAATAGCAATCCAAACACAAATGTCTGTTTCATAATTTTTTTTAACAGCTTTATTGGAGTATAATTGCTTTACGGTGGTGAGTTCATTTCTGCTTTATAACAAAGTGAATCAGCTATACATATACATATATCCCCATATCTCCTCCCTCTTGCATCTCCCTCCCACCCTCCCTATCACACCCCTCTAGGTGGTCACAAGGCACCGAGGTGATATCCCTGTGCTATGTGGCTGCTTCCCACTAGCTATCTATTTTACATTTGGTAGTATATGTAAGTCCATACCACTCTCTCACTTCATCCCAGCTTATGCTTCCCCCTCCCTTTGTCCTCAAGTCCATTCTCTACATCTGCGTCTTTATTCCTGTACTGCCCCTACATTCTTCAGAAACATTGTTTTTTTTTAGATTCCATACATACGTGTTAGCATATGGTATTTGTTTTTCTCTTTCTGACTTACTTCACTCTGCATGACAGACTTTAGGTCCATCCACCTCATTACAAATAACTCAATTTCATTTCTTTTTATGGCTGAGTAATATTCCATTCTATATATGTACCACATCTTTATCCATTCATCTGTCGATGGCCACCTAGGTTGTTCCATGTCCTGGCTATTGTAAACAGAGCTGCAATAAACATTGTAGTACATGACCCTTTTTGAATTATAGTTTTCTCAGGGTATATGTCCAATAGTGGGATTGCTGGGTCATATGGCAGTTCTATTCTTAAGTTTTTTTTTTTTTTGCGGTAAGCGGGCCTCTCACTGTTGTGGCCTCTCCCGTTGCGGAGCACAGGCTCTGGACGCGCAGGCTCAGTGGCCATGGCTCACGGGCCTAGCCGCTCCGCGGCATGTGGGATCTTCCCAGACTGGGGCACGAACCCGTGTCCCCTGCATCGGCAAGCAGACTCTCAACCACTGCGCCACCAGGGAAGTCCTATTTTTAGTTATTTAATAAACCTCCATACTGTTCTCCATAGTCGCTGTATCAATTTACATTCTCACCAACAGTACAAGAGGGTTCCCTTTTCTCCACACCTTCACCAGCATTTATTGTTTGTACATTTTTTGATGATGGCCATTCTGACTGGAATGAGGCGATACCTCATTGTAGTTTTGATTTGCTTTTCCCTAATTAGTAATGTTGAGCATTCTTTCATGTGTTTGTTGACAATCTGTATATCTTCTTTGGAGAAATGTCTATTTAGGTCTTCTGCCCATTTTTGGACTAGGTTGTTTGTTTTTTTGATATTGAGGTACATGAGCTGCTTGTAAATTTTGGAGATTAAACCTTTGTCAGTTGCTTCATTTGCAAATATTTTATCCTTTTATGAGGGTTGTCTTTTGGTCTTGTTTATGGTTTCCTTTGCTGTACAAAAGCTTTTAAGTTTCATTAAGTCCCATGTGTTCATTTTTGTTTTTATTTCCATTACTCTAGGAGGTGGGTCAAAAAGGATCTTGCTGTGATTTATGTCATAGAGTGTTCTGCTTATGTTTCCCTCAAGAGTTTTATTGTGTCTGGCCTAACATTTAGGTCTTTAATCCATTTGGAGCTTATTTTTGTGTATGGTGTTAGAGAGTGTTCTAATTTCATTCCTTTACAGGTAGCTGTCCAGTTTTCCCTGCACCACTTATTGAAGAGGCTGTCTTTTTTCCATTGCATATTGTTGCCTCCTTTATCAAAAATAAGGTGACCATATGTGTGTGGGGTTATCTCTGAGCTTTCTCTCCTGTTCCACTGATCTATATTTCTGTTTCTGTGCCAGTACCATACTGTCTTCATTAATGTAGCTTTGGAGTATAGTCTGAGAAAGGGAGTATACTTCCTCCAGATCCGTTTTTCCTTCTCAAGATTGTTTTGGCTATTAGGGGTCTTTTGTGTTTCCATACAAATTGTGAAAATTTTTGTTCTAGTTCTGTGAAAAATGCCATTGGTAGTTTGATAGGGATTGCATTGAATCTGTAGATTGCTTTGGGTAGTATAGTCATTTTCACAATGTTGATTCTTCCAAACAAAGAACATGGTATATCTCTCCATCTGTCTGTATCATCTTTAATTTCTTTTATCACTGACTTATAGTTTTCTGCAAACAGGTCTTTTGTCTCATTAGGTAGGTTTATTCCTAGGTATTTGATTCTTTTTGTTGCATTGGTAAATGGGAGTGTTTCCTTAATTTCTTTCCGATTTTTCATCGTTAGTGTATAGGAATGCAAGAGATTTCTGTGCATTAATTTTGTATCCTTTTCATTAAGTCCCATGTGTTCATTTTTGTTTTTATTTCCATTACTCTAGGAGGTGGGTCAAAAAGGATCTTGCTGTGATTTATGTCATAGAGTGTTCTGCTTATGTTTCCCTCAAGAGTTTTATTGTGTCTGGCCTAACATTTAGGTCTTTAATCCATTTGGAGCTTATTTTTGTGTATGGTGTTAGAGAGTGTTCTAATTTCATTCCTTTACAGGTAGCTGTCCAGTTTTCCCTGCACCACTTATTGAAGAGGCTGTCTTTTTTCCATTGCATATTGTTGCCTCCTTTATCAAAAATAAGGTGACCATATGTGTGTGGGGTTATCTCTGAGCTTTCTCTCCTGTTCCACTGATCTATATTTCTGTTTCTGTGCCAGTACCATACTGTCTTCATTAATGTAGCTTTGGAGTATAGTCTGAGAAAGGGAGTATACTTCCTCCAGATCCGTTTTTCCTTCTCAAGATTGTTTTGGCTATTAGGGGTCTTTTGTGTTTCCATACAAATTGTGAAAATTTTTGTTCTAGTTCTGTGAAAAATGCCATTGGTAGTTTGATAGGGATTGCATTGAATCTGTAGATTGCTTTGGGTAGTATAGTCATTTTCACAATGTTGATTCTTCCAAACAAAGAACATGGTATATCTCTCCATCTGTCTGTATCATCTTTAATTTCTTTTATCACTGACTTATAGTTTTCTGCAAACAGGTCTTTTGTCTCATTAGGTAGGTTTATTCCTAGGTATTTGATTCTTTTTGTTGCATTGGTAAATGGGAGTGTTTCCTTAATTTCTTTCCGATTTTTCATCGTTAGTGTATAGGAATGCAAGAGATTTCTGTGCATTAATTTTGTATCCTGTTACGTTACCAAATTCATGGAATAGCTCTAGTAGTTTTCTGGTAGCATCTTTAGGATTCTCTATGTATAGTATCATGTCATCTGCAAATAGTGACAGCTGGACTTCTTTTCCAATTTGGATTAGTTTTATTTGTTTTTCTTCTCTGATTGCTGTGGCTAAAACTTCCAATACTATATTGAATAATAGTGGTAAGAGTGGGCAAACTTGTCTTGTTCCTGATCTTAGAGGAAATGGTTTCAGTTTCTCACCATTGAGAACAATGTTGGCTGTGGGTTAGTCATATATGGCCTTTATCATGTTGAGATAAGTTCCCTTTATGCCTACTTTCTGGAGGGTTTTTATCATAAATCGGTGCTGAATTTTGTTGAAAGCTTTTTCTGCATCTATTAAGATGATCATATGGTATTTATCCATCAATTTGTTAATATGGTGTATCACATTGATTGATTTGCATATACTGAAGAATCTTTGCATTCCTGGGATAAACCCCACTTGATCATCGTGTATGGTCATTTTAATGTGCTGTTGGATTCTGTGTGCTAGTACTTTGTTGAGGATTTTTGCATTTGTTCATAAGTGATATTGGCCTGTAGTTTTCTTTCTTTGTGACATCTTTGTCTGGTTTTGGTATCAGGTTGATGGTGGCCTCGTAGAATGAGTTTGGGAGTGTTCCTGCCTCTGCTATATTTTGGCAGAGGTTGAGAAGTATAGGTGTTAGCTCTTCTCTAAATGTTTGATAGAATTTGTCTGTCAATCCATGTAGTCTGGGGCTTTTGTTTGTTGGAAGATTTTTAATCACAGTCTCAATTTCAGTGCTTGTGATTGGTCTGTTTATATTTTCTATTTCTTCCTGGTTTAGTCTCGGAAGTTTGTGCTTTTTGAAGAATTTGTCCATTTCTTCCAGGTTGTCCATTGTATCGGCATATGGTTGCTTGTAGTAATCTCATGATCCTTTGTATTTCTGCAATGTCAGTTGTTACTTCTCCTTTTTCATTTCTAATTCTATTGATTTGAGTCTTCTCCCTTTTATCTTGATGAGTCTGGCTAACGGTTTATCAATTTTGTTTATCTTCTCAGAGAACCAGGCTTTAGTTTTATTCATCTTTACTATTGTTTCCTTCTTTTCTTTTTCATTTATTTCGGATATGATCTTTATGATTTGTTTCCTTCTGCTAACTTTGGGGGTTTTTGTACTTCTTTCTCTAATTGCTTTAGGTGTAAGGTTAGGTTGTTTATTTGAGATGTTTCTTGAGGTAGGAATTTATTGCTATAAACTTCCCTCTTAGAACTGGTTTTGCTGCATACCATAGGTTTTGGGTTGTCATGTTTTCATTGTCATTTGTGTCTAGGTAGTTTTTGATATCCTCTTTGATTTCTTCAGTGATCTCTTGGTTATTTAGTAGTGTATTGTTTAGCCTCCATGTGTTTGAATTTTTTACAGTATTTTCCTGTAAGTGATATGTAGCCTTATAGCATTGTGGTCAGAAAAGATACTTGATACGATTTCAATTTTCTTAAATTTACCAATGCTTGATTTATGACCCAAGATATGGTTTATCCTGGAGAATGTCCATGAGCACTTGAGAATAAAGTATATTCTGTTGTTTTTGGATGGAATGTCCTATAAATATCATGTAAGTCCATCTTATTTAATGTGTCATTTAATGCTTATTTCCTTCTTTACTTTCATTCTGGATGATATGTCCCTTGGTGAAAGTGGGGTGTGAATGTTCTCTACTATGAATGTGTTACTGTTGATTTCCCCTTTTATGGCTGTTAATATTTGCCTTATGTATTGACATGTTCCTGTGTTGGGAGCATACACATTTACAATTGTTATATCTTCTTCTTGGATTGATCCTTTGATCATTATGTAGTGTCCTTCTTTGTCTCTTGTAATAGTCTTTGTTTTAAAGGCTATTTTGTCTGACATGAGAATTGCTACTCCAGCTTTCTTTTGATTTCTATTTACATGGAAAACCTTTTTCCATCCCCACACTTTCAGTCTGTATGTGTCCCTAGGTCTGAAGTGGGTCTCTTGTAGACAGCATATGTACAGGTGTTGTTTTTGTATCCATTCAGCCAGTCTATGTCTTTTGGTTGGAGCATTTAATGCATTTACATTTAAGGTAATTATCGATATGTATGTTCCTATTACAATTTTCTTAATTGTTTTGGGTTTATTATTGTAGGTCTATTCCTTCTCTTGTGCTTCCTGCCTAGAGAAGTTTCTTTAGCATTAGTTGTCAAGCTGGTTTGGTGGTTCTGAATTCTCTTAGCTTTTGCTTGTCTATAAAGGTTTTAATTTTTCCATCGAATCTGAATGAGATCCTTGCTGGTTAGAGTAATCTTGGTTGTATGTTTTTCCCTTTCATCACTTTAAATATGTCCTGCCACTCCCTTCTGGCTTGCAGAGTTTCTGCTGAAAGATCAGCTGTTAACCTTTTAGGGTTCCCTTGCATGTTATTTTTCCTTTGCTGCTTTTAATATTTTTTCTTTGTATTTAATTTTTGATAGTTTGATTAATATGTGTCTTGGCATGTTTCTCCTTGGATTTATCCTGTATGGGACTCTCTGTGCTTCCTGGACTTGATTAACTATTTCCTTTCCCATATTAGGGAAGTTTTCAACTATAATCTCTTCAAATATTTTCTCAGTCCCTTTCTTTTTCTCTTCTTCTTCTTGGACCCCTATAATTTGAATGTTGGTGCATTTAATATTGCCCCAGAGGTCTCTGAGCTTGTCCTCAATTCTTTCCATTCTTTTTCTTTATTCTGCTCTGTGGTAGTTATTTCCACTATTTTATCTTCCAGGTGACTTATCCATTCTTCTGACTCAGTTATTCTGCTATTGATTCTTTCTAGAGAATTTTTAACTTCATTGATAGTACTGTTAATTATTGATTGTTTGCTCTTTAGTTCTTCTAGGTCCTTGTTAAATGTTTCTTGTATTTTCTCCATTCTATTTCCAAGATTTTGGATCATCTTTACTCTCATTACTCTGAATTCTTTTTCAGGTAGATTTCCTATTTCTTCTTCATTTGTTTGGTCTGGTGGGTTTTTACCTTGATCCTTCATCTGCTGTGTGTTTCTCTGTCTTCTCATTTTTCTTTACTTACTATGTTTGGGGTCTCCTTTTCTCAGGCTGCAGGTTCACAGTTCTCATTGTTTATTGTGTCTGCCCCCAGTGGCTAAGTTTGGTTCAGTGGGTTGTGTAGGCTTCCTGGTGGAGGGGACTAGTGCCTCTGTTCTGGTGGATGCGGCTGGATCTTGCTTTTCTGGTTGGTGGGACCATGTCTGGTGGTGTGTTTTGGAGTGTCTGTGGCCTTATTAGAATTTAGGCTGCCTCTCTGCTAATGGCTGGGGCTGTGTTCCTGTCTTGCTAGTTGTTTGGCATAGGGTGTCCAGTACTGGAGCCTGCTGGTCCTTGAGTGGAGCTGGGTGCTAGCATTGGGATGGAGGTCTCTGGGAGAGCTTTCGCTGTTTGATATTATGTGGAGCCAGGAGGTCTCTGGTGGACCAATGTCCTATACTCAGCTCTCCCATCTCAGAGTCACAGGCCTGACCCCCAGCTGGAGCACCAAGACCCTGTCAGCCACATGGGTCAAAATAAAAGGGAGAAAACAAGAAAGAACAAAAGAAAAAAATAAAGTAAAATAAAGTTATTAAAACAAAAATTAATTATTAAAAATATAAAAATTTCAAGTAATAAAAAAAAGAAGAGAGCAACAAAACCAAAAAACAAATCCACCAATGATAACAAGTGCTAAAAACTATACTAAAAAAAAAAAAACCCAAAAAAAGGACAGAGAGACCCTGGCAGTAGCAGCCTGCACAGGCTCCCGTGAGGGGAGGTGTGGACAGTGACCTGTGCTTGCACACAGGCTTCTTGGTAACAGCAGCAGAATTAGCATTTCATGTCCGTCTCTGGTGTCCGTGCTCGTAGCCGTGGCTTACGCCCGTCTCTGGAGCTCGTTTAGGTGGTGCTCTGAATGCCCTCTCTTCACGCACCCCGAAACAATTGTCTCTTGCCTCTTAGGCAGGTCCAGATATTTTTCTGGACTCCCTCCCGGCTAGCTGTGGTGCACTAGCCCCCTTCAGGCTGTGTTCATGCAGCCAACCCCAGTCCTCTCCCTGGCATCTGACCTCCGAAGCCTGAGCCTCCACTCCCAGCCTCCACCCACCCCAGCAGGTGATCAGACAAGCCTCTCGGGTTGGTGAGTGCTGGTCGGCACTGATCCTCTGTGTGGGTATCTCTCTGCTTTGCCCTCTGCACCCGTTTTTATGCCGTCCTCCGTGGCTCCGAAGCTTCACCCCCACCACCCCCTGTCTCTGCCAGTGAAGGGGCTTCCTAGTGTGTGGAAACATTTCCTCCTTCACAGCTCTCTCCCAGTGTGCAGGATCTGTCCCTATTCTTTTGTCTCTGTTTTTGCTTTTTTCTTTTGCCCTACCCAGGTATGAGGAGAGTTTCTTGCCTTTTGGGAAGTCTGAGGTCTTCTGCCAGCGTTCAGTAGGAGTTGTTCTACATGTAGATGTATTTCTTATGTATTTGTGGGGAGGAAGGTGATCTCCACTTCTTACTCTTCCACCATCTGGAAGGTCTCTCTCTGTTTCATGATTTTTAAACAGAATACTTGTATTGTTTAGTTCATCTAACTGCCAGAAAAAAAAAAAAAAGACAAAAAAGCTTGTCTGAAAGTTCTGAGGTATAAATGTAAGGGCTATGATTTTGGGAATACCAAATCTTAGCACCCTTTATCAAATGTACGGAAAAGTGGTTTATGAGACCTTGAGGGAGATATTAGATTTCAGAAATACAAACAGGATCATTTAATACAGCTATTTTCAATCCTGCCTTCAAGTAAGAATTGACAAGAAGCTTTTGAAAAATACCAATACCTGGTCACACCCCCAGAATTTCTGTTTTCCCTTGTTCTGGGTAGGCTCAGACATCACCGGTTTCAAAGGCTTCCCAAGTGATTCTAATGTGTAACTGACTGAAAACCACTGATAAAGAAAGTGCTATCAGTCCGTTTGTTAACAAATATTTATTGTAACCTACTATGAGCATATGTTAGAATATACACACTCATGAACAAAACAGATGCAAAATATATGCTCATGAGTATATACATAGTTCCTTAGTATTTTAAAGAACCACAGAAATGGACAGCACTTTACTAGGTATTGGTTTGAAGTTTTGAGCACCTACTGGATTACTTGACTGCCACAGTGTGGAAAGTCATTTGCAGACTCTGGATTTTGTCCCTGAGCAGCTGTGGGTTTTGGTGGACAAGTTTTTCTTGAAGTAACATCAGAATGGCAACAAGCTCACTGAGAATTTTTAAATGCCACAAACAGATTTTGAACATAATCTAAAAGACTATACCTGAAGCACAGTTTATCTCAGATCCATAACAGTTTCTTCTTAATTAGAAAGAAAGGAAGTAGACACCAAAGGGGCAAGTCCTATTACAAGTCAACTGACTTAAGGCTACATGAAAGAAAACAATGCACACGATGTTCTTAGTAGGACGTGAAGAATTCTATCCTCAGAGTATTGAAAAAAGCAGAATTTTAACTGGATGAGAAGGGCTGATTTTGATCTAAGAAATAAATTACCAGTCAAAGAATTTAGGGGGACCTTCAAGATGATGGAGGATTAAGACATGCAGATCACCCTTCCCCCCACAAATACATTGAAAATACATCTACATGTGGAACAACTCCTATAGAACACCTACTGAACACTGGCAGAAGAACTCAGACTTCCTAAAAGGCAAGAAAATACCCATGTACCTGCGTAGGTCAAAAGAAAAAAGAAAAAAACATAGACAAAAGAATAGGGATGGGACTTGCACCTCTGGGATGGAGCTGTGAAGGAGGGAAAGTTTCCACATACTAGGAAGCCCCTTCACTGGCAGAGACTGTGGGCGGGCAGGGGGAAGCTTTGGAGACACAGAGGAGAGCACAGCAACATAGGTGCAGAGGGCAAAGCGGAGAGATTCCCGCACAGAGGATCGGTGCAGACCAGCACTCACCAGCCCGAGAGGCTTGTCTGCTCACCTGCTGGGGTGGGTGGGGGCTGGGAGCTGGGGCTCAGGCTTCGGAGGTCAAATTCCAGGGCGAGGACTGGGGTTGGCTGCGTGAACACAGCCTGAAGGGGGCTAGCGTGCCACAGCTAGCTAGGAGGGAGCTCGGGAAAAAGTCTGGACCTGCCTAAGAGGCAAGAGACCATTGTTTCAGTGTGTGCAAGGAGAGGGGATTCAGAGCACCACCTAAACAAGCTTCAGAGAGAGGCACGAGCCATGGCTATCAGCTTGGACCCCAGAGACAGACAGGCATGAAATGCTAATGCTGCTGCTGCAGCCACCAAGAAGCCTGTGTGCAAGCACAGGTCACTATCCACACCCCCTCTGGGAGCCTGTGCAGCCTGCCACTGCCAGGGTCCCATGATCCAGGGACAACTTCCCGAAGAGAATACACAGTGCACCCCAGGCTGTTGCAGTGTCATGCTGGCCTCTGCCGCTGCAGGCTCACCCTGCATTCCAATTATAACTACCATACGCATCCCTACCCTGGCCTGAGTGAGCAAAAGCCCCCTAATCAGCTGCTGCTTTAACCCCTTCCTGTCCGGGTGGGGAATAGATGCCTGAGGGTGACCTACACGCGGAGGTGGGGCCAAAACCAAATCTGAACCCCAGGAGCTGTGCGAACAAAGAAGAGAAAGGGAAATTTTTCCATGCAGTCTCAGGAGCAGCGGATTAAATCTCCACAATCAACTTGATGTACCCTGCATTTGTGGAATACCGAAACAGACAATGAATCATTCCAAAATTGTGGCTGTGAACTTCGGGAGCAACTGTAGACTTGAGGTTTGCTGTCTGCCACTGATTTATTTCTGATGTTTATGTTTATCTTAGTGTTTAGCACTTGTTATCATTGGTGGATTTGTTTATTGGTTTTGGTGCTCTCTTTTTATTTTATTTTTTATTTAACTAATTCCTTTTCTTTTTAAATTTATTATTATTAAAAAAAATTTTTTTTCTTTTCTTCTCCCTTTTCTTCTGAGCTGTGTGGCTGACAGGGCCTTGGTGCCCTGGCCTGGTGTCAGGCCTGAGTCTCTGAGGTGGGAGAACGGAGTTCAGAACACTGGACCACCAGAGACCTCCCTGGCCCATGTAATATCAATCATCGAGATCTCCATTTCAATGCTAATACCAGCTCCACCCAACGGCCACCAAATTCCAGTGCTGGGCGCCCCATGGCAAACAACTACCAAGACAGGAATACCATACCACTCATTAGCAGAGAGGCTGCCTAAAATCATACTTAGTTCACAGACACCCCAAAACACACCACTGGATGTGGACCTGTGCACCAGAAAGACAAGATCCAGCCCCAGACACCAGAACACAGGCAACAGTCCCCTCCACCAGGAAGCCTACACAAGCCACTGAACCAACCTCACCCACTGTGGGCAGACACCTAAAACAAGGGGAAATATGAACGTGCAGCCTGCAAAAATGAGACCCCAAACCCAGTAAGTTAAACAAAATGAAAAGACAGAGAAATATGCAGCTGATGAAGGAGCAAGGTAGAAACTCACCAGACCAAACAAATGAAGAGGAAATAGGCAGTTTACCTGAAAAAGAATTCAGAGTAATGATAGAAAAGATGATCCAAAATCTTGGAAATAGAATGGAGAAAATACAAGAAATGTTTAACAAGGACCTAGAAGAACTAAAGAGCAAACAAATAATGATGAACAATGCAGTCAATGAAATAATCTTGACTGAGAAGAGAAAGAGAAGGTTCTTTCTCTAGAAAGAGTCAATAGCAGAAAAACTGAGGCAGAAGAACAGACAAGTGACCCGGAAGATAAAATAGTGGAAAGAACTACTGCAGAGCAGAATAAAGAAAAAAGAATAAATAGAATTGAGGAAAGTCTCAGAGACCACTGGGACAACATTAAATGCACCAACACTCAAATTATAGGGGTCCCAGAAGAAGAAGAGAAAGGAAAGGGTCTGACAAAACACTTGAAGAGATTATAGTTGAAAACTTCTCTAATATGGGAAAGGAAAGAGTCAATCTAGTCCAGGAAAAGCAGAGAGTCCCATACAGGATAAATCCAAGGAACATGCCAAGACACATATTAATCAAACTATCAAAAATTAAATACAAAGAAAAAATATTAAAAGCAGCAAGGGAAAAGCAACAAATAGCATACAAGGGAATCCCCATAAGGTTAAAAGCTGATTTTTCAGCAGAAACTCTGCAAGCCAGAAGGGAGTGGCAGGACATATTTAAAGTGATGAAGGAGAAGAACCTACAACCAAGATTACTCTACCCAGTAAGGGTCTCATTCATATTTGATGGAGAAATTAAAAACATTAGAGACAAGCAAAAGTTAAGAGAGTTCAGCACCGCCAAACCAACTTTACAACAAACGCTCTAGGCAGGAAACACAAGAGAAGGAAAAGACCTACAATAACAACCCAAAACAATTAAGAAAATGGTAATAGGAACATACATATCAATAATTACTTTAAATGTAAATGGATTATATGCTCCAACAAAAAGACATAGACTGGCTGAATGGTTACAGAAACAACACCCATATGTATGCTGTCTACAAAAGACCCACTTCAGACCTAGGGACACATACAGATTGAAAGTGAGGGGATGGAAAAAGATATTCCATGCAAATTGAAATCAAAAGAAAGATAGAGTAACAATTCTCATATCAGACAAAATACACTTTAAAATAAAGACAATTATAAGAGACAAAGAAGGACACTACATAATGATCAAGAGATAAATCCATGAAGAAGATATAAAAATTGTAAATATTTAGGCACCCAACATAGGAGCACGTCAATACATAAGGCACACATTAACATCCATAAAAGAGGAAATCGACAGAAACAGAAAAATAGTAGGGGACTTTAACACCCCACTTTCACCAATGGACAGATCAACCAAAATGAAAATAAATATGGAAACACAAGCATTAAATGACACATTAAACAAGATGGACTTAATTGATATTTATAGGACATTTTGTCCAAAAAAACAGAATATACTTTCTTCTCAAGTGCTCATGGAACATTCTCCAGGATAGACCATATCTTGTGTCACAAATGAAGCCTTCCTAAATTTCAGAAAAATTAAAATCATATCAAGTATCTTTTGTGACCACAACACTATGAGACTAGATACCAGTTACAGGAAAAAAGAATTGTAAAAAATACAAACACATGGAGGCTAAACAATGCACTAGTAGATAACCAAGACATCACTGAAGAAATTCAAGAGGCAAACAAAAGCTACCTAGAAACAAATGACAATGAAAATACGATGACACAAAACCTACGGTATGCAGCAAAAGCAGTTCTAAGAGGGAAGCTTACATCAATACAATCCTACCTCAAGAAACAAGAAACATCTCAGAGAAACAACCTATGCTTACACCTAGAGAAATTAGAGAAAGAAAAAAAAAAAAAAACCCAAAGTTAGCCAAAGAAATCATAATGATCAATTCTGAAATAAATGAAAGAAACAATAGCAAAGATCAGTAAAACTAAAAGCTGATTCTTTGAGAAGATAAACAAAATTGATAAACCATTAGCCAGACTCATCAAGAAAAAAAGGGAGAAGACTCAAATCAACAGAATTAGAAATGAAAAATGAGAAGTAACAACTGACACTGCAGAAATACAAAGCATCATGAGAGATTACTATAAGCAATTATATACTAATAAAATGGACAACCTGGAAGAAATGGACAAATTCTTAGAAATGCACAACCTTCCAAGACTGAACCAGGAAGAAATAGAAAATATAAACAACCCAATCACAAGCATTGAAACTGAAATTGTGATTAAAAATCTTCCAACAAACAAAAGCCCAGGACCAGATGGATTCACAGGTGAATTCTATCAACCATTTAGAGAAGAGATAACACCTATCCTTCTCAAACTCTTCCAAAATACAGCAGAGGCAGGAACACTCCCAAACTCATTCTACAAGGCCACCATTACTCTGATACCAAAGCCAGACAAAGATGCCACAAAGAAAGAAAACTACAGGCCAATATCACTGATGAAAATAGATGAGAACATTCTTAAGAAAATACTAGTAAACAGAATCCAGCAGCACATTAAAAGGATAATACACCATGATCAAGTGGGGTTTATCCCAGGAATGCAAGGATTCTTCAATGCAAATCAATCAATGTGATACACCATATTAACAAATTGAAGGATAAAAACAATATGGTAACCTCAATAGATGCAGAAAAAGCTTTCGACAGAATTCAACACCCATTTATGGTAAAAACCCTCCAGAAAGTATGCATAGAGGGAATTTACCTCAACATAATAAAGGCCATATATGACAAACCCACAGCCAACATCGTACTCAATGGTGAAAAACTGAAACCATTTCCTCTAAGATCAGGAATAAGTCAAGGTAGCCCACTCTCACCACTCTTATTCAACATAGTTTTGGAAGTTTTAGCCACAGTAATCAGAGAAGTAAAAGAAAAAAAATCCAAATCGGAAAAGAAGAAGCAAAACCGAAACTATGTGCAGATGACATGATACTATACATAGAGAATCCTAAAATGGTACCAGAAAACTACTAGAGCTAATAAATGAATTTGGTAAAGTAGCAGGATACAAAATTAATGCACAGAAATCTCTTGCATTCCTATACACTAATAATGAAAAATCTGAAAGAGAAATTAAGGAAACACTCCCATTTACCACTGCAACAAATAGAATCAAATACTTAGGAATAAACCAACCTAAGGACACAAAAGACCTGTATGCAGAAAACTATAAGACACTGATGAAAGAAATTAAAGACAACAGAAACAGATGGAGAGATATACTATGTTCTTGGATTGGAAGAATCAACACTGTGAAAATGACTATAATTCCCAAAGCAATCTACAAATTCAATTCAATCCCTATCAAACTACCAATGGCACATTTCACAGAACAGAACAAAAAATTTCACAATTTGTATGGAAACACAAAAGACTCTGAATAGCCAAAGCAATCTTGAAAAAGAAAAACGGAGCTGGAGGAATCAGGCTCCTTGACTTCAGACTATACTACAAAGCTACAGTAAGCAAGACAGTATGGTACTGGCATCAAAACGGAAATACAGATCAATGAACAGGATAGAAAGCCCAGAGATAAACCCACACACATATGGTCAACTTATCTTTTTTTGTGTGTGTGTGGTACGTGGGCCTCTCACTGCTGCGGCCTCTCCCGCTGCGGAGCACAGGCTCCAGACGCACAGGCTCAGCGGCCATGGGTCATGGGCCCAGCTGCTCCGTGGCATATGGGATCTTCCCGGACCGGGGCACGAACCTGTGTACCCTGCATTGGCAGGCGGACTCTCGACCACTGTGCCACCAGGGAAGCCCTGGTCAACTTATCTTTGATAAAGGAGGCAAGAATATACAATGGATAAAAGACAGCATCTTTAATTATTGGTGCTGGGAAAACTGGATAGCTACATGTAAAAGAATGCAGTTAGACCACTCCCTAACACCATACACAAAAATGAACTCAAAATGGATTAAAGACCTAAATGTAAGGCCAGAAACTATAAAACTCTTAGAGGAAAACATAGGCAGAACACTCTATGACATATATCACAGCAAGATCCTTTTTGATCCACCTCCTAAAAAAATGGAAATAAAACCAAAAATAAACAAATGGGACCTAATGAAACGTAAAAGCCTTTGCCCAGCAAAGGAAACTATAAACAAGATGAAAAGACAACCCTTAGAATGGGAGAAAATATTTGCAAATGAAGCAACTGATAAAGGATTAATCTCCAAAATAACACAAGCAGCTCATGCAGCTCAATATCAAAAAACAAACAACCCAATCCAAACATGGGCAGAAGACCTGAACAGACATTTCCCCAAAGAAGATATACAGACTGCCCACAAACATGAAAGGATTCTCAACATCACTAATTATTAGAGGAATGCAAATTAAAACTACATGAGGTATCACCTCACACTGGTCAGAATGGCCATCATCAAAAAATCTACAAACAGTAAATGCTGGAGAGGGTGTGGTGAAAAGGGAACCTTCTTGCACTGTTGGTGGGAATGTAAATTGATACAGCCACTATGGAGAACAGTATGGAGTTTCCTTAAAAAACTAAAAATAGAACTACCAAATAACACAGCAATCCCACTACTGGGCATGTAACCTGAGAAAACCATAGTTCAAATAGAGTCATGTATCGCAACTACAGCACTATTTACAATAGCCAGGACATGGAAGCAACATAAGTGTCCATTGACAGACGAATGGATAAAGAAGATGTGGCACATATATACAATGGAATATTCCTCAGCCATAAAATGAAAAGAAATTGAATTATTTGTAGTCAGGTGGATGGACCTAAAGACTGTCATACAGAGTGAAGTTGAGTCAGAAAGAGAAAAACAAAAACCGTATGCTAACACATATGTATGGAATCTAAAAAAAAAAAATGGTTCTAGTGAACCTAGGGGCAGGACAGGAATAAAGACACAGATGTAGAGAATGGACTTGAGGACATGGGGAGGGGGAAGGGTAAGCAGGGACGAAGTGAGAGAGTAGCATTGACGTATATACACGACCAAATGTAAAATAGAAAGCTAGTGGGAAGCAGCCACATAGCACAGGGAGATCAGCTCGGTGCTTTGTGACCACCTAGAGGGGTGGGATAGGGAGGGTGGGAGGGAGACGCAAGAGGGAGGGGACTTGGGGATATACATATATATATATATACACATACATATATACATACACACACACACACACACACACACACATATAGCTGATTCCCTTTGTTATACAGCAAAAACTAACACAGCATCGTAAAGCCATCATACTCCAATAAAGATGTTTAAAAAAATTTAGAAAAACGTTCTGTAACATTCATGATAATTTTAACCCATTTCAGCTCTGTTCCCTACTAAATAATGCTTTTACTATCTCCTAAAATCCTTTATGAAGTATCTGATTTTTAAAGGAAAAGATCTTCTTCTTCCCAAATATTTATATAAGACTAAAAATTGCATAGGTTTCCTCTTCAATCAACTGCTCTTTATTTTAGTTTTATTTTTAATGTGTTATTTTTCTGTATATACCACTATATTATAAGATGTTTATCATAGCTCTCACGATCCAGAGAGACCCTATACCTCATTTGATTAATCACCTATCCACACCCAATTCTATACTTCCTTTGGTCCATCAGTCTCACCACCATTTCTAATGAGAGTCATTTCATTCATTTCTTCCCAATTTGTCAGTTGTACTGTAGATACCTTTCTGATCACTGCTGTTATAGATTCTGAGTACATGTGATGGCAAGCTCTATGCTAGGTATTCTGAATGCATTATTTCTAGTTCTCATATCAAAATCTATGAGGTAGGTATTATCTTCATATTATTGATCTCGGGTGGCCTCACCCTGCAGCGGCTTGAAGCAGGGTTTTGGTTCCTGGCCGGAGACTGAGGTCGGGCCGCAGCAGTGAGAACACTGAATCCTAGCCACTAGACCAGTGGCCAGGGACAAGGCTCTGGCCCTCTGGCTTTGCAGAAAAGAATTCCCACAAAGACAGAAAGTAGTGAAACAAGTAAAGTGTTTATTAGGAGGAAAAAGAGTATAGTACGTGTGGATAGACACACAGGTGTACTCAGAGAGAGAGTTGTACCCTTGTGGTAGTTTAAATCACTTATATGGGGCGTTTCTTCCCAGTTTCCTTTGGCCAATCATTTTGATTTGCCTGGCTCTGAGTGTGTATTTGGTATATCTCAGGATCCTCCCATGTGTGTGTGCACATTTCTTAGCCAAGATGGATTCCAGTGAAGAGGCCTATGGGTAGCTTGTCATCACTCCCCTTTTGACCTCCAAGGAGCTTTATAGTCGAAGGTCTACTTGACTTCAAGAATGAGAAATACGTGGTCTCTTATCTCTTATCTGGGCGGGGCTCAGCCTCTCCAATTATCCTGCTGTTATGGAGTTTCTGTCCACAGGGGACGAACTCCATCTGCTCAGCCTGGGGCCCATCTATCTCCTGCCTCATTATGAGTATGAAAATAGAGGTTTAAAAAGACAGAAAAAAAACCTTGTTCAAGCTAATAGAGTAGCCCTATAAGCCAGAAGCCCATGCCAGAGTTGTCTGCCTGCAATGCCCGTACTATTTTTCTAACTTCTCTCTCCAAGATTTCTACAAAGTGGTTCTCTTTCTTCTTCTTGATCATGTAGAATAACTCTAATTTTTTTGACAAGTCCATTACTCATGGCATCACGTACTTCTTAATACTTTCCTAGAGGTAAGCCTCATTTCCCACAACTGTTCCTTACATGCAGTAATTCCTATTGCCTTTACTTGCCTTGTCATAGGTCCTTGCAAACGAGTCCACGAGGGGCCCACAGGGTTGCCTGTACTCTCCAGGAGTTGTGTGTGCAGCTTCCAGTGGAGCTGCACCATTATTTCCCTTATTCTACACAATGCGATGCTGCCATTAATACAGCCTCAGGGCCCATCAGCCTTTTTGGCAGCCACATTACTGTTGACTCCTACTGAGCTTATTGTCAACTAAATGCCTAAGCCTCTTTCACACACGCTGTTGCTAAATCATATCTCCTCCACTCCTACCTTTGTGCACTTTGTTTCTGAATCCCAGTGTAGGGCCTTACAATTATTCCTATCAAATTTAATCATATTAGAGTCAGCCCATGGTTCCAGACTTTTAGCATTTTTCCACATCTTTCAGCATCTGTTGGCGGGGTAGAGAAGAGTGGAGGTGGGAGAGGGAGACTGTGAATCTACCATTTGATATATTCATTTGCCCTCATGACCTAAAGCTTTTGTTTTTGCAAAACTAGCCCCATACATTTTAATGTATATAGAATTTATTGATAAATCTCTTAACTGAGTAAGTCTTGCTGCAGACCACTGGAAACTCCTGTTCAGGATAAAGACATAGGCCCCAAGGCAGATGGAGCTTCTAGGCTGTAGCCTGAGCTGTCCCTCTCAATATCCTGCACTCAGTACACCCTCAACTACTATGTGGATCTTGTGTTCATATATGGGTCTAGAATAGCTGTAGAGAATTTAAGAGTTGATGCTCAAGTGAGCTCAGGTAAGCAAAAAAAAAGCTATGAACAGCTTAAAGCAATCAAGCTGTTGCTAGCTTCTCCACACAAACTAAATTGTCCACATGCACTAAAGCCCAAGGAAAATAAAAAGCTACCAAACCATGAGAGGGTAAGAGGGGATTAACACTGTATAATAATTTTGTCACCAAAAGAATCACTACCTGTTTAAAATTATGTAAATATTATGACTGGATGCACTGCAAAGTTTTATGTGAGGTCAGAGATGAAAAATATATTTGAAGAGAAACAAAACTTTCTGTCTTTCTTTATCCCTTGGCCTTATTCTCTCCTTTGTCTCTTTTTCTCAACTCTTAGACAAATATTCAGCGACCTAAAAAAAAGCAAGAATGTTCATGCCAGATAGTTTTTAATCTTCTTTCCTCTAACAGCTTCCAAGAAACTAAAAAGGGAAAAGTGGAGAGAGGAGGAAGATAATCAGGGTTGATTGTGAATCTGGGAAAAGTCTCAACTATGTATTGAGATTCACAAAAATGAAATCTGAAAGATCACAAGAGAGGAAATGAATAACCATTTTGCCCATCGCCAGTGTTCTGCTCCCTATTCTCCCAGCTGCGGCCGACGCTTCAGCTTCGTCCTTCAGATCTGAGTTAGAGGCACATGCAAGCATCTCAGCTGCTGCACTTTCTGGTACTGTCATTTGCCTTTCTTTAGAATGCCCTAAAGATAGCATTCTCAGTAAACATACTGTCAGGCGGAGGAAATTTCATCAGGGGGGATGTAACCATCCTCTCTGGTAGGAAAGGCTTTTCCACCTGCAGGGCACAAACTATTGGAAATTTTAAAAGTTTTTGTGGTAGCATCAGCA
>NW_020173124.1:4437314-4557814 GCF_003031525.2 Neophocaena asiaeorientalis asiaeorientalis | reverse complement strand
CTAAAAAAAAAAAAAAAAAAAGAGTGCCTGATTCAGCTCTACAAATAATTTTCTCATTTCTGCAGAGGATTTGATGTAATGGACCTATGACCATCATCTTCAAAGTACATCCTCTGCTTAGCACAGTGTTTAGTCCATACCAAGTGTTCAACAAATATTTGTTGACTAAATAGAGGAACTTTTCTGAGCCATCTAGGATGAATTTGTTCTTATGGCCTAAATAAGTGTGAGCAGACATTCAACGTGCAAATATTTGCATCGTACACTGGCCAGTGGACATAGCCAGGTAAAAAATTCTGTCTGCTTTTGTAGTCATTTTGTGAGTGGTGATTTCACCATGTTTTCCAGACATTTGCTTGAACTGCTCATTTCAATTCTGATAGAACATTCCATACCTAAGTATACAGAAGTTCAACCTCCTTCAACCCTGAGAGTTCTCATTTAGTTAATTTGATATGGGACCCAAAAGTGTGCATTTTTAACAAGTTCCCAGGTGGTGCTGATGCTTTTGGTCCAGAGACCACACTTTGAAAACCACTGCACTAATCCGACCCCTGCATGACAGTTGAGAACATGAGAAGGAGAGTATGTGTAGGGTAACATATCAGCACAGTTGCTCGAGTGACACACATGCCCTCCTCCCAGGGGAGTAGGCAAGTTTCTGTTCTCTCCTGTGGCCTCTCCAAGCGAAGGCAGCATAATGCAGAACAAGGGTTGGGGGACTTAACTGAACGAAAACCAGTACCAGTAAACGAGGATAGACCTTATGTGAAATTTGCGGATTGAATAAAAAGTTCTTGTTTTAAAGTCCTCCAGGGGGATGAAAGAGGTTCTATAATCTCCCTTGCTAACTTCTTCCACATCGAAAAACATTATTCAGAACATTCCTGCTAGGAACTTAAGCCCATTTTCCATTGCTAATGAGGCATTCTATATTATACTACTAAGGAGCTGATGTTGGAAAATAAATGTGTCTATGAAGTAACCACATTTAAAAAAAACAAAATTGAAATAAAAATAATTAAATGCAGCCAGTGCTTTAAGCAGCCATTTCATCACATGGTAAGAAAAGTATTCAAAAGCTCTCCAAAATCTGTTCTCCTCTGTTCCTTCTTGCCTTATTGCCTCACCACAAGGAGCCGTATCAGTTATTGAAACCATTGTCTCAGTGCATTTCCTTATTCTGTGGCCAGTCCTGAGCCCTTTCAATTAACTGGACTGTCTTCATTTATTCCTTTGCATTTATCTAGCTTTGCCCTGTTCATATCAAACTATAAAAAAACAAATAAAGCCTATACACAGTCACAAAGAAAGGTAAATTTCTCTTCTCAGTAGTCTTATTGAAGACTTAAAGGAAATAAGGGAGCTGTGTACAGATTCTCAGGATGGGAAGAAGATTTGTAGTGTTTCAAAGAACTAAATGCATCACCTTTCTCAACCTTTGAATTGATTAATATGTGATCCAAGCTTCTCACAAATATACTTATTTATTCTTAAAAAGATGGTGTGGAGTAGCGCAAAAGAAACACACACATCTTCATGTTTATGAAAACAAAGCTGAGTTGCACTTGTCCAGACAACCAGACAACAATTCATGGCAGCTATTAGGAGAGGAACGTTTTGGAGAATTCACAGAATTATGAATGGGGAAGACCCATGCAGCATTTTGGTTACTGCCCTAATATTTTGGTTTTTGTTTTTAATTTAACTTTTCTAAGTATTTTGGTAAATGATTCTAACAGATGTATAACTGTCCTTTTACTTGATAAGTGCACAAATTTGAAATATTAAACAAAGAATTGTCCCATACTCCAAAACACCAGTCTGCTGATATGATATGCAAGAGCATAGCCAATTGTACTGAACTTATCCGCTGCAACTTTTAGCATATAAGGATGCTCTTGCTGGAATAAACAGTAGAGAAAAGAGTTTAGTTAAGTGCGTATAAACATGTATATAGTTTTTAAAATGACAAATGTTAATGCTAAATATTTCTGCCCTCAAATCACTATATCTTATAGACAACTGACATATTCTGGGCATTTTTCTAGACGTTACTAAAAACATGAACTTTGCTATATGTCAATATTACTATTCTGTATATACCTGATTATATGTGCTACATATATTCTTAAGACAATACATTGGAATAGTAAGAATTTTGGAAATTCAAATTAAATTAAAACATTCTACAAGAACAGTTGTTCAAACTGCTCTTAAACAGAGGGGAAAAAAGACACATTTTACCCAGCACACGCACACATACACATGCAGACATACAAACACACACAGCTAACACAAAATTTCACACAGCAATTGAACTGTGCTCAATGAGATACGTTCTGACATTTCCTATTCTATTCTGTTTTGTTCTTTAAAAAGTATTGGTCAAGCCCCACTAAATTAATTTCAGTATTCAGTAAATTTCACAAAAATCTTATTTGAAAACCACTGCTGTTTTTAAGAAATTCTATAACCACGGTCAAGTAATTCTTCAGAATGTTGATTAACTATCTTCTGATTAATCTCTGTAACAATTTAAGGTTTTGATGTAATGAGAGTTTGGACTCTATGCTCACTTCTACTTGACTAATGACCCTCTGAAGGTAACTACAAAATGTATGTTATACATTTGAGGACAGTGTAATCTTTTATAATGTTATCGTTGCTTAAGATGTAATTTTTAATGAACGCTTTGCAATCTGGTGGGCAGAGTGTGCAGCCTTGTGTCTCCAGGCCTGGTACCTTTGTGTTTCAATTCCCTTGGGCTTATCTATACTTGACTTTCTATACATTAGATCACTCCTAGAAGAAGTCTAAAGAAGCATCTCCAGTAATCTTTAATTCATATGATTAAAAATTCAAAAGAAGCCCTTGTACCAGCTGTTAAACTATGTTCGTAAGCTGTAATTCAGAGTTCAGACACCAGCAAATTGAAGGTTAGGTTAATAGGATCACTCAGTGGAACTGCATTAAACCACGGCAACTAGAACAGTAGGTGGACTATTTTGCACATGCTTATTTGCAGAAGATAAACTAAGGACGGGCAAACTTATCTCACTGGAAATCTTGCTATCTAATTTGATTTTTTTTACCACTTTTCTGGAGTATGGCTTAAAAAGGAAAGTCTATGAAGCTAACCATTGTTTTTGCTTACTACATACGCAGATAAAAAAGAAGAAAATCTACGTAGATCGTTACATTGAATCTTATTTGAAAATTAACAAATGAATTTCTCTTTTCAGATTTTAACTTTCTCAAATAAGTCTGAAGTTTCACGGGCAATTATTTTCCCTGTCCCAAACTGAAATGTGCTGACATGCTCATTTGGGGAAACATCATAAATTAAAATAAGCCCGTAGTAATAATATTGATGCCCCACACTTCCGTGGACAGTGGACAGGATAATAAAAAGTCATCTTCATAGCATCAATTCCCTACTTTCAAAAAATAAGAAAACCTAAGCCATAAAATAGAATACTTGAGACTTAAGAATTGGTAATCCTACAAACTGGTCCTGGTTCAGTTACTTTCTAGTGGCATGTCCTTAAGGAAACGATTTAAGCTCACTGGGCTTCACTTTGAGCAAAATGGTCAAGACGACTTCTGTGGACAAAAGGTCCTTTCTTTTATGAGTTTTTATGTGTCTAAGTTTATGCATAAAGTGATAGTGGGGCTGGATCTCCTTCCTGTTGGCTGATAGGAGATTGTAAACAGAAGAAGTGAAGAAACACAAAATATCTTTTTTCTTAAGTAAATTTGAAAATTTTCCTTCCTCAAGGAGTACTTATTGCGTTAGAAAGGAAAATAAGACTTCTTCAGGAGAGAGTGAAGGAAATGACACAAATTAGTAATCTGAGTTTAGAAGATGTAACATAAAATCACTGGAGAGAAATTTAAACAGATGCTTCTGCCTCCTAATGCAGTTGACACATATAAAGAAAGGAGTGAAAGCAACTTTTAAAAACATATATTTTAGCTTCAACAGAATGGGAAAGGTATCACTAAAAAAAAAGGCAGTATTTTGCTTAAAAACAGGATACAAGAATAAAATGTTCTTGCGGAAACTCACACCAAAGTTTTGAACAAACCTCAAAAAAGTATCTAAATCAAAAGTAAAATATTTCAAAGATCATTTTCAGTTACCAAACATCATGAGATGCTACTTTAAATGGCTTTTTGTAAAAAATTGGTAAAACTGTACCCTACCGTTATTATAGGGTACCATTCATATATCTTTGCAATAATTAGTAAGTTAACTTACTAATTGGCTCTTTCTATAGGGATGCTTAATTCTCATAATACTGTTTATCCATAATGAAGTCTTTTCTACTTCTGTAGAGCTGTTCCATGTGGAATGGCCTAAAAGCAAGATAAGTATATGATAAAGTTCCCTTCATAAAGATAAATATTTTATTAAAAAGAACTTATCTTTTCCTTGTTAGTTTCAGAGATATTTTTAATGTTCCTCATATCTACATAATAGATATTGATTTATTAAATCAAGATGGCCAATCCATAATAAGAGCCATGGAGTCAGAAAAATCTAGGTTCCAACTCCAGATCACCCCAATTACTGTGTGAATATTGGCAAATTACTTAACTTCTCTGATCTCCAGTTTTCAAATCAAGTAGAGAAGACACTCACTCATAGTTTATTTTTAAATGAAATAATACATATAATGCTTATCATATTGGAGTTACTCATATGTTATTTATTAATGTTTTTCCTAATATGGATCTAGCAGTATCAATTTGTCCAGAAAGGAAAGGAATCTTTCAAAGTATAAATTAAATAACAATTCTTTATTTCATATCATATTCTACTTTCCAAAGGAGAAAATGCTTAAAGAGTATAGAAATTATATCCAAGATTCTTTAAATAATAAAAAGTATTGTATACTATGGATTGAAGGGACTGTTTGTGTTAATGTAGTAAGAACACATTTCAGAAGAAAGAAGAAAGAGCATGAATTCTCTCATTCTTTCTTTATTGAACATCTACATGTGCTGAGCCCTTTTTTGGTAAACAGAACATACAATGACAGCTGCGCACATGGAGCTATATCCTAGTGGAAGTGGGAAGAGATAAACATTACATAAAATTAGTAAATAATATGCCGAGTTATAAGACAGTAAGGGGTATGGAAAAATAAGTAGGGCAGAATCATTTTGAAAAAGAAGTGAGCACAGGCGGAGGAGTGCAGGTTACAGCATTAAATAGGGTAGTCAGTATAGACCTCTCAGAGGAAGATTAATTTTTAGCACAGATTTAAAGAATGTAAAGATATTATCCAGAAAAATGTCTGGGGGGGGGGGGGCTGTTGGCAAAGGTAATAGGCCAAACAAAGGCCCAAGTTGGGAATGTGAAGCTACATCTATTGAACAAGGAACCCAACAGGACTGGAATAACATAATCAAGAGGGAAATAACTAAATGAGTTCAAAGGTGACAGAGTTGAGATTATGAGGGCTTTCTAGAACTTGTGGGGACTTGGGCTTTTAATATGGATGAAATGGGGCCAGGGGGATTGCAGTGCCCTGAAGAGGAGCAATACACTATAACTAACTCAAACAGGATTAAATTTGCTGCTATTTGGAGAAGAGACACTTGGGGTTCTCAAAAGGAAGCCGCAACGTGTTTAGAGACTATTGCAATAATCTAGGCAGGATACCAACATGGTATTAGTAGAGAAGGTAAAAATAAGTCATATGCTAAATACATTTTCAAAGCTGAGACAACAGATTTGATGATGAAGTAGATGTGTGGTTTGAGAGAGAGGGAGAAATGAAAGAGGACACAGTGTTTTGGGGCCTGAATGATTAGTAGGATGGAGTTTCCATTAACTGAGCTGGGGAATACTATGGGGGGAACACATAATTTCAGGAGAAAATATAAAGAACTGAGTTTGTACATGTTACTCGTGGGATGCCCATTAGATATCCAAGTGGATTTGTGTAAATGCACAATGAAGTAAATGGAATAGAGCTTATCTGGAAACCTAAAGTTAGGATTCGTCAACCTAAATTTGGAGTTCCCCAGTGAACCGCCGGTATTAAAGCTATGAGGAACTGAAGATCACCTGAAGAACTGAGTGTAGACAGGAAGGGAAGAGTCCAAGGTCTGAGGCCTAGGACCCGACCATATTTAGAGATAGATACGAGAGCTCTGTGTCTCAGGCACTTGGTACCCTTACATATTCCAGGCACACCAGGTCCATTTAGAACTCTACGCTTTGATTTATATTCACCCCTTCAGTCTGACCCCTAAGCTCACCTATCAGAAACTGTTTTGTGTTCCAAGAACCATTTATTTGTTCCACCTCCTTGAAAGATATTTCTCTAATTGTCCTCATCCTCTGTAATCACAGAACACTTGTATTTTTCCCTGCATTACAGTGTATTTATCTGTCCCCTTTAGAAGATTGCTAGGACTTTGATGGCAGCAATCCTAGCATTCCGATCAATGCCATTATGAAAATGACATGTAATGAGTGCTTAATATGTGCCAGGTATACCCTTAAGCGCTTTTCAAACATAATCTCATTAAATCCCTTAACTCCACTACTCTTATTTTACAGATGAGGAAATTCAGAGAATGAAGATAAATTGCTTGGGGTCTCCTAGCTAGAAAGCAGCAGAGTTGAATTTCAGTATCAAGTCTTAACTACTCTAAAAACCTTGACCACTGCCTCGGCCACCTTAATGTTGTTCATTTTATAATTCCCTGGTACATGGTAAATATTTTATAAAATGTGTTGGTTAAGTAGAGGAATGAGTTCTAGAATTAATGACTCTGCTTTCTTCTGGTAGCCATGATCAAAACTTGACCAACAAAAATTAATTTTGTACATCCTTTGATTAATTGGGATTTTTATAATTTTCTTGTTATAGTCCACTTTTGATAGAATGTAGCAAATCCCAACACATTTTTAAAATTTACAATCAGAATAAACTGCTGAAATATTTTTTGAGGTTGGTGCAAAATCATCTTTGTTCCCTAGACCTTAGACAACTTGGGTGTTACTCTTCCTTGAGAAATAATGATTAGGACCACAAAATCATGTGATCTTGAACTTTCAGAGAAAAATATATATCATATTCCCCAGGCAATTTACTTGGGAACGTTTTATAAAATAATACTTTAATTTTTAGCAATGTGAAAAAGTACACATTTTTATTAAACCTTTAGCTAACTGGAAATGCAAAAACATAGAATATCTTCTTTCCCAAGTGCAACAAGATGCTATCCGTATCTCATCTTCATTCTGCAGACTTTGCAGTGTGATCTGGCTGATTTCCACCTACCATCATTTGCATCTGTGTGCTTGGGGCTTTGTTCCTGGACCTAGAAATGCTATTCTATGCAGTCAGGAAGGACAGTCCAGAAATACCAGGAGTTAACAAGCCACCACACTGCCTCCATTCTTCCCCTATCCTCACCCCCAACCAATAACTTTTACCCATTGATTCTCAGGAGGTGGCATATATATCCCAGCTCCCTCACCTCTAGGATGGGATCCTCCTGAGGTGTGTGTTTTCCACTATATTCTAGAGGTCCTCTGCAGAACTAAGCACCAGTCACACACTATGATAGCTGCCTTAAAATAAAGCACTCCTTCATGGATGACTTCACTTCCCTTGATCTTTCCCCAGCCACCCCCAACTAGTGTTTCCTGAGCCTTCCAAATAAACTGCTTGCCCTCACATCCTATCTCAGAGTCTGCTTCTGTGGAAACCCAGACTAAGACACTGAGCATTCTGGTTATCTGAGCTTTTACTGTACTAATAGAGCCTCCTGGACAGAAAGAAGCATGCATTTCTCCTTTGGAGATTTTTAGCCAAAAAGGTATCATATTTAAATGCTCTTATATATGATTTCAACAGAGAACTTGAAGGAGTTAATATTTCATGTAAGTTCTATATTTTGGGATATCGATGCAACACCTGACTATTGTATGGGTTGGCTCTATTCTAGCCCTTGATTCATGTGAGCAGTAAGCCATTTGAGTACACGGGGCAGAATCTCACAGAAATAAATAGCACTGTGCACACACCTATGGAAAATAAGTCAGTACATGAGGACATTTCAGACTCTGGGTAGGGACAAAAGTGTGACATTACAAAATATCCAAATCTATAAAGCCATAAGTTAATGTCCAAAGTACATTTGGACATTTCTTTCTAAACTATAAACTACTAGACAAAGGTAAAATAGTGTTATGATTATAATGTTGACTGACATATACATACTATTATATGAAATAACTATCTATTTATCTATTTGTTTCCCAAGTTTTAAAAAAAATTTCCTCATCACATACTCTAATTTCTGGACCATTAAATCTGATCAGGGCTGCTTATATCTATGAAACTACACCAACATTTAATTTACCTTGAAGTGGATCTATAAAAAACTATCTTTAACTTTTACTTTCAACGAAATATTTAGCTTTCATTTACAAAGTCAATCAAAAACTGCCTAGTGACATCTGTAGTGTGAGGTTATATCACTCCTTGGTGCTAAATGTCTTAAAATAATTGTCCTCTTAAGGGTCCTTTCATAAACAAAGTGAAGACAACCTACAGAATGGGAGAAAATATTTGCAGATGATGCAACAGACAAGGGATTAATTTCCAAAGTACACAAACAGCTCATACACCCAATATCAAAAAAACAGACAACCCAATCAAAAAATGGGCAGAAGACCTAAACAGACATTTCTCCAAAGACGACATACAGATGGCCAAACGGCACATGAAAAGATACTCAACATAGCTAACTATTGGAGAAATGCAAATCAAAACTACAATGAGGTATCACCTCATACTGGTCAGAATGGCCATCATCAAAAAGTCTGCAAATAATAAATGCTGGAGAGGGTGTGGAGAAAAGAGAACCCTCCTACACTGTTGGTGGGAATGTATATTGGTGCAGCCACTATGGAGAACAGCAGGGAGCTACCATGTGATCCAGCAATGCCACTCCTGGGCACATATCCAGAGAAGATCATAATTCAAAAAGATATCATGCACCCCAGTGTTCATTGCAGCACTATTTACAATAGTCAAGATGTGGAAGCAACCTAAATGTCCATTGACAGATGAATGGATAAAGAAGATGTGGTATATACACACACACACACACACACACACACACACACACACACACACACACATATACACAATGGAATATTATTCAGCCATAAAAAAGAATGAAATAATGAAAGAATGAAAGAATGAAAAAAAGAATGAAATAATGTCATTTGCAGCAACATGGATGCAGCTAGAGATTATCATACTAAGTGAAGTAAGCCAGACAAAGACAAATATCATATGGTATCGCTCATATGTAGAATCTACAAAAAAATGATACAAATGAACTTATATACAAAACAAAAAAAGATTCACAGACATAGAAAATAAACTAATGGCTACCAAAGGAGAAACGGTGGGGGAGGAATAAATTAGAAGTTTGGGATGAACATACACACACTACTATATGTAAAATAGATAATCGACAAGGACCTACCGTATGGCACAGGGAACTATCCTAAATATTTTCTAATAACCTACGAGGAAAAACAGTCTGAAAAAAATAAATATATAGTATGTATAACTGAACCACTTTGCTGTACACCTGAAACTAACACAACATTATAAATCAACTATACTTCAATAAAAATAAACAAATAAAAATAAAGACAAAAAATGTCTATTCAGCTCCTCCTAAAAATAGATTTAAAGTGTGAGTTTTTCCAATAGCAGAGAATGTGTCCTTCACAAATGTACTAGAAGCATCCTTTGATTTTAAATAAATTCTCAGTGAAAACTAGTAGCTCTAAAATTTAGCACATTCTGAAAAACTAAATCCATTTTTATATGATGTAATTTAGTTTCCACATTTATTTTAAGGACTAGAAATTCCCCACTTCTAATTGGTGCATTGGACATAATATGTGTTTTTAGATACAGGGCAAACAATTTACTTTAGTATCAAGGAAACATCAGTTAAGATTTTATTAGAATTCTAAAAATGAATAATAAGTCCAGTCCCGTACTTGTTATAATAGCTAAAGTAAACTTGCAGCTCACACTACCGTGATTTAGCTGAGCGCCTCTTTCATTCCATCAAACGGCATGGGGCAGCAGCTGGCTTTTTTTTTTTCTGGCCTCCCTTCTATGTTTACTGCAGGCATGTAACTGAGTAACTTTGTCTCAGGCCCGGACTGTTGCTAGGGCATGGACCACACCTTCCTCCTGCTTACCTAAAGCCCATTGGTCACGGTTTTGTAATCAGGCAGTTTCACAGTGTCAACATGGGGGATCAGCAAAAATATCATCTGTGTTTCTACAGGTGTTACATTTTTTGCTCCCCTAGTGACTAGTAATCATTCAATTGGACTAAAATGATATCTTTTAAAAAACAATGTCCTGGCATTGCTGAGAACATGCATATAAGGCCATGAAGGTCTACACAGCAAGATTGCACAATAACCCATTAAAATAAACATTTGCAACCACAGATAGCTGGACTGAAATCCTGCTCTGATACAAATAACATCTGGACAACTTTTGTTTGCATCTTCCAGCCTAAAACACCCTTGAGAAAAAATAGAAGGCGAGCTAAAAGACAAAGGACCACTAAAGGTTTTATTATGCTATGGGTGTGGTGCCATAAATTTGAGGGGGTTTGCGCTGGAGTTGCCAAAGCTGAATTTAAACAGCATGTTGTTTTTAAAAGTTGTGACACTGATGAGGAACAATTCGGTTTTCTTACATAATTAATCCAGTGTGAAATAGAGTGACTGGAAAACATCCAGTGGTTTAAAAATAACTCAATTATTTATAAGTTTCACAGTGCTATAGGATTCCACACTAAGGAGAAGAAAGTGAAGGCATCTTGGTACCCACCATGTCATTCTTAATCAGCAAGGGCTTTAGGATGTCTGCATAAAAAATCTAACTGTAAAAGTTAGATGCTGAGGCCAAGAAACTGAGGTTTCCTTGGATTATGTATCAGGCTGACAGGCAGGAAAAGGTTTCCTTCCCTGACATTTATATATTGCTAAGATATATATTAATATATATTACTAACACCAAAAGAACTCAATAACACAAAGTGGGGTTAGACAGGTGTGGAGGACAGAAGGAAGAGGGGAGGAGATCTGGAAAAGAAAAAATGTTCTTCTTTTAGAAGATTGGCAACATAGGCTATGAATCATACACAACACTGAATGGACTTTAATTTCTAATGTTGTTCTTTGATGTGAAGAAAAATAATTATAAGCTGAAAGATACTGGCAAGTATTATATTCAATATAAAGATAAATAAATTAGCCATAAATAAATCTTTATATAAAAATCTCACTTTCAGGGAGGGCTAGCAGCTAGCAACTATATATTTATGTCAGCTACAGCTGGCCGCTAAACAAAGGGAATGGAAGTTTGCTAGTAATGTTAAAATCTTGCAAAATATTTCACAGTTGTCTCATGCATTTTTTTTACTCTTTCCTCTACTTAAAGGGGGATGTGAGAGGTGGCAGTAGTCTCACAGGGCAGGCCAGAAGTAAGAAAGATTAGACTTTAAGATCTGTTCTTAAAATATTAGACGGGCTTTACTGAATAATTTGATTTACCTTAATTTCATCCTTTATTTAAGCTAGAGTGCAGAGATAAGAAAAAAATGAAAGCAGACTTTTATTCATTCAGCCAGTCCATAAGCTTTAACTAGTAGCTTTCAGACATACCATATTTATTTATTCTTTTAGCCTTAGAAACAAACAAAATAAGAAACATAATTGTATCACTTATTTACTAGCCTGAACAAACACAATTTTGATACACTAATACCCATGGCAAGGAAAGTAGGTGTCATTTATTTAAACAAAGCATCAAGTTGAGAACAGAAACAATTTTTAAAAAATTCATTTGTTGCTTATTTATAGATATTACCTGATAGATACATTTCAGTAATCCCACTATAAAAGGATGTTTTTTCTTGAGGAGCTGTAAGTGACAGTGGAAATACTGAAGGAGAATAGTGAAGGGATTACAATTCCAGGCAGCTGCAGTTATGACATCTAACTGCTGTTAACTTTTTTTTTACTTGTAGTCACTGCACTAATAACTGGGAGATTACTACTAGAACAAGTTTACAAACTCTTTGACTAAGGGTCAAGCCAATAAATAGGCTCATGACAATCCTGTTCCCTGACATGAAGTTTCTGTTGCTTTGCCACTTATTTTTCTGTTCATAGTATCAATTCAGTGTCACAATTCAGTGACAGCTGAACATCAGCAATCTCAACTTCTATGGTTTTTGCTTCACTCTGTCATCCAAGCTGTAAAGACACAAGCACACCAAAGCTTCTTTACTAGCACTAACTGCCCAATGCAACAAAATCCTTCCCAACTGAGCTAGAACAATTTCTACTGAGGAGGTCAGTGTTTTGTTTACGCATTTTAAAAGAAAAGACTGAACACGGTCATCTCTGAGTGACACCTCTATGTGTGAAACTATCTATTTATCCATTCATTTAAATTAACTCATTCATATATTCATTTACTTAAGGCCTACCTTGTGCCAATTATGTTAATAGCAGGATGGAGACAGAATATGTTGTTTCTGGAGGAAATAGTGGTGTGTGTTAGACCTTAATATAAAGGTATATTAAGATGGCCAACAGGCACATGAAAAGATGGTCAACATCACAAATCATAAGGGAAATGCAAATTAAAGCCACGAGGACGTTATCACCTCACACCTGTCAGAATGGCCATCATCAAAAAGACAACAATAAGTGTTGGCGAGGTTGTGGAGAAAAGGGGAGCCTCCTACACGGTTGCAGCCACTATGGAAAACAGTACGGAGGTTCCAAAAAAATTAAAAATAGAACTACCACATGATCTAGCAATTCCACTCCTGGATATACATCCGAAGAAAATAGAGAAAATAAAAATAAAAATACTAATATGAAAAGATATATGCACCCCAATGTTCATAGCAGCATTATTTACAATAGCCAGGATATAGAAGCAACCCAAAGCATCCATCATGAATGGATAAAGAAAATGTGGCATATATATATATACTATTATATATATACATATATATTCTATTATATATATATATATATAATAGAATATTACTTAGTTGTAAAAAAAATGAAATTTTGCCATTTGTAACAACACGGATGGATGCAGAGTATATTTTGTGTAGTGAAATAAGTCAGACAGAGAAAGACAAATACTATGCATTTCCATAGTACAGAAATTTCCACTTATATGTGGAATCTAAAAATAAAACAAATGAAGGACTACAACCAAAAAATAATAATAAAGTTATATGAATAGGCAAAGATGTGAGTCTTCCTAAGGGCTTTGAGAATGGCTTCAGTGAGGGTAAGACATTTGATGTGGATCTTGAAGGAGGAACAAAAGTACACTTGTGAGGAAGAAGAAAAAATGTCTGAGTAGAAAAAAGATCCTAAGAGGGAAGAGGCATAAAACTGCATAATGTTTGGGGGAAATGTCACTGTTTGGTGCAGCTGAAGAACAAGGAGCAAGGAGCGATGTGACATGAGATGTGACATGAGATGCAAATGGAGACGCAAGTTGGAACTAGGTTGTAAAAGAGATCATTCTATGCCAAGGAGTTTTTTCTTTAGGCAACAAGGAGCAATGGAAGATTTATATAGAGTGTGAAATAATTGACTTTAAGTGGGTAAATAAAACTTGCTCATTAGTCTTGAAGAGAACAGGCTGTTTGAGTTTTGGTAGGATTTGCTACATTATATTGTAGCAATGTACAGCATTGTAGCAATGTACATTATATCGTAGGGTGAGTTTATAACCTTATAGGTCCATCTTGACATATGAAGAAAAGATAGCAGTTCATGGAGGCCAATATTTTATCCTGCTCATCATTCCTAACCACCTACCCCTATTCTTTATCCTGTTCATGATTTACCAACATAGATTTCCTTCTCTGCCAAAGAAAAAAAGAACTTTAATCCTTTTCTCCTTCCACAAATAAAAATTAGAAACACCTTGAATTAAACTAAAGTTTCATACTGTAGAGACAAGAGCTATATCCACATGAGGAAAGTTAAATGGTGAATTAGGCATGAATCCAGATAATTCAACCCTTCTTTACCCATCATCTCCCTGCAAATTTTCTTACCTTATTTATCTCTATAGTTTGTACAAAGGAACATTTCTCCATCAGATCATTTCTTCACTCTTCATTTTGTGTTATATAGCTACAGACTTAATGAGCCTATATCAACAAACTTTGTAGCACTTTACAGGAGAAGCACTAGTTTGAAAAAATGTATTGGAAAGAACAAAGATTATTCCAAGATGAAATGCTAGCATTATGACCCATGCAGACCACCTGGAATTCTTTAAATCATAATACTTAGTAATAATTCTTCTCCTGCAATATAACTTGTATTTCCTAATTTCTCAAGAGATATTTACTTGGACACTAGCTCTTTGTTTTCAACAGTTTTTCCTGCCTTTGCAAATTAATTCCCACCTGTAGTCAAATGCTTCCACTTATGAAATCACACCAGTTGTTTAAGTCATTGGATTAAAATAATGGAAAACTTTATGTAATTTTGGAGTGTGGGAAGAGGAAAAGAATATTCTAAGTGAGCAAGATAATTTTCTTATTTAGCTATATCTTTAAAGATAAAATAATAGAGAAAAATAAGTAGATGTTCCTGGAGATAGGAAAGTTGTAGCTACATTTTGTTTTTTAAAGCAAATGGCAAGATGTCCAGTACAGATAGACCTTCAGTAGCCTTTATAATCATCTAAATCATTATTCATTCTATAGATGGTATACTGGAGTAACCCCAAAGGGAAGGCTAAAATTACTGAGCTAATTACTGAATTTGCTTCTGCTAAGCTTACTGTGGGATGATGGGGATCACATCAACTTATCCATTGATAAAAAGAGCATTGTCACATGAAAATCCATCACTGAATTCAAACTAGAATTACTTTAGCCAAACTTAATTATTCTGAAGCCTAAATCATTTTTACTACAAATTATGGATCTTATTTATAGTTAGTCAGTCAACCTAACAATTGCCAGTACTCCCAGGTCCTCATCTTGTGAAAATTCAGATGGATCATAGCAAGACAGGACTATTAACTGCTCTTTTGAATGCCCTGTTTGACATACAAGTGAGAAGGCCATAGCACAATAAATAATGACTCAGTGATGAACCTAAGACTTCTACCTCTGACCCAGAGGAAGTAAAAAGGACCAACTTTGACCTTGTGATTGAAGCAAACAAAACAATCAACAAATATATGAAACAAGGACTTTCAAGACACTGAACATAAGATAATTAAAGACAGTCATCCCTGAAAGACGGGGAAAAATTGAGGTGAGCCATACAATTGCCCTAGATTACTGCCTTGGAAGTGTTTCCAGGGTATTGCCCAGGGAAGGGGAACCCAGGCCAACCTAGCAAACTCCTTAAGTCGAGGAGACCAATGTAAGAGTCTGGAGAGACTAAGGTATGATACTGCAAGAGAGAGTATCAAAGAGGAGAGAGCTACATACAGAGAGAACCCCAGATACCCATAGAGGGTTCTCCTCTAATATTCAGCTGAGTAGTGATTATCAAAGAAACTACCTAAGGCTGAGGGGAAAAGAACCTAAAAGGATTAGAAGTAACAAATTTTGGTGGTAACTCAGAGCTAGGAATAGTGCCTTCCCTTTCCAGTCAGACTGGAAAAACCTCATAATAAATACGTCATTGAATAGAATATTCAGAAGGGTCTTGCTTGAATAATAAGTCCTAGACTGAGCACTGCTCTATTTCCAAGTGATGAATCTTAAAAGAAAAAGACAAAATAATCAAACTATTTTCATAGCATTTAATTGTGTTCAGAATAAAGCTCTAAAATATTTATAAGAACACACAAATATTGACCACTCAGTAAGATAAAACTGATAATGTCTGACATCCAATCAATTATTTCCAGACATGAAAAGAAGCAGGAAACTATGGCCCATGATTGGGAGAAAAATTGAACTAATTAACCCAGAACTTCCACTGATATTAGAATTAGCAGGTAAAAATGTTAAGATAGTTTGTATAACCTTAATGTAAAAGTTAAGGAAAGAGATGAAATATGTGTGTGTGTATATATATATATACACACATACATATATATGTATATACATATATATAAATTTGATAAAATTTATCCTATAGATAAATTGTAACCTATAAATCCAAGAAGCTCAATAAAATTTAAACAAAAGAAACATAAAGAAAAACACACCAGGTCATGTTATAATCACATTACTCAAAACCAGGGATAAAGAGAAAAGTCTTAAAAACATCCAGGAAAAAAAAATGATATATTACATACAGAGATATAAAGATAAGGATGTGGCAGTTTTCTTAACAAAACCAATGATAGCAGGAAGACAGCAGAGTGTCATCCTTAAAGTACTGAATGAATAAATCTGTCAAATTAAATTCTACATTGAGTAAAAATATCTTTCAAAAACAAAACTAGGGGCTTCCCTGGTGGCGCAGTGGTTGAGGGTCCGCCTGCCGATGCAGGAGACGCGGGTTCGTGCCCCGGTCCGGGAAGATCCCACATGCCGCGGAGCGGCTGGGCCAGTGGGCCGTGGCCGCTGGGCCTGCGCGTCCGGAGCCTGTGCTCCGCAACGGGAGAGGCCACAACAGTGAGAGGCCCACGTACAGCAAAAAAAAAAAAAAAAAAAAAAAAAAAAAAAAACAAAACTAAACAAAAAACTTTTGCATGCCTACAAAACATGAAAGAATCCATTATTAACAGGCCTGTGCTATAGGAAATGTTAAAGGAATTCATTCAAGCTTAATATTAACAAATGAAAATATGGATGTACACAAAGAAATGAAGAACAGTGGGAAGGATAACTATGTGGGTAAATAAAGTTGTTCTTAGTGTTAAGTCTATTTAAAATATAATGGACTGTTTAAACAAAAACAATAAAAATATATTGTGGGGTTTATAGCATATATGTAGGTAAAATTTAAAGCAATAATAGCTTGTGTCTAGGAGAAGAGGGTTAGACGTACACAATGGTAAGGTTCTTATACAGAAAGGTAGACTGTGATAAGTTAAAGAAATATGTTCTAAACCACAAGGCAATCATTAAAATAATAAAGTCATAGTTAATAACCTAAAATAAGGACATAAAATGAAATCACAAAAGCTACTCAATCAAAAAGGAGACAAAAAATAGAAAAAAGGGAACAAATAATATATAGGACAAATGGAAAACAACAGGTGGTGGACTTGAGCCTAATTATTCAATATATTAATAATTACATTAAATAGATATACTTTAAAAATCCCAATTAAAAGCCAGAGGTAATCAGATTAGATAAAACATCAAGATCTAACTATAACTGCCTACAAGAAATGTACATTAAATATAAGGACACAAATAAGTTAAAGTTAAAAGAATGAAAGATTTACCATACTAACATTAATCAAAGGAAATATGAAATCACTATATTAATTTTAGAGTAAGTTGATTTCTGAACAAAAATATAATGTAAGTTCATAATAATAATCACACCAATTCAATAAGAGGACATGACACTATTAAATTTGGATGTGCCTAATAACAAAGTTTCAAAATAAGCAAAGCAAAAACTGATGGAATCACAAAGAAAAATAAATAAACCCATCATGATCGTCAGAGATTTCAATACCTCTTTCAATAACTGACAGACTAAATAGAAATCAGTACAAATATAGAGGAACTAAAAAATATCATCAATCAAGTTGATGTAATTGATGTACATAGAACAATCCACTCAACAACAGTAAAGTATACATTCTTTTCAAGTACATGGGAATATTTATGAAGATATCCTAAATTTTGGTCCAGAAAACAAGCCTCAATATATTTAAAAGTCAAAATAACCACGTTCTCTGGCTATAAAAAAATAAAATTAAAAATCAATTACGTAGGGCTTCCCTGGTGGCGCAGTGGTTGAGAGTCCGCCTGCCGATGCAGGGGACACGGGTTCGTGCCCTGGTCCGGGAGGATCCCACATGCCACAGAGCATCTAGGCCCATGAGCCATGGCCTCCGAGCCTGCGTGTCCGGAGCCTGTGCTCCACAATGGGAGAGGCCACAACAGTGAGAGGCCCGCGTACCGCAAAAAAAAAAAAAAATCAATTACGTAAAGATTTCTGTAAATACTACAAATATTTGGAAATTATATAACACACTCCTAAGTAATTATTTGGCCAAAAAAAAAAAAAAAAGAGAGCGAGAGAGAGAAACCAAAACAGAAGCAAGATAGTAATTTGAACTGAATGAAAAGACAACATGTCAAAATGTGTGGGATGCTGCTAAAGCAGTATAAGCAGGGAAATTTATAACACTAAATGGACATATTAAAGAATAAAAAAAGTCTCAAATCAATGGCTTGATGTTTCATCTTAAAAAACTAGTAGGAGAAGCACAGATTTAATCCAAGGTAATGAGAAAAAGGAAATAATAAACATCAGTGCAGACATTAATAAAATAAAAATCAGGAAAAAAATAGAATAATGAACCTAAAACTTTTTCTTTGTGAAAAATCAGTAAAATTAGAGAACATTTAGCTAGACTTCTCAGATAAGAAAAGACATAATATCAACATCAGGAATGAGAATAGTAGTTCACTAAAGAGTCTACAAATATTAAAAGGATAACAAGATGATGTTATGAGAAACTTTATGCCAAAAATTTCAACAAGTTCAACTGGAGAAATTCCTTGATAGACAAAAACCATGAAAGCTCACTTATATTGAAAAAGATTATATGACTAACCCTCTGTCTTTTAAATAAATTGAATTTGGGTGTAAAAATCTTCCAAAAATTTTTCTATCCAAGATGGCTTAACTAGTGTATTCCCTCAAACATTTAATGAAGAAATAGCACCATTTCTACACAAATTTATTTACAAATTTTAAGAAGAGAGACTACTTCTCCACCCATTCTGAGGCCAACATTAACCTGCTATTAAAACCACACAAAATAATTACAAGAAAAGAAATCGACAGATCCATGTCCCTAATGGCATGCATTCAAAAATTCTCACTGAAATATAACTCAAATGCAAGAATATAGAAGCATTGTAATACCATAGTATGACCAAGTGAGTTCATCTGAGTAATGCATGGCTGGCTGATTTGACTTTCAAAAAATTAATCCATGTAATTCATCATTACATGTTAATAAACTATAAAAGGAAAACCATATGATCATCTTAATAGACACACACACACAAACACACAAGCATCTGGCAAAATTCAACATTCATTCCTAATTAAAAGAAAAAACCCTCAGCAAACTAGAAATAGAAGGGGATTCTCAAAGCCTGATAAGGGGCATCTAGGGAAAACATTACAACTAATATCATACTTGGAGTAAAAGAGTACTTTCTCCCTTAGATCAGAAACAAGACAAGAATATTTGCTTTCACCACTACTATTCTACAAATGAAGGTTCTAGACATTGCAATAAACTTTGAAAAAAAATCACTCAAATTAGAAACAAAGAACTAAAACTGTCTTTTTCCTCAGATGACATGATCATCTATACAGAAAATTCCATGTAATCTACAACAAAATTCCTAAACCTAATAAGTTAGTTGAGTAAGACTGCAGGATACAATTCTAATATTAAAAAAAACTAATCATATACTAGCAACAACTAATATGAAATTGAAATTTTTACAATATCATTTACAACTGCATAGAAAATGCTTAAAAATAAATCTGACAAGGATTCCTAACACCTATATACTGGAAACTATAAAATACTGTTGAAATAGATTAAAGAAGATTTAAATAAAGGGAGAAATATACTGTGTTCACTGACTGGGAGGCAGTATTATTAAGGTACCAATTCTCCCCACCTTATCTATAGATTTAACATCATCCCAAGCAAACTCCCAGCAGGGTTTCTGGAGACATTGCTAGGTTAATTCTAAAGATCACATGAAAATATAAAAGACCTACATAGCCAAAATAACATAGAACAAACTTGAACCTGAACACTACCTAATTTCAAGACTACTATAATGTGGCAGCAATCAAGATAGAATGGTATTGGCGCAAAGATTGAAAAATAGATCACTGGAACAGAATAGTTAGGTCAGATTGACCCACACACATGGAAAACTTATCTTTGACACGAGTGCAAAATTCAGTGGAGAATGTTTAATCGATTCAACAAATGGTGTTGAAACAATTGGATATTGATATGCACAAAAAATTGAACTTTAATCCTTATCTTGCAAAGTATATAAAAATTAAATCCAAATGGATAATACACCTAAATACAAAATATAAAATTATGAACTTCTAGAAGAAATTCTTTTTGATGTTTGATTAGGCAAATACTTTTTAAATATAAAACCAATAGCATGATGCCCAAAGGGAAAAGAAAAAACTGATCAATTGGCTGTCATTAAAAGTGAAAATTTTTCCTCTTCAGTAGGCACTGTTAAGAAAATAAAAAGATCAAACTCAGAGAAAATACGTGCAAGTATATATCTGATAAAGGGCTTTTATTTATTTATTTTTATACAGCAGGTTTTTATTAGTCATCAATTTTATACACATCAGTGTATACATGTCAATCCCAATCGCCCAATTCATCACACCACCACCCCCAGCCCCCTCTCAGCTTTCCCCCTTTGGTGCCCATACCTTTGTTCTGTACATCTGTGTCTCAATTTTGCTCTGCAAACCAGTTCATCTGTACCATTTTTCTAGGTTCCACATATATTGATTAATATACGATATTTGTTCTTCTCTTTCTGACTTACTTCACTCTGTATGACAATCTCTAGATCCATACAAGTCTCAACAAATGACCCAATTTAATTCTTTCTTATGGCTGAGTAACATTCCACTGTATATATGTACCATATCTTCTTTATCCATTCATCTGTCGATGGGCATTTAGGTTGCTTCCATGACCTGGCTATTGTAAATACTGCTGCAATGAACATTGGGGTGCATGTGTCTTTTTTTTTTTTTTGCGGTACGCAGGTCTCTCACTGCTGCGCCCCCCCCAACCCCTCGCCGCAGAGCACGGGCTCCGGATGTGCAGGCCGAGCAGCCACGGCCCATAGGCCCAGCCGCTCCGCGGCACGTGGGATCCCACTGGCACGGGCCATGAACCCACACCCCCTGCATCAGCACGCACACCCTCAACCACTACACCACCAGGGAAGCCCTGCATATGTCTTTTTGAATTATGGTTTTCTCTGGGTATATGCCCAGTACTGGGCTTGCTGGATGATATGGTAATTCTATTTTTAGGTTTTTTAAGGAACCTCCATACTGTTCTCCATAGTGGCTGTATCAACTTACATTCCCACAAACAGTGCAAGAGGGTTCCCTTTTCTCCACACTCTCTCCAGCATTTGTTTGTATATTTCCTGATGATGCCCATACTAACTGGTGTGAGGTGATACCTCACTGTAGTTTTGATTTGCATTTCTCTAATAATTACTGATGTTGAGCAGCTTTTCATGTGCTTCCTGGCCATCTGTATGTCTTCTTGGAAGAAATGTCTATTTATGTCTTCTGCCCATTTTTGGATTGGGTTGTTTGTTTTTATAATATTGAGCTGCATGAGCTGTTTATATATTTTGGAGATTAATCCTTTGTTGATTCATTTGCAAATATTTTCTCCCATTCTGAGGTTTGACTTTTTGTCTTGTTTATGATTTCCTTTGCTGTGCAAAAGCTTTTAAGTTTCATTAGGTCCCATTAGTTTTTTTTGTTTATTTTTATTTCCATTACTCTGGAAGGTGGATCAAAAAAGATCTTGCTGTGATTTATGACAAAGAGTGTTCTTCCTATGTTTTCCCCTAAGAGTTTTAGAGTGTCCAGTCTTACATTTAGGTCTCTAATCCATTTTGAGTTTATTTTTGTGTATGGTGTTAGGGAGTGTTCCAATTTCATTCTTCTACATGTAGCTGTCCAGTTTTCCCAGCACCACTTACTGAAGAGACTGTCTTTTCTCCATTGTGTATCCTTGCCTCCTTTGTCAGGGATGAGTTGACCATGGGTGGGTGGGTTTATCTCTGGGCTCTCTATCTTGTTCCATTGATCTATGTATCTGTTTTTGTGCTAGTACCATATTGTCTTGATTACTGTAGCTTTGTAGTATAGTCTGAAGTCAGGGAGTCTGATTCCTCCAGCTCCATTTTTTCCCCTCAAGACTGCTCTGGCTATTCGGGGTCTTTTGTGTCCCATACAAATTTTAAGATTCTTTGTTCTAGTTGTGTAAAAAATGCCATTGATAATTTGATAGGGATTGCATTGAATCTGTAGATTACTTTCGGTAGTATAGTCATTTTCACAATATTGAGTCTTCCAATCAAAAACATGGTATATCTCTCCATCTGTTGGTATCATCTTTAATTTCTTTCATCAGTGTCTTATAGTTTTCTGCATACAGGTCTTTTGTCTCCTTAGGTAGGTTTTTTCCTAGGTATTTTATTCTTTTTCTTGCAGTGGTAAATGGGAGTGTTTCCTTAATTTCACTTTCAGATTTTTCACCATGAGTGCATAGGAATGCAAGAGATTTCTGTGCATTAATTTTGTATCCTGCAACTTTATGAAATTCATTGATTAGCTCTAGTAGTTTTCTGGTGGTATCTTTAGGATTCGCTATGTATAGTATCATGTCATCTGCAAACAGTGACAGCTTTACTTCTTCTTTTCCAATTTGGATTCCTTTTATTTCTTTTTCTTCTCTGATTGCCGTGGCTAGGACTTCCAAAAGTGTGTTGAATAACAGTGGTGAGAGTGGACATCCTTGTCTTGTTCCTGATCTTAGAGGAAATGCTTTCAGTTTTTCACCATTGAGAATGATGTTTGCTGTGGGTTTGCTGTATATGGCCTTTACTATGTTGAGGTAGGTTCCCTCTATGCCCACTTTCTGGAGAGTTTTTATCATAAGTGGGTGTTGAATTTGGTCAAAAGCTTTTTCTACATCTATTGAGAGGATCATATGGTTTTTATCCATCAATTTGTTAATATGTCGTATCACATTGATTGATTTGCATATATTGAAGAATCCTTGCATCCCTGGGATAAATCCCACTTGATCATGGTGTATGATCCTTTTAATGTGTTGTTGGATTCTGTTTGCTAGTATTTTGTTGAGGATTTTTGCATCTATATTCATCAGTGATATTGGTCTGTAATTTTCTTTTTTTGTAGTATCTTTGGTTTTGGTATCAGGGTGATGGTGGCCTCATAGAATGAGTTTGGGAGTGTTCCTTCCTCCACAATATTTTGGAAGAGTTTGAGAAGAATGGATGTTAGCTCCTCTCTAAATATTTGATAGAATTCACCTGTGAAGCCATCTGGTCGTGGACTTTTGTTTGTTGGAAGATTTTTAATCACAGTTTCAATTTCATTACTTGTGACTGGTCTGCTCATATTTTCTAATTCTTACTGGTTCAGTCTTGGAAGGTTATACCTTTCTGAGAATTTGTCCATTTCTTCCAGGTTGTCCATTTTATTGGCATAGTGTTGCTTGTAGTAGTCTCTTGGGATGCTTTGTATTTCTGCGGTGTCTGTTGTAACTTCTCCTTTTTCATTTCTAATTCTATTGATTTGAGTCCTCTCCCTTTTTCCTGATGAGTCTGGCTAATGGTTTATCAATTTTGTTTTTCTTCTCAAAGAATCAGATTTTTGTTTTATTGATCTTTGCTATTGTTTTCTTTGTTTCTATTTCATTTATTTCTGCTCTGATCTTTATGATTTCTTTCCTTCTGCTACCTTTGGGTTTTGTTTGTTCTTCTTTCTCTAGTTCCTTTAGGTGTAAGGTTAGATTGTTTGAGATTTTTCTTTTTCTTGAGGTAGGCCTGTATAGCTATAAACTTCCTTCTTAGAACTGCTTTTGCTGCATCCCATAGGTTTTGGATCATCGTGTTTTCATTGTCATTTGTCTGTCAGTATTTTTTGATTTCCTCTTTGATTTATTAAGTGATCTCTTGGTTATTTAGTAATGTATTGTTTAGCCTCCATGTATTTGTGTGTTTTACATTTTTTTCCCTGTAATTCATTTCTAATCTCATAGTGTTGTGGTCAGAAAAGATGCTTGATATGATTTCAATTTTCTTAAATTTACCAAGGCTTAATTTGTGGCCCAAGATGTGATCCATCCTGGAGAATGTTCCGTGCACACTTGAGAAGAAAGTGTAATCTGCTTTTTTTGGATGGAATGTCCTATAAATATCAATTAAATCTATCTGGTCTATTGTGTCATTTAAAGCTTCTGTTTCCTATTTATTTTCACTTTAGATGATCTGTCCACTGGTGTAAGTGAGGTGTTAAAGTCCCTATTATTGTGTTACTGTCTATTTCCTCTTTTATAGCTGTTAGCAGTTGCTTTATGTATTGAGGTGCTCCTATATTGGGTGCATATATATTTATAATTGTTATGTCTTCTTGGATTGATTTGTTGATCATTACGTAGTGTCCTTCCTTGTCTCTTGTAACATTCTTTATTTTAAAGTCTATTTTATCTGATATGAGTATGGCTACTCCAGCTTTCTTTTGATTTCCATTTGCATGGAATATCTTTTTCCATCCCCTCACTTCCAATCTTCCCTAGGTCTGAAGTGGTTCTCTTGTGGACAGCATATATATGGGTCTTGTTTTTGTATCCATTCAGCCAGCCTGTGTCTTTTGGTTGGAGTATTTAATCCATTCACGTTTAAGGTAATTATCAATATGTATGTTCCTATTACCATTTTCTCAATTGTTTTGGGTTTGTTTTCGTAGGTTCTTTTCTTCTCTTGTGTTTCCCACTTAGAGAAGTTCCTTTAGCATTTGTTGTAGAGCTGGTTTGGTGGTGCTGAATTTTCTTAGCTTTTGCTTGTCTGTAAAGCTTTTGATTTCTCCATTGAATCTGAATGAGATCCTTGCCAGGTACAGTAATCTTGGTTATAGGTTTGTCCCTTTCATCACTTTAAGTATATCATGCCACTCCCTTCTGGCTTGTAGAGTTTCTGCTGAGAAATCAGCTGTTATCCTTATGGGAGTTCTCTTGTATGTTGTCATTTTTTCCTTGTTGCTTTCAATACTTTTTCTGTGTCTTTAATTTTTGCCAATTTGACTTCTATGTGTCTTGGCATGTTTCTCCTTGGGTTTATCCTGTATGGGACTCTCTGCACCTCCTGGACTTGAGTGGCTACTTCCTTTCCCATGTTAGGGAAGTTTTTGACTATAATCTCTTCACATATTTTCTCTGGTCCTTTCTCTCTCTCTCTTATCCTTCTGGGACCCCTATAATGTGAATGTTGTTGTGTTTAATGTTGTTGCAGAGGTCTCTTATGCTGTCTTCATTTCTGTTCATTCTTTTTCCTTTATTCTGTTCCACAGCAGTGAATTCCACCATTCTGTCTTCCAGGTCACTTATCCATTCTTCTGCCTCAGTTATTCTGCTACTGATTCCTTCTAGTGTAGTTTTCATTTCGATTATTTTATTGTTCATCTCTGTTTATTCTTTAATTCTTCTAGGTCTTTGTTAAACATTTCTTGCATCTTCTCAATCTTTGTCTCCATTCTTTTTCCGAGGTCCTGGATCATCTTCACTATCATTATTCTGAATTCTTTTTCTGGAAGGTTGCCTATCTCCACTTCATTTAGTTGTTTTTCTGGGGTTTTATCTTGTTCCTTCATCTGTTATATATCTCTCTGCCTTTTTATCTTGTCTGTCTTTCTATGAATGTGATTTTTGTTCCACAGGCTGCAGGATTGTAGTTCTTCTTACTTCTGCTGCCTGCCCTCTGGTGGATGAGGCTATGTAAGAGGCATGTGCAAGTTTCCTGATGGGAGGAACTGGTGGTGGGTAGAGCTGTTTCTCTGGTGGGCAGAGCTCAGTAAAACTTTAATCCGCTTGACTGCTGATGGGTGGGGCTGGGTTCCCTCCCTGTTGGTTGTTTGGCCTGAGGCAACCCAACACTGGAGCCTACCTGGGCTCTTTGCTGGAACTAATGGCAGACTCTGGGAGGGCTCATGCCAAGGAGTACTTCCCAGAACTTCTGCTGCCAGTGTCCTTGTCCCCACGGTGAGACACAGCCACCCCCTGCTTCTGCAGGAGACCCTCCAACACTAGCAGGTAGGTCTGGTTCAGTCTCCCCTGGGGTCACTTCTCCTCCCCCTGGGTCCTGATGTGCACACTACTTTGTGTGTGCCCTCCAAGAGTGGAGTCTCTGTTTCCCCCAGTCCTGTCAAAGTCCTGCAATCGAATCCCACTAGCCTTCAAAGTCTGATTCTTTAGGAATTCCTCCTCCCATTGCCGGATTCTCAGGTTGGGAAGCCTGACGTGGGGCTCAGAACCTTCACTGCAGTGGGTGGACTTCTGTGGTATAAGTGTTCTCCAGTTTGTGAGTCACCCACCCAGCAGTTGTGGGATTTGAGTTTATTGTGGTTGCAACCCTCCTACTGTCTCATTGTGGCTTATCCTTTGTCTTTCAATGTGGGGTATCTGTTTTGGTGAGTTCCAGTGTCTTCCTGTTGATGACTGTCCAGCAGCTAGTTGTGATTCTGGTGTTCTCACAAGAGGGAGTGAGAGCATGTCCTTCTACTCCGCCATCTTAGTACATAGTCAGGACCTTTATTTATAATATGTAAATAACTCTTTCAAATCATCAATAAGAAAACAGACAACCCATTTAAAAATGGGCAAAAGATTTGAACACTTTACCAGAGAAGATAAACAGATGGCAAATATGCACATAAAAAGATGCTTGACATAGTCATAAAAAAATGCAAAATAAATGAATAGATTGTACTGAACACTTATGAGAATGGCTAAAAATTAAAAAGACTGACTATACCAAATACTGCTAAGGATTTAGAGGAAGTGGAACACTGATACACTACTAGAAGGAATGTAAAATGGCACATCACTTTGGAAAGCAGTGTAGCAGTTTCTTAAGAAGTTAAACATACATATACCGTATTATCTAGCCATTCTACTCCTACTTATATTCTCAGGGTGGGGGAAAGATGTCCACATAAAGATTGGTACACAAATGTTCATAGCAAATTTACTTATAAAAACCCCCAAATGGAAACACTCTGAATGCCTACCGACAGAGTACTGTGTAAACAGATTATATCCATACAGTGGACTACTATTCCGAGACAAAGAGAAATTACCTACTGATAGAAACAATAACATGGTTGGATCCCAATATATTTCTGCTGAATGACAAAAGCCAGACAAAAGAATATTTATTTTTTGATTATTTAAAGCTCTAGAAAATATAAACTAATTTCTAATAACAGAGAACCCTTCAGTGGTTGCCTGGACAGTGATGTGGGAGTTGTTTAGAGACATGAGGAAACTTTTGGGGGTGATAAATATGTTTAGCATCTTAATTGTAATGATGGTTTCACAGGTGTATACATTTGTCAAAACCTATCAAATTGTACATTTTACATATGTAGTTTATTTTATTGTCAATTATACCTCAATAAATCCGTTACAAAACAAAAATGGTGAACGTAATTCTTTTTAGAATGTTTAATGAATATTTAAATATGAATTGTCAATTTCCATACACTTCCCTTCTACAGATTTGCTGATAATCTCGCATATTGTGGATACCTATAAAGCATATAAAATTATGCAAGAAGTTTAAGTTCGCCTGCCTAAGGAAATTACACTTAGATACATTTGGAACATAGGCATCATTATACTTCTTGAGTTTAGTCCCACTTATTCATGCATGTAATGTTTATACTACGATGTTAACATACTGTGTTCATTTTGATCTATGTTCCTTGAAGACAGAAGAGATCCCTCTGCTCAGAACAGAGATAACCCAAATTTGATTGGGAGCCAAATGGTATTGTGTGACCTAATTAAGTGGTGGGTATTTCATGAGCTTAGTCTTTCACATCTGGCTGTTATTAGATAGCCCTACTTGGCTACCCCACAAAGCAGCATTTGATCTAAGGGCCAACTCTGCCCCACAATTTGCTAATGTCTCTCACACTGACTAAATCCCCAGGGAGAGGTCAGGCCCAAGAAACAAAGTAGGAGATATCTCTGCAGAGGGACTTCTATTTCTATTTCTGTTTGGTTTTTAAGTGCATTTTGCCTTGACTAACTTCAAATATTGATTGTTAGAGTGGACTGGAAATGCAATGATTGACTGATCACAATGTATTACATACAATGAATTTTGAATACCACAGGACTAATTGAATAAATGAACGGAAATATTAATATTGAATTAATAGGAATGATCAGAGTGAATTAAGCACAGCGGGCCAAATTCTGCCCCTGGATATGCATGCACAATTTCCATTGACTTCAATGGGGGTTTTGTTGTGTGTATCCAAGGGCAGAATCCAGCTTAATGAATTTTTTAATTGTTTTTAAATGGTGAATGAATTGGTTAAAGTGCAAAGCACCAGAGACGATTCCTTACATACTGCATATATTTCTGTATTTTTTTTTCATATGCTTGAACTCTTACATCTATGATCCATCTCAAAAGTCTGATTTTAAAGTTGGAGAAAATAATATAAGAAATAAAATCAATGCTGTTACGTTTTCTTTGTAAACAGCTAAAACATACACATCACTGCAGGTTTCTATTTCTGTATATTAAAATTATAATACTTTCATTTATTAATGAACCACTAAAAGAAATCTGAAACTTTGGTGACCAGGAATTCATCCATGTCCTCTCAAGTGTCCCTCATTTGAATGCCAATAGACCAAGGTGCATCCTCCACCATACCATTCATCACCTTATTTGAGTTAGAAAATCTTTTGCCAATGATTATCGATACCTGTGCTTATTATTTGATCTTGAGCAATTGTCATATCAGTTTAGTTTTTCAGATTTAGATACGAAATTTTACTACTAAAACCCTTTTAGATTAAGAATCTATGATGAAATCTTAAATATGTTTGATCCCTTGATAGATTCAGTCATTTAGACAGACCAATTCTACTTTACATCATCACACCACCAGCATGAGGCAAAGAAATTCAATGCCTTAGACCTGAAATTTATAATAATTCATTATAAGACATTTTCCTTAATATATTTTCTCCCAGGTAATGAAAAATAGTTTTTGTGTGAGATAAGCTCTAAACATGCATAGGAAAATTGTGCTTGTGTGTGTGTGTGTGTGTGTGTGTGTGTGTGTGTGTGTGTGTTTACATTTTGGGGATAAGGCTTAGAAGAATTCACCTGTATAAGAAAAGTAAAACAAAACACAAACGAGAATATTATACATTCCTTGACTGAATGTATAATGTGAAGTTAAATTAATCAAATTAGTCTTGTTTTGTTTTTTAAATTAATAGGTTTAAATTTTTAGAGCAGTTTTAGGATCACAGCAAAATTTAATGGAAAGTTCAAAGAATTCCTACATACACAAACACCCCCATCATAAACATCCATAATCAATGTGGTACTTTGTTACAACTGATGAACCAACACTGACATGTCATAATCAACCAATGTCCATAGTTTACATTAGGGTTTATTATTTGTGTTGTACGTTCTATGGATAACAAACATATACGGGCATGTATCCACCATTGTAGTATATACAGAATAGTTATCCTGCCCTAAAAATTCTCTGTGCTTCAACTATTCATACTCCGCTCACCTTAAATCCCTGACAACCACTGGTCTTTTTTACTGTGTCCATAGTTTCGCCTTTTTTAGGCAAAATTTATATGTCATATAATTCGAATCATACACTGTGTAACATTTGCAGACTATCTTCTCTCACTGAGCAATATTCATTTAAGATTCCTCCATCTCTTTTCACGGTTTGACAGTTCATTTCTTTTTAGCATCAAATAATCTTTCACTGTCTGGATGTACCACAGTTCATCCATACACGTACTGAAGGACTTCTTGGTTACTTCTAAATATTGGCAATTATGAATAAGCTGCTATAAAAAAATCCATGTGCAGGTTTTTGTGTGGACATGAACTTGTGGTTATGAACTTGCATATTACAAAACCTGGGGGGCTGGGGTGGGCAGGGGAAAAAAACTTGGCTGAATTCGACTATATCAATACATTTTTATAGTAGCTTATGAGACAAAACACACTATTAAAATAACTGCTGAAAATTTTTCATATAATTTTAGGCATGTAAAATATGGATGAAAATTAATGAATTAAAACTTCTTTCAGTTAAGGGGAGAAAAAAACTGTTCAATTTATTTGGATAAATACCAAAGAGTGTAATTGATGGATCACATGGAAGGAGCATGTTTAGCTTTTTAAGAAACTGCCAAACTGTCTTTCAAAGTGGTTGTACCATTTTGCATTCCCACCAAAAATAAATGAGAGCTCCTGTTGCTTCACATCATTCCCAGCATTCTGTGTTATCAGCAGATTAGATTTTAGCCATTTTAATAGTGGCTAAATAGGGGGTAGTGGTATCTCATTGTTATTTTTATATGCAATTCCCTAAAGGTGGATGATTTTGAGCATCTTTTTACACACTTATTTGCCATCTGTATATCATCATTGGTGAAGTATCTGTTCAGATCTTTTGTTCGTTTTTTGAGTTTTTTATTTCTGTTGTACTGAGATTTAAGAGATTTTGGTGTGTTTTGAGTAACAGTGCTTCATCAGATATGTGTTTTGTAAATATTTTCTTCCAGTCTGTGGTTTGTCTTCTTGTTCACTTGATAGTGTATTTCACAGAAGAGAAAAGAAGTTTTAAATTTTAATGAAGTCCAGTTTGTCAATCCTTTCTTTCATTGATTGTGCCTTTGATAATTAATCTAAAATGTGCATATCAAAAACAAGATTTTATCTAGATTTTCTCCTGTGTTATCTTCTAGGAGTTTCACAGTTTTGCATTTTACATTTAGGCGTGTGGACAATTTTGAGTTAATTTTGTTCTCCAGGTGAATATTTAATGGTTAAGATCTGCCCTGCCTCCTGAACAAAGGTGTTTTGAGGGTCTCAAATGAGAAAAAAATAACATAACTGCAATTACATTAAAAGCTGTGAGGGGCTTCCCTGGTGGTGCAGTGGTTGAGAATCTGCCTGCCAATGCAGGGGACACGGGTTCGAGCCCTGGTCTGGGAAGATCCCACATGCCGTGGAGCAACTAGGCCCGTGAGCCACAACTACTGAGCCTGCGCGTCTGGAGCCTGTGCTCTGCAACAAGAGAGGCCGCGATAGTGAGAGGCCCACGCACCGCGATGAAGAGTGGCCCCCGCTTGCCGCAACTAGAGAAAGCCCTCGCACAGAAACAAAGACCCAACACAGCCAAAAATAAAAATAAATGAATTTAAAAAATAAACCCAAAAAACTGTGAAATACATGGAGGAAATCCTTTCAATATTCAGTATCTATATCATGACAAGTCTAATTAAAACTATACTGGTGATAGCTGGTTGAATTATAGAACTTTAATTTGGGGGTGTTTGCTTTTGTTTTATTACTTTGTAGTTATTTATTTTGAATTTTTAAATTTGCTTTATAAGAAATGTGAAACAGTTCCACTAAAACTTAAATCAACAGGCTGGAGATATTTTTGAGTGCTACCTTAGAGCAATGAAAATACTGTTAGTGGGTGATTTGATAGTAACTGTGGAAACAAACTATGGACTAAGGAGAAATATTACCTTACATCAACCTTGCATTATGATACTGTTTAATTCTGAAAATATATCATTAACTCACAATGCGTCGCATCTGCAATTATTCATTCTAACAAAATATTACACTTGATTGGAAAATACAAATCGTGATGGGAATCAATTTCATACACAGTAGTTTAGAGTTCTTTAAATAATAGGCAATGAAACTCAAAAGAAGTTGCTGCAAACAAGTCTGCAAATAACTTGTAACAAAAGGTACATCAGTAATCCTGAAAACCTCACAATAAAGTCACTCTGTGTCTTATCCACTACACTTCACCCTTGCTACTCGAAGTGTGGTGTGGGGACCCACAGAGTTGTCATCATTATATCTCAGGTCCATCCCAGACCACCTACTTCATAGTATTCATTAAAAACAAAAACAAAAACACAAAAATAAAAAACCAGGCGACAGATGCAAGCATTTAATCAAAAAGCACTGCTCTACAGTCTTAATAATATACTTAAAAATAAATTATCTGGAGTTAGAGCAGCTCTGTAATTAAGTGTCTGTTTAACCCTGGATAAATTGTTCAGTCTGCCTATACTCAGTCTCCTCATCTGTCATGTGGGTATAATATCTACTTTGGAAATTGTTTTGAGGATAAATATCATTTATGAAGTACATTCATTTTTATATCCATGCAATTGTTCATGAACTACCTCAAGTAACAAGTTTTATGGGACACTTCTGAATAACATTTTTCTCATTTTCTTTCCCTGTAAGACAATAACTTTTGTCATAAAGATTACAGAGAAAAAACATAACATAGGAAATGCACATTAGCATTAAAGAAATACACTGTTCTTTTACCCCAGGCATTTCTGGGTGTCCTCAGTATGCAAAACCTCTGTCATCCCCAGCCTCTTCCAGTCTGTTCTCAACTGTGCACATGCTAATCTTCCATACACTTATGGCGGTGTTCAGTCTTCACATTTACCAGTACATGTCACTACTTAGGATTGGTCAGAAATTCTGTCTCACATGTGTCTGAGATAGTTGTCTGTCTTCTCTGCCAGTGCCAATCCCTGACTGTAGCCATTTTCCTTCCCACCTGCAAAGACGATATGCGTTTTCCACAGTAGCAATCACCCAGGCATTGCTGAGCTTCTCCACTGTACGTGCAGAAATGGAAATCATTGCACCCTATCAGTACCTGTCTTATTTCTCTTCTCCCCTAACTGTTCATTTATCTCAAGAGATTATCTTCTCATTACCATGATTTTCCATGAGGCCCTCTGATCACCATGTTAACATATCTGTATTTACAGTCTTCTTGCATAATTATAATGCCTATCTTCTGCCTGACACATCACTGTCCCTCAATATGTGATATTTTCTTTTTTCAATCCAGGCTGCTATTGGAAGCATCTCAGAATAATACTATCATTATTAATATAAGTTAGGTGTTTTTATCATTAGCTGTTTATCACAATATTGTTACTGAGACCAAGCTGGCACATTTAAACTTATAAATGCTAATTACTAGCACATGGTCAGTAAAGCTTTTAGACTAAAAAAATTCTGTATATTTGCCTTCTCTAAGGTCTTGTTCTGGAATTGGAATTGAAGACCCTTTACACTACAGCTTGGGTTTTATGCATTTATTCATATTAGGAGTACAGGGACATTCATTGCACATAATTTAAAAAGTGTTTCTGCCTAAAAATCTGTCCCTCAAGACTCAGGAGTTTATTCCCATTCAACTTATCTTAACAAATTGGCTATTGACATGGTGGTCAAATGGGGACTTTTAAGAATACAGGTGGATGCTGATAGTAATTACCTGGGGACAACAAGCATAAACAGAATTGCCTCGGTAAGCCTGGATGCGTGGTCACCTTAGGTTTTGGTAATTTCACCATTGGTATGCTTACGGGTCATCCTTGATTCACAGGTATTTCAATGATGGAAGCATCCTTTATCCAGGCAAAAGTGTAGTGCAGCACTAGATACAGTCTAAAAAATCCTCTTAGGACATATACAACTAAAAAACTGAATATGAGACTATGAAGATGAGAACCCAGTCTAAAAGGAGAGCCAGGAAACAATGGAAGAGGATGAAGACTAGGGAGAATTGATAGGAGAGAAAGATTGACAAGGATGGTAATAGGTGTTATCAAAAGGAACTGATGAGAGAAAGATGACTGTAGTACCTAGAATGTATGAGTAGCTTTTGGAAGAATCAGAAAGAGAGACTTTAAGAGTGTCCATCTACACAGACAAATGCCATCTTTGTATTAATTCTAAATGTATTTTCCATTTATTTATTTTTTAATAGATCTTTGTTGGAGTATAATTGCTTCACAATGCTATATTAGTGTCTGTTGCACAACAAAGTGACTCAGCCATATGCATACACATGTCCCCATATCCCCTCCCTCTTGAGCCTCCCTCTCATCCTCCCTATCCCTCCCCTCTAGGTCATTGCAAGAAAAGCTATGTGTTTTTCTTATTGCTAATTAATAACTTGTATTATGAATTATGAATAGATTTCTGACATTAAAAAAGTATAATGTCAAGGAAAACTCTAGAATATGAAGGAATTTGGATATCTATTTAATATGTATAATATTATATATAATATATGCATATATACTTCCTGACAATGATGGTTAGAAGTAAGCTTTAAATGGATACAATTTGATATTTAATAGTAAAGAGAAATTGGGTCTGGATGGTAATATTATTGAATCCTCTTTTGGAAATAAATATAATGTGTTAAACAGTAATGACATACACTACTTTTTAAAGTGATGTTACATATTTTATAGATGCCCCGGTAGGATTCTTTATGTGCCTGTCTTTTGGATTGAACAGGAGATGAGCAGACAGATGAACAGGATGGCTGATCAGGGAACACCTTTCTTGGCTGCCCTGCAGTTTTTTTCAGGCTGGCAGATACCCTAAGAAGGGTACTTAAAGTTAGATAAGAAACATTTGTAAGTTTAAAGTTTAGTAAGGAAGAAAGAGAGAATTTATTTTGCCTGTTTAAAAGTGCACGTTCTAGTGTTTTGGGGGCATCAAGCATGCAAAAAGCAAATGTAATTGTTCTGTGAATTTGGCCCTTGGGTTTTTCATTCAAACCTAAGCATTGCAACCAGATCAGAAATTTCAACAATGTGGCATCTCTATGACTTTCTCTGTGAAATCTAATGCTCTGTCTCGTAGACATAATATAAAACACTCTGTAGGTCTGCGTTATGTAACCTCCAACCATATAATTCCATACTTGGCTCAAAATCTGAAATTTTCCCTGGAAAAATATAAAGAAATAATAATAGAATTAAATTTGAAGTCACTCACATTAAAATATATGAGAACTTTACCTTTTAAAAGCTGAATATGACTATCTGCTTTAAATAATAACTAATCTGGACCAGCTTAATACAGTTTTTGATAATGTTTCACTTCATATTCAATTTTGGAAGTCTCTTGGTTTGCATATTCTTTGAATTTCGTTCTTTTGATATTAAATAAAATTTAGAGAAACGAATTTACCCAACTTAGCAAGGCAAATATTGATTTTGTTATAAAATCGATGCCATTTGTCAGGCTTCCTCACATTAAACATGCTAGAGTACACATGATTTTATTAAGCCACCACTAAATCCATGCGTTACATAATCTAACCCTTTTCTGACTTTTGAGTTCTCTCAAGGATTCAGAACAATATTTAATATGAAGAATTAATAAAAATGTCTCTAATTTTGAAATTTAACTTCCTCTTGGAATAGAATAATGGTTGTGCTCATTATCTATATGTATGCCTAACTTATTAGCTCTCTGAAGACAAGGATTTCTTAGAACTGTTCCCATTTCAATGGGAGACAAAATGATCTCTTTTTGAAAGTTCATGTACTCTAAAAACCTTGGCTCCATTTTTATTTTAAAATAAAATAAATTAAAATATGATATTAATGAGAATTATTTTATACAAACTGGTGGTCCCTTCTGATTTGTACGCTTAGTCAGATGTTGTCATTAGAAGCAAATATGAAGTTCTTTTATGAGTCAGTAGTGCTAATCTCAGCTTCGCAGAAATAACACATTAGACTAGAGGTCTAATGAGATCTTCAGAGTTTCAACTGGCCTAGTCTATCCTCTCTAGCAGGAGGAACACATTTCTTGTATAAAAGCATTAACTATTTTCAGAGGGATGAAAACCTAAGGTTTTACATTAAACAAACAAACAAGAATAACAACATCAACAAGATCTGCTGTTCCCTCTCTGGTAACTTTTCATTAAGATCTTTCAAAGTGTATCAGTGTGTCATCTTCACTTTTTCTCCTCTGTCCTCTATTCACTTTTATAATTCCTACAAAATTTTACATTATGAAGTTAATATATACAGCAATGTATGCATTTTGAAGTTAATAGATATTTCACCAATGAGAAAATTCGATTCTATATTCTTTTTAAAAAACCATTTTGGCAACGAATATTTTAGTTAGGAAGTCCTTTAACAATTCCAGGAGTTAAATGTGTTAATTTATTAACAACTGAAAGGCAAATACACTCTACCATAGGCATGTTAATTCACTGGTTTAACTGGTTTAGACTTTGGAGTTATCTGGACTTGGGTTAGAATCCCAGGTTTATCACATAAGATCTCTGAGACCATGACACTGAGTCCTCAATTTAAAGGGAGGGTCAGGAACAAATGCCAAGAAGATAAAGACCTGGGGATTTAATAGGTGAGAAAGTCTGAAAAGGATAGTGACAGGTGTTGCTAGGAGTAATTGATGAGAGGAAAGTTACCGCATTATTTACAAGGTGTAAGTACAAGTTACTTATTCTCTTTGAATCTTATCTATGAAATAAGAACAGTAATACCAAACTCACAAAGTACATAATATTCTAAGCTCAGTGCTTAAACAGAGCCCCCAATAAAGAAGCTTTCTTCTTCCTCTCCTCCTCCTCTTCCTTCTTCATCACTTTGTGTATATACATATATGTGTATGTGTGTGTGTGTGTGTGTGTGTGTGTGTGTGTTTTACTTTTAGATACTTAACCTATTATAGAAAACCCTGAAGGGTCATTGTGTTGTTTCCAATTTTGCATATTATCAATACAGTGTTTACATCATTTGCAACATTCTTAAATATTACTACTTTGTCCTGAATCAAACATTTCTCTAGGGTTTTCAGATCAATTTTATACTAACAATTCACAAATACAACCCATGACCATAGTGAGGAGCAAGTTTGTTAGGCCTAATATTTGGAACCCAGTACCAGTGGGGTCAAGATCATGGACAATCCAGCACCAATGGGATCAAGGACATGGATTTTCCCATTGCACTTCAGGTAGGCAACAACTTTCTCTAAGATGACACACATAACCTCCTGGTGGACACTGTGTGTGTAACTAAGCAAGAAAGTGTATATAGTTTGTGTATGTTCATCACTATCTCATATAGCAATTCTAAGGGCTTACCCAGTCAAGAGTGAACAAGAAGCATCCCATAAGGATCAACATGGACCATCAGGCCACATACCATTTCCTTCATTTATCTTCTATTTGTCTTTTTAATATAAAAAAAATTTGGAGGGGATAATTTTAGATTTACAGAAAAGTTGCAAAGACTGTGCAGAGAACTCCCAGGTACCTCACACCCAGTTTCTCCTATTGTTAATATCTTACATTACTACACATTCATCAGAACTAATGAGCCAACATTGGTACATTACTGTTAACTAAAATCTACACTTTATTTGAATTTTACTAGTTTTTCTATGTCATTCTTCTGTTTTGAGATCCCATGGAAAATACTACATTACATACAGTCCTCATAGCTTTATAGTCTCCTTTGGCCTGTGAATATAACAAACTTTCCTTGTTTTTTGATGACCTTGACAAATCTTGAGGAGTACCAATCAGATAATTCATAGGAAGTCTCTTAATTGTGCTTCTTTTCTAATATTTTTCTCATAGTGAGACTAGGGTTATCGTGTTTTTTTTTTTTTTTTTTTTTTTTTTTTTTCATGTGCTGATTATATTTTGTCTAGCTGAGAGTTCAGAAAAAGCTTTTCCATGTGAGGCAACGTTTGGGCTCATCCTGCTTTATTTAGCTCTCCTTGTTCAATCTCACTTAGTGACTGAGATGAAAGCTATTCCAATAACTACCAGAGGCGATGAGATGATGCTAGCAAATAACCATGAAAAACAGAAGAAAATATTTTAGCCTATCTCTCTGAATATGTAAAATTCCTCTCCAAGTATATTTTCCTGATTCTTCTTTCACACCAAATACAACCGCTCACCACATATTACTCTTCAGTATATTTCTTTCATTTTGTATACAAAAAGGTCAATCTGAAAACATACATCAAATCTGAATGAAAACATCCTCTATTCCTATGCAACATACCAGTGCTTGAAGTTTTCTCTTCCAGCATTATTTGTTTAATAGAAATATTTTCCATACCACCTGGTTCTGGCAGAAAGTCAAAATTTGCATTTATATGAGGTGGTTTATCAAATATAACATACAGAAGTCTGTTAAGTACACATTGCATTTTGTTTGTGAGAAAATCTGTTTGTATTTAATGTAGTTTTTAAATTAACCTTAATGAAAGCTTCTGAAAATTGTTGTTCTAAGCATTTGAAATATGCAACAAGAACGGGTGGAAGACATAAACATGTTTTCCATTATATGTTATCAGATAGCCCAAAATTACTACAAAGAATAATGTGGGACTATGTTAAATTAGAAAGATAAGCAAGCATTTAGTTAAAAGCAAAGGTCTTTAGAAGAGGAAAGCATCTAACACAGTTAACCCCAAACATCTTACAACAATCTTCAGTCAGAGGCATTTTAACATTTTTCGGTTAGAATGTTATCTACTATATACAGAAACAGATTATTTGCACCAAAATTTAAGATTTCATTTCTCTTAATCTAAGATCTGCCAAATACTCAAAGACTCACCCAAGGTTTTCTGAAGTGCTAAAAAACAGGTAATTGGAACATGAACCTATCTGGCTGTGTCTCTTAATAGTCCATTCTATTATTGTTTTTCTACTGTCTTTTCACTACTTACAATATTGCCCTTAGTAACTTTTTGAATTTTAACATATCCCAGTGATTTTCACCTAGAGGACTCCCCAACAGTGAATACAAGATTATTTATTTCTAGTAGGCCTGTTTTTTATCAGTTCTGGAAAACTCAAGTGTCTTTACATCTTGAGACACTTGAATCTCTACTTGTTTCCCTCCTATCTTTGCTATATAAAAGGAAATACTCAGTACTTTCAGATGGTGAATTTTTTCAATTAAAGCTAGATATCCAGATATTGTACACAATCACACAACTTTTAAATGCTAGAAACTAGCTTAAAATATTTTATGTATTGTGTAAGTCAAACAAATATGGCTGGTGCCAGTTTGCAAGCTGTGATATAAAGTACAATAAATAACGAAAGTTAAGGATCTCCTATTTCAAGCAAAAGCTGGGAAAATGACTTTTTCCTTCAGCAAATATTATATTCCTTTGCAGGGAAAGCCATGGGATATTTAGAAATAAATCAGATGTTATTCAGAGGTTTGCTCTTCAATGCTTACAGCATTTGACAAAGTCTGGGTTATGGTCCTTAATCATAGAATTTGCTACACCTTTGATCACAAATATCTTTGAAGCCATTGAAGCACTGTTCTGACAATTTTAAAAAAATCTTACAACAAAGTTTTTATGCAATAAATTCCATCTTTGAGTAAACTATTCAACAGTTCTAGTTTCCTAAGCTTTTCACCTCCTAACCTTAAAAGTATTTATTTATAATTTTTATCATATGGAAGCCTGATCTAAAATATTTGATTTAGTAGAACTATGCACAGAGGGTTTGATGCTTCATATATTTCTCTCTGATTTGTCATCTGTTCAAAGTGCATTTTGCTCTTAACCATCATATGTAGCAGCGACTTCTTGGATTAGTGTCCAGGTAGCTTTGGTTGGGAGAGAGAGACCTATGTGAAGCTGTGTATTTCTATGCTAAGATCTGTCAAAAAAAAAAAAAAAAAAAAAGCAGTGTGCCCCACACTCTTTCCTTACAGGCACAAAGGTGGAAAAAGTTCCTAAACTTTTACTTCTCCCTCCATCTTCATCAGGCCCCTCTATCAACAAAGAAATTGATAGAACTGGATATGAATCCTAGACCTCTTCCCTCCTGGACCCCAGCTTAACACAGTCCTATGAGGGATAGGCTTTGAGTTCTTTGCCGCATCTACTCTGTCCTTTACAAATCGTTCCATATAACAAATTCAACATCTTTAATGTAAGAATGATTTCATACACTGATTATTATTATTTGTAGAATGCATTTGAAGAGTGATTTAACCTGTTTGAGGGAGATGTTAAAGGATAATAGAGTTGTTTAGTAGAGTTTTAGGAGTCAGATATTTTTAACTGTAAATAAGTTTTCTTGTAAATCTTTTCACCCTAAATTATATGAGAATTCAATCTTAAAATATAATGTAGAACCATCCCAGCAGGTCTGGGAGAAATTATACCTTTGTACACATGCAAATGTGTGGTTTTGTCTATTAAAAGTTGTAAGAAGGCACATGGAACACATGTTCATGTATTAGTACAGAACTTAAAGTATCATAAAAACTCATACAAATAACTTCAGAAACTTCGGCACAGTTTTTGTAATAATCTCAGGGATAGAAAACGCTTGTCCTGTGTCTATAGTTATGATCTTTAAAAAACAGCCATGTTTAGTAGATAAAATGAATAAACTTAAATTGGATCATACACTGGGCTACAACATAAAAGATTAAAATCCAATTTCTCCATATTACAAACATCAAGTGCCATTATTATAGTATGCAAACAGTGTAAAATGGCAATTGTACCAGAAAAGGTATATAGGTTCACAGTTTTAAAGAGGACAATACTAGTCTGAGGTGTATATTTTTGCATACCTTAATTAATATAATTTATTTTATTGTTTTCTGTCATTCTAATATAACACATAAAATGTTACTAATACTTCCATGCCTATTTTCTAGATAGATTAGTAGCACCTTGGCTAGTAAAGAATTTTACGAATTGAAATGTATTTTAAAGTCTGATAAAGTTTAAAGTCAGATAAAACTGAGTTTCTTATTAATCTTATCAATGTTGAAGGTTTGTGGTCTATGAACCACATGCACTTGAATCACCTAAAAATACTTGTTAAAAACATAAACCCTTGGGCACCATGCTGGAATTCACGTTCTTGCCATCACCAGGTGGTTTTCTTGCACAGAAGGAATTAAGAACTACTGGTTTACATATCGAGAAATCATTATGATGAGTTCATTACTTCTCCAATGGGTGTCAGAAATCCTTCATAGCAAGGTAGAATGTCACCATTAGCATGTTTGCTGCATTGAGATGTTTCTCTTTGCTAACCATTATATTAGAGCCACTAGATTTTCTCTAAGAAACTCATTTGATATTTTTCCATTTTCTGTGAAGTACCTATTTACATCAGTTAGAGAATTCTGTTTTTTTAAAATGTATGTTTAACTATAATATCTCTTTCATACCCCATATCTTTCCAAAAAGAATGTCAGGTGACTTGATATAGTATAAATGGTTACAAAATTAAATTTTGGCAGTTCATTTCTTCTCTCTGAATGTTTAAGAAAAAATATATCCTATTATGCTTTACCTTTCTGGTTTTTGGTCCTTTTCTGATTTTTGATCCTTTTTTTGTGCCAGTGTGACAGGGACTTAAACAATGTCTCTAACTTGCACATCACTCTGGTTACAACAAAGACAAAACCAGTAATTTTCCACTTCAGATATGTTCTTAAAGTGTATTTTATCTTCATACAAAAAAATATTTTCTAAAATGAAGACATTAATATTTCCACACTCGACCTTTTCTTCTTACAAAGAGAAATGCAAATAATTTAATAATATTATTGCTTATACCCCTTAAGGTTCAAGTAACTAGTTATTATATAAAACAGCTAGGTCTAATCTGCTTCAGAAGAAACATGCTCTGTTAGTGTACAATAGGTAATATCAGATCACTAATAGATTTAACCTTGTAAGTTCATAGATATTTAAAAGTGTTATGGTTTGAAGGTCAACTTGTTTGTCTTACTGTAAAAGAAAGGCAACAAAATGAATAAAAACTAGAAAGAATTAATTCTTCAAAAAGTTTTTACAAATCAAAACCCTGCAGTTTCACACTGAGAACAAAAGAAGCATATTAAACACGAAAGTTTATCAAGACAAATTAGGTCCCAGTTTCAAATTTTCTTTAATCTTTTGCATCTGAATGGTTTTTTTTGCCTCATGCTGTTTTCCCCAGTTAAATGTTAAAATGAATTCTAGCCAATACCATTGACTTCCTCCCTTAAAAATATTGAGACACATAATAAAAAATTAATTACTTCCCCTAATTTCCGTGTGATTCTTTAAAAAGATGTAAAATTCATTTAAAGTAAGTGGTGACTTTGTCTTTGAAGATCACGACAATTAACATGGATCAAAGCTTAGGTTCTGTAACGATGATAGCTTATTAGCATAATGAAATTAACTTAGAGACAAGAATCTTTAATAGGTACAACAAAAACGCTTTAATAATACTTGCAGAAAATTATGTATTTGCTAGAAGTACAACAGATTCAGATTTTCTATCCAATTAATAAGTTGTTAATTAACTCCTTTTCCAAACAATGCGCACTTTAAGTTAACATCTGCCCATTGGAATATTCTGTCTATTGTGCTTCAATTTTTGGAAGGATACTGCAGTTTTGCCAATGGTAGGTACTTTGTACTTTTTTATTATTAAGAAAATTCAAGTTTACCCTTCCATACTGTAGATCCAGTATTTTCATCATTAAAATAAAAGAAGGCTTAATTTCATACCTTGGGAAGGGAATGAAGATGTCAATATATGATTGCATCATGCAGGAGGTTTACCTTCAGGTCCTCTGCATTTCGAGGACAGATTTTTTTTTGGAAATCTTTGAGGTGTCTATAAAATTTGACCTCCTGTTTCAAGCCAAGAATTAAAAACTCATTTATTAAAAATAATATAAATAATTTTGGTCTCAGTGTACATGTTGGAAACCACCTGGATTTACGGATAACTAAAAGAATGCTTTATTTCCAGCCTCTCGTCTTAAAAATTATGCTTTATTCAAGTGCTGTTTAAAAATGTACTTTGTCATTTATTTTGCCATTCATTCATTAAGCCAATTTATTGAGCACTAATATTTACTGAGTGTGCCATGCATTATGAGTCTCCCAATACTAAAAGGAAGAGGAGTTGTGTTGTTATAGGTGGTTTTTCACTATTGCTGGTGTTACTGTCATTGATTTTCTCTTTGTCCACGTAGCAGAAATAAGTACTGTCTCCAGGTCCTCTTCCTCTATTATACCTGATTTATCTTTCTGACACAAGTGAGCATAATCCAAAACCAAAATCAATACTCAAGAGATGGACGATATTTTTCATATTAAAATTTAAGGAGGAATTTCTCGCTATTATACCCCCACCCTCCACCTCCAAAAAGCCCTTCCTCTTCCACATCCATATAGGAAATCTGTGTGTTTTCCAGTTTGTATATGTTGGTAGTACTCTTTCTAAGTATTTACTGCTCTGGATTCAGAAATTTGTGAATAGACTCTGATCCCAAAATTTTTATGCTGCTTCCAATCCACATCATCAGTTCTGGTATCCCTGGTAAATACCAGGTCCCCTGGCTGCCTCTACCTTTTCTATCAGATATGCGCCCAAACTGGAAATATAGAAATAGGGCTCAGAGCAGACATACAGAGAGAAATACCAGGAGACTAGGTTAATGATGCAATGGAGACAAAACTTTGCGATGCTTTCAACTCTAGCCCTCAGAATAGATTGAATTATGGTTTGAGTGAATTAAAACAAAACAGCCTATGAAACCCATCTTTTGGGGGGGATCAGCTGATAGCTCTCACTCCCTACCTGAGCCCTAAGAATATTTTGTACCTTTGTTTTGAAACTTACCAAATTCTATCTCATAGGTATAGCTATTTTTGGAGGTATCTTATCACACTGCTCAACTATTCTTGGGGCCCTGTTAAAAACAACAAAAAAGAAAGTACGTTGGGTCCTAAACTATAGTACAATGAAATATTTGGAGAAATACCCTGACTTCTCTCTTCTTCTCATCCACCAATCTCCCACCAATAACTCCAATTGGCCAAAGTTTACTAGAAGCTCAGTGGACAGAAGAGCCTGGGAAATGTACTTTGCCGAGATCAGCCACTTTTTGATGGAGCAGAGCAGGATAAAGGCACTAAATGGATATGAAAATGACTGGCACAATTTCATAAATGATAACTTCTTACTAACTGCAGATATTAGATACAAGAGAACATTACTAAAATAGAATCGTCACTGCTTTTCTTACCAATTCTGGGGTACTCTAAAGCCCATCACCATTCAGCTTGAATGGACTTCTTTCTGAAATATGTGACAGATCATATCAGTCCCCTCAATTCTACATCCTTCAATTCATTCTCATGCTTTATAATATAAATCTTAGTTTATATAGTTTATCACACAGACCCTTTGTGCTTTATGTCCCTTTCACCCCTAGCTAAAATATACCCTCTGGCCCAACCTAAGTCATTTAAATTTTAGAATGCTTCAAGCTTTTGCAGACTACTATATCTCAGAATGGATTCTTGGGTTCTTCTGCTTGGAATGTCAGTAACCTCTCACCACCTACCACCACCATAGCCATCACCATCTTTTTTTTTTCATTAGAATAACTCTTATATCCTTCAAAACTTAATCTCCATGTGCCTTGTATGACTAGGGGCCTCTTTGTGCTCTGCTTGAGCTCTAGGAATACCTCTGTTGATACATTTCCCTGTAATAATTATTTATATTTCATATCCAGTATCCCAGGCAGGATTTTAAGTACACGAAAATTGAGGACTATACCTCCTTGATTTTGAACTAATTTTTATCACATAGCAGGGAAACAATAAAACATTGTTGAATTGGTGAATGAATGAATGAGTAATCCCTTCTTTGACCACATTAGGTAACAGCATATTCATTTTATACATCCTATAAAGACACTCAACAAAATGAAGCAAAGTTTCATTTTGTCATCTATAATGTAAGTGGAAGTTGCTCCTTAAAGATATTTTTAAACAGTAATTAAACTAGTTTGAAATGGTCTCCTCTAAATAAAAATAGATTTAGTCTATTTCTTTTTCATCAAGCATTCTCTTTTACTATAATCCTTTCCCTCTTTACATGAGTGTTGCCACTCCTCACTTTCTAAGGTTTTATACAGCTGTGTCCTGGATTTGAATTTCCCTTGATGACCCTGTTCTTTTAATGTCGCTTTTCTTGTTTGTTTTCAGAATAATTTATGTTTCACACTTAATTTGCATTTTTTTTCTAATTTCATGGTTTGAACAAGAATATAGTTTTCTGGTCTCATATGACAAGACAGCAGGATAATGTACTGTACTTATTGGAGGCTGGGAAACAGTGATTTAAAAAATTCTTTTTTTTTCTTGTGGCATTCCCTCTTATGCTAAAATTCTTTGTTTCTTTGAAACGTATACTGCCGTAAAATGGAATGAACCTGGTGGGCATTCGTGTTGGGCTTACTGAAAATATTTAATCATATTTTTCTTTATGTTATATACCTGTGATAAGAACAAATTCCAAATATTAAGGGATATATTAAATATGAATTTTTAGAGATTCCATGTTCCCTTTACTCAGTTTCCCCCAGTGGTATCATCTTGCAAAACCACAGTACGATATCACAACCAAGATACTGACACCGATACAGCCAAGATACAGAACATTTCTATCACTGCTAAAATTACTCACATTTCTCTTTATAGTCTTCATGCCCTCCCTCACTCTTAAACTGTGGCAACCACTAATCTGTACCCTATTTGTATAATTCTGTCATTTCAAGAAGGTTATATAAATGAAATCATTCAGTATGTAACTTTTTGGGATTGGCTTTTTTTCATTGTGTAATACTCCGGAGATTTACCCAAGTTGTTCTGTGTGTCAACAGTTCATTCCTTTTATAATTTCTGAACAGTATTCCATGCATCTAACACTGTTTAGCCATTCATCCACTGAAGAACATCCTGGTTATTTCCAATATTTGGTTATTATGAATAACAATGCTATGAACATTTGTATAGAAGTTACTGTGTAAACATGGGTTTTTTTGGTTTGTTTTTTCGGGTTTTTTTTAGCATTTTACTCTATTTGCTTTATTGTTTGCTGTTTCTCTTCCATATACATCAAGATCGACATGTATTCACACATACACACACAAATAATATATATATACATAACATTTTTCTGAACGATTCAAGAGTAAGTTACTTGTGTAAAGCCCTTCACCCCCAAATATTTCAGTGAGCATTTCCTCTAAATAATAATATTTTCTTACACTTACACAGTAGAGTTTTCAATTTCAGGAAATTTAATATTGATACAATATTTTTATCCAAGCAAACAACCATATGCCAATTTTTTAGTTGACCTAATAATTTCCTATGTAGCATTAATTCTTTAATTTTTGAATTGTATTTTATTCTTTTATACAGCAGGTTCTCCAGCACTTGTTGTTTCTAGATTTTCTGATGATGTCCATTCTAACTGGTGTGAGGTGATACCTCACAGTAGTCTTGATTTGCGTTTCTCTAATAATTAGTGATGTTGAGCAATTCATGTGCTTCCTGGCCATCTGTATGTCTTCTTTGGAGAAATGTCTATTTAGGTCTTCTGCCCATTTTTGGATTGGGTTGTTTGTTTTTTTAATATTGAGCTGCATAAGCTGTTTATATATTTTGGAGATTAATCCTTTTTCCATTGATTCATTTGCAAATATTTTCTCCCATTCTGAGGGTTGGCTTTTCGTCTTGTTTATGATTTCCTTTGCTGTGCAAAAGCTTTTAAGTTTCGTTAGGTCCCATTAGTTTTTTTTTGTTTTTATTTCCATTACTCTGGGAGGTGGATCAAAAAGGATCCTGCTGTGATATATGACAAAGAGTGTGCTTCCTATGTTTTTCTCTAAGGGTTTTAGAGTGTCCGGCCTTACGTTTAGGTCTCTAATCCATTTTGGGTTTATTTTTGTGTATGGTGTTAGGGAGTGTTCCAATTTCATTCTTCTACATGTAGCTGTCCAGTTTTCCCAGCACCACATATTGAAGAGACTGTCTTTCCTCCATTGTATATCCTTGCATCCTTTGTCATAGATTAGTTGACCATAGGTACGTAGGTTTACCTCTGGGCTTTCTATCCTGTTCCATTGATCTATATTTCTGTTTTTGTGCCAGTACCACATTATCTTGATCACTGTATCTTTGTTGTATAGTCTGAAGTCTGGGAGCCTGATTCCTCCAGCTCCATTTTTTTCCCTCAAGACTGCTATGGCTATTCAGGGTCTTTTGTGTCTCCATACAAATTTTAAGATTTTTTGTTCTAGTTCTGTAAAAAACGCCATTGATAATTTGATAGGGATTGCATTGAATCTGTAGATTGCTTGGGTAGTAGAGTCATTTTCACAATGTTGTTTCTTCCAATCCAAGAACATGGTGTATCTCTCCATCTGTTGGTATCATCTTTAATTTCTTTCATCAGTGTCTTACAGTTTTCTGCATACAGGTCTTTTGTCTCCTTAGGTAGGTTTATTCCTAGGTATTTTATTCTTTTTCTTGCAGTGGTAAATGGGAGTGTTTCCTTAATTTCTCTTTCAGATTTTTCACCATTAGTGTATAGGAATGTAAGAGATTTCTGTGCATTAATTTTGTATCCTGCAGCTTTACAAAATTCATTGATTAGCTCTAGTAGTTTTCTGGTGGCATCTTTAGGATTCTCTATGTATAGTATCATGTCATCTGCAAACAGTGACAGTTTTACTTCTTGTTTTCCAATTTGTATTCCTTTTATTTCTTTTTCTTCTCTGAGGTGTTAAAAGTTAAAAGTGAGGTGCTAAAGTCCCCCACTATTATTGTGTTACTGTCTATTTCCTCTTTTATAGTTGTTAGCAGTTGGCTTATATATTGAGGTGCTCCTATGTTGGGTCCATATATATTTATAATTGTTATATCTTCTTCTGGGATTGATCCCTTGATCATTATGTAGTGTCCTTCCTTGTCTCTTGTAACATTCTTTATTTTAAAGTCTATTTTATCTGATATGAGTATGGCTACTCCAGCTTTCTTTTGATTTCCATTTGCATGGAATATCTTTTTCCATCCTCTCACTTTCAGTCTGTATGTGTCCCTAGGTCTGAAGTGGGTCTCTTGTAGACAACATATATATGGGTCTTGTTTTTGTTTCCATTTAGCCAGCCTGTGTCTTTTGGTTGGAGTGTTTAATCCATTCATGTTTAAGGTAATTATCGATATGTATGTTCTTATTACCATTTTCTTAATTGTTTGGGGGGTTTTTTGTACGTCCTTTTCCTCTCTCATGTTTCCCACTTAGAGAAGTTCCTTTAGCATTTGTTGTAGAGCTGGTTTGGTGGTGCTGAATTCTCTTAGCTTTTGCTTGTCTGTAAAGCTTTTGATTTCTCCATTGCATCTGAATGAGATCCTTGCCCAGTAGAGTATTCTTTGTTGTAGGTTCTTCCCTTTCATCACTTTAAGTATATCATGCCACTCCCTTCTGGCTTGTAGAGTTTCTGCTGAGAAATCAGCTGTTAACCTTATGGGAGTTCCCTTATATGTCGTCATTGTTCCCTTGCTGCATTCAATACTTTTTCTTTGTCTTTAATTTTTGCCAATTTGATTACTATGTGTCTCTGCGTGTTTCTCCTTGGGTTTATCCTGTATGGGACTCGCTGCACTTTCTGGACTTGGGTGGCTAGTTCCTTTCCCATGTTAGGGAAGTTTTCGACTATAATCTCTTCAAATATTTTCTTGGGTCCTTTCTCTCTCTCTTCTTCTTCTGGGACCCCTATAATGCATACATTGTTGTGTTTAATGTTGTCCCAGAGGTCTCTTAGTCTGTCTTCATTTCTTTTCATTCTTTCTTCTTTTTTCTGTTCTGCAGCAGTGCCTTCCACCATTCTGTCTTCCAGATCACTTATCAGTTCATCTGCCTCAGTTATTCTGCTATTGATTCCTTCTAATGTAGTTTTCATTTCCGTTATTGTATTGTTCATCTCTGTTTGTTTGTTCTTTAATTCTTCTAGGTCTTTTTTAAACATTTCTTGCGTCTTCTTGATCTTTGCCTCCATTGTTTTTCTGAAGTCCTGGATCATCTTCACTATCATTATTCTGAATACCTTTTCTGGAAAGTTGCCTATCTCCACTTCATTTAGTTTTTTTCTGGGGTTTTCTCTCGTTCTTTCATCTGGTACATAGCCCTCTGCTTTTTCATATTGTCTGTTTTTCTGTGAATGTGGCTTTTGTTTCACAGGCTGCAGGGTTTTGGTTCTTCTTCCTTCTGCTGTCTGCCCTCTGGTGGATGAGGCTATCTAAGAGGCTTGTGCAAGTTTCCTGATGGAAGGGACTGGGGGTGGGTAGAGCTGACTGTTGCTCTGGTGGGCAGAGCTCAGTAAAACTTTAATCTGCTTGTCTGATGAGGAGTGGGGCTGGGTTCCCTCCCTGTTGGTTGTTTGGCCTGAGGAGACCCAACACTGGAGCCTACCCAGCCTCTTTGGTGGGGTTAATGGTGGACTCTGGGAGGGCTCACGCCCAGGATCACTTCCCAGAATTTCTGTTGCCTGTGTCCTTGTCCTCATGGTGAGACACAGCCACCCCCTACCTCTGCAGGAGACCCTCCAACACCAGCAGGTAGGTCTGGTTCAGTCTCCTATGGGGTCACTGCTCCTTCCCCTGGGTCCCGATGTGCACACTACTTTGTGTGTGCCCTCCAAGAGTGGAGTCCCTGTTTCCCCCAGTTCTGTCTAAGTGCTGTAATCAAATCTCACTAGCCTTCAATGTCTGATTCTGTAGGATTTCCTCCTCCCGTTGCTGGACCCCCAGGTTGGGAAGCCTGACATGGGGCTCAGAACCTTCACTGCAGTGGGTGGACTTCTGTGGCATAAGTGTTCTCCAGTTTGTGAGTCACCCACCTAGCGGTTATGGGATTTGACTTTATTGTGATTGTGACCCTCCTATCATCTCCTTGAGGCTTCTCCTTTGTCTTTGGATGTGGGGTATCTTTTTTGGTGAGTTCCAGTGTCTTCCTGTTGATGATCGTTCAGCAGTTAGCTGTGATTCCAGTGCTCTTGCAAGAGGGACTGAGAGCACATCCTTCTACTCCTCCCTCTTGAACCAATCTCGTCTTAATTTTTTAAACATGAGTTTTTATTTCTCAGGGATAAATGCCCAGAAGTGAAATTACTGGGTTGTATGGTTTTTCCATGTTTAATTTCCTTAAACTGCAAAACTATTTATAGAGTGGCTGAACCATTTTACTTTTCCACCAGCAACATATGAGTAATCCAATTTTTCATCATCTTCACGAGCATTTAGCTTTACCACTATTTTTAAATTTCAGTCATTCTGTAGGTATGTGATGATATCTTGTATTTTTATTTTGCATTTCCCTAATGACTAATTATGTTGAACATTACTGAATGAACTTATTTGCCATGTATATATCCTCTTCAGTGAAATGTCTGATTATGTCTTTTGCCTATTTTCTAATTAGATTGCTTGGGTTTTTACTGTTAAATTTTAAGAGTTCTTTACATGTTCTAGAGAGTATTCTTTGGTAAGATATATGGTTTGCAAATATTTTCTCCAAGTCTGTGGCGTGTTTGTTTTTTCATCCTCTTAAAAGCATCTTTGGCAGAACAAACGTTTTTAATTTTGATGAAATACAATTAATTCAGTTTTCCTTCTAGGGATCATGCTTTTAGATCCCAAATATTTTCTTCTATAATTTTTCCAAAAGTTTCATAATTTTATGTTTACATTTAAGTCAATGATGCATTTTGAGATAATTTTTATTTTAGATATAAGGTCTTGGTCAAGGTTATATTTTTGCCTATTGTCATTCAATTGCTCCAGCACCTTTTGTTGAAAAGGCCATCCTTCCTCCATTAAATTGTTTTTGCATCTTTTAAAAATTCAGTTGAGCATACTTGTGTGGATCTAATTCTGGGTTCTTTATTGTATTCCATTGACCTATATGTATGTTCACCAATGCCACAGTCTTGAGTGCTTTAGCTATATAATAATTTTTGAAATTCTGTAGACTGATTTCTCCCTTTTCATTCTCTTTTTACAAAAATTGTGTTAACTATTCTAGTTCCTTTGCCTTTCCATATAAATTTCACAATAATCTTCTCTATATCTACAAAATAATTTTGTTGGCATTTTAATAACAATTGCATTAAACCTATATATCAATTTGAACACAATTGAAATCTTTATTATGTTGAGTCTTCCAATCCATGAGCACAGTTTATCTGTCTATTTATTTAGATCTTTGGTATCTTTCAGCAGCATGTTGTATTTTTCAGCATATAAGTCCTGTACATATTGTTTTAGGTTCACACCTAAGTATTTCTCTCTTTTTTTGAGCAGTTGTGTCATTGTGTTTTTACTTTTGGTGTCCAATATGTTCATTGTCAGCACATAGAAAGACAGTTCCTTTTTGGACATTTATCTTGTATCCGTCAGACTTGCTGAACTCACTTATTTTCTAGGAGTTTTTAAGAAGAATCTTAGGAATTTTCTATGTAGGCAATCATGTCATCTGCAAAGAGGAAGAGTTTTATTTCTTCCTTTCCAACCTGTATGGCATTTATTTCCTTTGCCAACCTTATTGCACTGGCTAGGACTTAGCACTATGTTGAATAACAATAGTGAAAGCAGATATGCTTGCCTTGCTCCTGACTGTAAGGGAAAAGCCGTCTAATTCTTTATCATTAAGTATTGGCTGTAGGTTTTTTATAGGTGCTCTTTATCATATTGAAGAAATTTCCCTCTATTCCTATTTTTCTAAGAGTTTTTGTCATGAATGGCTATTGAATTTTGTCAAATGCTTTTTTCTGTATCAATTGATATGTTCATATGCTTTTTCTACTTTAGCCTGTTAATATAGTAGATTACATTAATAGTTTTTTAATATTGAAGCAATCTTACATCACTGTAATAAACCCCACTTAGTCATGGCATATAATTATTTTTATATACTGCCTAATTCTGTTTGCTAACCTTATGTTAAAAATTTTCGTGTCTGACTCATGAGGGATATCAGACCATAGTTTTCTTTTTCTTTACTGTCTTTATCTAGTTTTGGTATTAGTGTAATGTCAGCTTAATAAAATGAATTAGCATATATTCCATGTCTTCTCTTTTCTGGAAGAGATTGTGTATAATTTCTGTTAATTCTTATTTAAAATTCAGTGGAATTCCCCAGTGAAATGATTTGGGCCTGGCAACTTCTCTTTCATGGGTTTTAAAATTATGAATTCAATTTTCTTAATAGTTACAGGACTACTCAAATTATCTATTTCATATTTAGTAATTTGTGGTAGTTTATGCTGTTCAAGAAATTGGTCCATTTCATCTAAGTTGCCAAATTTATCTGAGAAGATTTGTTCATAGCATTCTATTATTTTTCTTTTGATGTCTGCAGGGTCCATAGTTAAATACCCTATTTATTAATGCTATTGGTAAATTTTGCCTTCTCTCTTTTTTCTTTGTCAGTTGGTAAATTTTATGGATCTTTGCAAAAAAAAAAAAAAAGCAGGTTTTTGCTTCATTGTTTTACTCATTTTTGTTTCATTTATTTCTGCTCTTATTTTCATTATTTCCTTCTATCTGGTTGCTATAAGTATATTTGATCTTCTCTTTCTAGATTCTTAAGTAGGAGTAAAAATTATTGATTTGAGATTTCCTCTTTTCTCATGTAAGTATTTAGTGCTACAAATTTCCCTCTCATTGCTGGTTTAGCTGTGTCCCATAAATGTTTGGTATATTGAATTTTCATTTTTATTCAGTTTGATAAATATCTTTTTGAGACTTTCTTTTTGACCCATAAATTATTTAGAAGTCTGCTGTTTCTAAGTATTCGGAGAATTTCCTGTTATTTTTCTGGTTTTGATTTCTAGTTTGATTTTATTTGGGTCAGAGAACAAATTTTGTATAATTTCAATTCTTTAACATTACCAAGATTGTTATATGGCCCAAGATATGGTATATTTTCCTGTCCTATTCCCCCTGTCCTTCCAGGACTCCATAATATAACAGATCTTTAGCTATTGTCCTAGAGGCCTTAAGTCTCTGTTGATTTTTTTTCTCCAGTCTATTTTCTCTTCATTATTCAAATTGGGAAATTTTTATTGTCTATATTCAACTTCACTGATTCATTATTCCCTCCTTTCTGCTGTTGAGCCCATTTACTTTTACTGTTTTTAATTTAATTTTTCAATTCTAAATTGCTATTTCGTTTTTCTTTTGTGTTCTATTTATATGCTGAAATGTTCTAGCTTTTTACTAAGATTTTAAAAATTTGTTTCAACTGTGTATTTAATTGGTCATTGAAGCATTTTTATGATGACTGTTTTTAAAATCCTTTGTCAAATAACTCTAAAGTTTCTGCAGATATTCTTGGTATTGGCATTTAATAATTGTCTTTTTTATTCTAGCTGAGACTTGCCTGAACCTTGGTAGGACTAGTTATTTTTTATTGAACTTGGACTTCGGGTTATCATGTTATGAAACTCTGGATATTATTTAAATCTTTGATTTCTGCTGCCTTCCTCTCATGCTGCTCCAACAAGGGAGTATGGGGCACACTACATCACTACTAGTTTGGGATAGCAATCCCAATTCCCCACTCAGCCTCTGTTCACACTCAAGGGGGTTTGAAATCACATGGTGCCCAGGTGGTATCAGTAGAGTCCCAGCAGATAGCCAGAACTCCCACCCCTGCCCAGGAGCACTAGGGAGCACTTCTATAACTTTTTATATCACATCTGTACCTAAAATGATACAAGCACATCCAAGTCTAGACACTTCAATATCTTCAAATAATTAATAGTCATCACTAGTAAAAAAAATCAGAAACAGGTGTTACAACTTTAAAATCAATGTTTAAAACCGTTCAAAAATTAAAACAGTTAAAAATTAGAGTTAGTGAATCTGAAAGGTCTTCCATTTATTGACACATGTAATGCTGAAATTTCTTTTAATAATTTTGAATCCAACAGAATTTTTCCCATCAAGATCCAATTTATGAACATACATATTATTAGCACAGTTACCGTACAGCTAGCATGACAAAAATTAAAAGAGCAGAACTAGTCCACAATAAGATAGATGAATTCAATATGTGTAAAACAATGGTAGGGCCACTCCCCTCAGCTCTGACTCCAACTCACTGCCACTCAACCAACCGAGTTCCCACCCCAGGCACAATTGGGGCTACATAATTTCCTCCCTGGAAATCTGAAATAAATTCCAAAAGATCTTTATTCAAAATGGACACAGTGAGCTCTGCAACTGGACACTGAAGTAGTTGTCTCCTACCTTCACTGCTGAGCCTGGAGCACCACAGCAAAGGAGCAGATACCAGATGTTACTCTCCTGCTGACCATCTGTGGGTTTTCACTGTAAGACCCAGCCTGGCAGGGTGTTTAAGGCCAAATATATACAGCCTACAGGCAACAGGCCAAGAAGTCTAGTTATTCTGGTCCTGACCAGACAGGGGCTCACCAGCCTGTGCTGTACTGAGCACATAGGGTTCCACTAGATTATGTAACTTCATGTGCCAAAAACCATACACAGTCTGAAAGAATGCCATTTTTTCTTCTGGCATGACAAAATGCTCATCTCATATGACAGAAGACAAGCAAACATTCGCAGCAAGGTAAATGTTTTTAAAAACAAATCCCGTTTTCCTACAGATATTATGATAAGTCATGGGGCATAAAATCCTCAAAATGTTCATGGTGATGGAATACTTACAAGCCTTTCAAGATTTGATAAGAAAAAGACAGAGCTATTGGCCAGACCCATGAACACTAGTTAGCCAATATCAAGGGAAGCACTGAAATTTCTAAGAGCCTTAGTCACTGAGCAGATCATTTTTTCCCAGGTACCCTGAAGTACTGCTTAGCTAGTTACAAAATCACCACTTCATCGTGCCTATCATGTGACCTTCTCCTAAACTGAGCAGATAATTGACCCTCTCTCTCTTTCTCTAAAACAGGGGTTCTTGGCATTTCTAGGTTCTCAACAAAGTTTTCAAGGGTACATCTTGAACAAAAATCACTGGACATTGTATTTTTCATAAAGTCTATTTTAAAAACGTGTTACATTATACTTTTTATACTTATTTTTCAAAAATGTTTACTGTTGATAAATGAGAGAATTATAATGAGATATTATATTTTCATTGTTCTTTTCATTAAATAGAAAATTGCTAATTCTACATCAGTCCTTATTTTTATTTAATTTTACTGGTCTATAATGTGCAAGTCAGGGAGACATGTTACAGAATAACTATTATCATTTCTTTTGCCTTGCACACAATTCAGACACTATTTCAAAATTAATTTTCCAAATTCAAGATTAAAAAGAATGGGCTAAAAGATGTAACAACTAAAAGAATGGAAGTCAAATAATATCCTTTGCAGGTTGTTTTCATATTTAAGAGTAGCAAAGCTGTTGTGTGAAAATTGTCTATAAAAATATATACGAAACAAAAATAATAAAACAAAAACATCAAGAGGCCCAACCTATGGGATGGCCTGAAATATCATTACGTGCCAAATGACTGGTGTTTTTTGGAGTTGCACAAACTGATGCAATCCCTGTTAGCACAACACAGCAACTGGAGTTACATCTTGGCATTCCTTCAGAGGGGTCCCCATTGACAGCTATAGAAACAAATTAGTTCTCACTTTGTTTTTCATTTTAGTTGTCACTAACAATGCCTCCACCTTCTGGCTTAGCATCTCAATATTAACTTACAAGCATGAACAGGAAATTAATCAAGGAATGTGTGGGGATTTATTTTCCAGCAGCTGAGATATTGAAGGTGAGGTCAGAGAAAATACTTGTTGGTATGGGACAGTAATTAGGTTCAGACAGAAGGTACAGAACTGCAATTTTAGCTACAACTGTTCATAGCTAGTGTCTCATCTCAATTAATGAAATTTTATATATATATATATATGGAACCACAAGAGTATATTGAGTTGAAGATTCTTGCTTAACAGTCCAGACTGGGGCTGTCTTGTCAGCACTGCTGATACCTTCAAAGATGACAAGTATCTTGTTCCAGAAAATGCTATTTGTTTTGTGCTTTGCTGCTGCTTCTTCGGCTTCCCCTTCTCCTTCCCCTGCTCCTTCTCCTTTTCCTTCTTCTTCTTCTTCCTCAACTATTATCTGTCTCTGTCACAAAGCTATGTTCAAGGGGCATGTTTGACCCAAGCAAAACAGAATACTCCTTCTAAATACCATGAATGATAACGGACTGTAAAGGGGATATTGTTCACTTATAAAAGCTGTGAAGTATAAACAAAAAAAAATAGGACTCTGAGTTGAGAGACAAGATTAGTCCTAACTCTCCTGCTATCCAGCTGGATAACTTTGGATGTCCAATGCTTTTATTTCCATTTCTGGACCCTGATGCCAACATTCATTCTATATTTTCTCACAAGGTGTTTGTGAGAAATATATTTCTCTTTTATTATTTAGTTATTAATATAAATTAAACTTTTATTAACATTTTAAAGTATGTAACTTCTAAACAGAAATCTCTTTCCCTTTCAACAGTAGAAATTGTTGTCTCCATTTACTTTTGGGGGCTATAATCAATATGCCTAATTGGATCTCTGCATTATAATTTTGAGGACAACTGAGGTCTAGACCAGTGAATTTTCAAGGATGAGCACATTAGGTTTAATGGGAATGCAAATGCATGCCTCCCACCCCAGACCTGCTGAGTCAGAATCTCTTAAGTTAGGTCTACTCAGGAATCTGTAGTTTTAACAAGCTTGACCAGTGATCCCAACAGTCACTTAAGTCTGAGCAGCATTGGTCTAGACTGCCTACTGGCAGAGGATAGAGAGACAGAGCCTAGACTAAACCCATAACCCCAGATTTCTAAATCAGATCTCTTTAAACTACACAAATGTAAACATTTCTATTATCTAAACCACAATTTGACTTTTATGTTGGCTCTTTGGTTTTGTAAAGTGTTGCTATTAGGGAGACCACAATGAAAAAGATTGTGTTGTTTGTTGTCTATAGCTTTTACATATGTTATCTATATGAGTCCTCAAATAAAAGAAACACTTTTACATTCTTGCAGGCATAACCCTCAACCGTAACTTTCTATGTTTAGTGCATTCGTATACAAAGTCAGAGGTCCTAGATGCTATATTTGTATCTTGACAAAATGTTAAATGAAGGCAAGAAGAGACTCAAGTTTCAAGCTTTCTGTAAACTAGACTCTCAACTATTGAGGTATATGGTGTAGCTATCCTTAAAAGGAAGATTCTTAACTGGAATAATTCCATATGAACAAACTTCTCCTTATCTCAGCAAACAGTTTGCAATACTAAAATTATCTCTCTCTCTCTTTATTGAAATGTTTTGAAATTGAATCGAGTGGGAAAATAAGCAAGAGTTCTGTTCCTCTTGGAGCCATTTGGTCACTGAAAAGTGACCAAACTTCAGAATAATTAGCTTTGATGATGGTTTTAAGTTCCATGTAAGCCCAGAATATTGCTTCCTTCTGCCCTAAAACTAGTCAGATAAGACTAGAGGAGCTGAAACTTTGGCCAGTCCCCTAATTGCCAGCAATCCTGTCCTTTAACTTTAGTATTCAGAATAAGTACTATTGTTTTCTATACATGTATTACTATTTAAAAAAAGACCTAAATAGACATTTCTCCCAAGAAGATATACAGATTGCCAACAAACACATGAAAGGATGTTCAGCATCATTAATCATTAGAGAAATGAAAATCAAAACTACAATGAGGTATCACCTCACACCAGTCAGAATGGTCATCATCAAAAAATCTACAAACAATAAATGCTGGAGAGGGTGTGGAGAAAAAGGAACCCTCTTGCACTGTTGGTGGGAATGTAATTGATACAGCCACTATGGAGAACAGTATGGAGATTCCTTAAAAAACTAAAAATAGAACTACCATATGATCCAGCAATCCCACTACTGGGCATATACCCTGAGAAAACCATAATTCAAAAAGAGTCATGTACCACAATGTTCACTGCAGCACTATTTACAATAAGCCAGGACATGGAAGCAACCTAAGTGTCCATCAACAGATGAATGGATAAAGAAGATGTGATACACACACACACACACACACACACACACACACACACATACACACACAATGGAATACTATGCAGCCATAAAAAATGAATGAAATAATGACGTTTGCAGCAACATGGATGACCCAGAGATTATCATACCAAGTGAAATAAGTGAAAAAGAGAAAGACACATCATATGATATCACTTATATGTGTAATATAAAATATGAATATGAACTTACTTATGAATTTATGAAACAGTAACAGACTCACAGACATAGAGAACAGACTTGTGGTTACCAAGGGGGAGGGGGCTGGGCGGGGGATGGATTAGGAGTTTGGGATTAGCAGATGCAAACTATTAAATATAGAATGAATAAATGACAAAGTCCTACTGTATAGCACAAGGAATAATAAACCATAATGGAAAAGAATATGAAAAAGAATATATATATATACATATATATGTATAAAACTGCACCACTTTGCTGTACACCAGAAACTAACACAATACTATAAATCAACTATACTTCAATTAAAAAATTTTTTCTAAAAAGTGAGAAACCCATAGCATTTACCTACCTCAAGATGTTGACATCCTGAATTCTAATTTTCTTACTTCTTTAACTTCCTCATCATGCTTTCTTCTGTCACTGCAAGACACACTCTATCAGAAATAAAACAGAAAAACAACTGCTTAAGGATTCATTATGTACTAGAAATTGTGTCTAATCAAATTGTATTAAATTCCTTTGGAAATAAAAACAATTATTTCCCAGGGACCTGACCAAAGTATTTTAAGGAGAATTTTAAAATTACAAATACAATATCAAAATAGACATAAAATGTTTATATAAATACTATATCCTTCTAAGCATTCATAAAAATCCCCTCTTTCTAGAGTATTCAAATGAAACACAAATACATAACTCAATAATAACAATAATAAATAACTCAGTACAAGAATAAAGAAATGGAGAATGGTGGAATACAGTAAGACAATAACAGGTAAACATTTTCAATCAATTTAATTATCAACTTTTTTCATCCACAAAATTACATCTGTGTATTTGGGCCTGTAAAAAGTAAGATGGTCTGAAATCTAGAATAAAGGAAATCAGATGTGATTAGTTTGGAAAAGGTATAAGTAAACTAACTTATTTAGCAGAGGTAGATAAAAAAAATAAGACTTAATCAATGATGTGAAGAGAGAATCTGGTTAGATCAATAGTGTATGATATTCAGGGCCAGCTCCTAGGCAAAACCATGAGGAGACCAAATTTTCCATTGCTTTTCTCCTGGCGACTGTCCAGGGACTTGACACTAATGCTTCTCACTGGACATCTATGTGGTAATCAGATGCTACTTTGGTAGCATGTGACAGAAAACCAACTCACATAACCTTAATAATAGCTATTTAAGGGGAAGAGGACTCAAAGAATAAATATAATAGAGTTAGTTTTAACATGGCTGCTTTCGAGAGCTTACATGTATTTTTACTGCTTTTTACTTTGCCCCCATCTCAGCTCTGCTTTACCCTCAGCTGACTTTATCTTCACATAGGCTCTTCCGTCATGAGGACAAGATGGCTTCCGGAAGCACTAGGCTTTTGTTGTAACCTCTCAACTGTAGCATAGAGACTCCTCACTTAACTCTATTGTCTGGTTATGAATCACACACTCATGGCTCAACCAATCACTGTGGCCATGGATGTCATGATTTCATTCAGCAAACCCATGTCAAGATTTCCCCTAGAACTGGAGGATGTGAACCTCAACTAAATGATGTAAGAATAAGGGAGAGTTGAGTTTTTTCTGAAAATCAGGGTGACTTTTGTCTAAAAAAGAGAGTGGTAATGATAGCTAGACCAAAACAAGTATCCACTGAAGCCTATAGCTCTGGAGAGTGATCCATGGTTCAACCATTCCTTACCTCCCACTTCTTAACAGAAGAATATCTTTATATTTCATTCTTCATGATGCTCCTAAGTGAATTAACTTTCCCAAGTATAAACTTACCATCACAGCTTCAATATCATAGCCTGGGAAATTCAGAAACGATGGCAGGGAGTCCTTTCATCTCTGTTTGAAAATTCCCATGATGCTGATCATTACTACTGTTTAGTATATGTAGTTAAAATGTACTTTCTTATCGTGAGCTGGTATCTGCCCCTCTATGGGTTACCCATTTTTTCTAATTTTTCCATCTAGAGCTATCCAAATTATGCCCATTTTGTGTTCTACGTAGTAGCTCTTCATATGTCTAAAGGCAGGTTTATTCAACTGCTGTGCATATAGCATGCTTTCCAGAAATTTGACACCCAATGATTTCTTTATTTATGTTCATTTTGCCTCCAATTATTATACTACTCTTTTTCTCCTGAATGTCATTTTGGCTGAACCTTAGATTGGAAGATTTTTATTGTTGCTGTTGTTTATTTTGTTTGTTTCACTTACAAAGTCTCTGAAAGTCAAGGAAGTAAAAGTTTAACCAGCGTGAAGCAACAAATTATCTCTTTACATCACTACCCACACCTAGCGGTTTGTAATGTTAGATAGCAATAGAAATATACACTTTTAGCTGTGGAACAAAAATATTCTGTATTCCTGTATATTTTTCTCTCTCGTTTAATCTATCAGTTTGTTTTATTCCAAAATAAACAAACAAGCAATTTGAGTCTTATAGAGAGTGTATATTTTATAATCTCAGAGTCCACAAGAAACGTATTTATTGCAGCAAATGGTTAGATTCCTGCTTGTGTGTCATGGGAACTGAATTTCTGCCCTAATGTTTTGGCACATCTTCAGTATACTTACCTCTGTAGGAGTGGTGTGTATCCACAATTATGTTCTTTGAAAAGAATCTTTGTACTGGAAAATCCCATTGAGACGTAGCATCGCGTTTCCAAGGGTGTCTTGGGACAAGAAAGAATGGGGCAGTAATATACAACCACTTGGTTACATCATTCATACCAGAGAAATTATCATCCAACTGTTGACGGGGAACACTTGTACTTCTCTATTATCAAAGATTTTGCAAAACTGCTCAGCCCCCTCTATTCATTTCACTCCAGCTGTTCTAACACCAGGAATGAAACAGATTGTTTCATTCTATAAGTTTATGTTAAAAAGAACAATACCATCATTTGGGGGGCTTTTGAAGGGTTTTTTGCTCAATTTGGACTGTGTGTGGAGCAAGCTCACTGCCTTATAACAAAGGTATAAAACTCAGTGGTGACAGGCAAGTCAAAGGCTAAAGAATTCCATTAAAGGAAGAAGCCTTAAATGATCAGCCATAAACAACAAGCGACATCAGAAAGGAAGCAGGGAAAAGGTAAAGGAGACCGTGAGAAGGAATGTGCACTGGCTCAACACTGCATCCTTTTATAATCCTTTGGGAAAACTCACTCGTAGGGCTCCAACGGCTCTTTCCTGAATATGTTCTACATCAAAGAGCCACAAGCTCATTCCTGCTGGAGCTTGTTTTTAGTACCTTTTAAGGGTGAATAGATTTGAGGGGTTTTGACACCAAAATATTAAAATTGTTTTATATCAATTACCTGGTACTTTCTTGTCATGTGATCTTGAAGCATAAACCTTGCCCTCTCCTTGGGAATCTTCCATTTCTTCCTATGATATTCCTCCCATATCTCACTTTCTGTATACAACACAAATATTCACCGGCCTTTCTTATTCTCCTTCATTCTTTTCACTTCTTACTCCCATTCTTCTTGAATGTCAAATACATGAATATACACTTCCACTCCTTTTTTCCACACCAATGGCAGACATGGCAAATTAGTCATGGAGATTGTATGGTATAGGAATTATTTTCAATATGTATTCCAGGAAGTTACCACTAAAAGAACAGAATTGAAAAGTGAGATAAAAAGGATTTTTGCATCGTTGGTCAGGAATGTGAAAACTTAAGAATCCAGAAAGCTCCCAAAATACTTCTCTGAATTTTGTGAAGAATATATTTCTATATTTGGTCGAATAATGATAGTAAAACTGATTGTCAAATCAAGATTATTATAGAAGGTAACAGTGTATCTTCAACTTGGCTCATCTTTTACTCCTCAAATATATAGATTTAGTACTTGAGGATTCCCATTGATTTTTTTTTGTTTGTTTTTTTGCGGTACGCGGGCCTCTCACTGTTGTGGCCTCTCCCGTTGCGGAGCACAGGCTCCGGACGCGCAGGCTCAGCAGCCATGGCTCACGCGTCCAGCCGCTCCGCGGCATGTGGGATCTTCCCAGACCAGGGCACGAACTCGCGTCCCCTGCATCGGCAGGCGGACTCTCAAACACTGCACCACCAGGGAAGCTCTCCCATTGATTTTTGAAAGTGGTAATTTTCATACAAATAAAAAAAAAATAAACTACTGTAAATTATAGAAAGCAATATAGTCTATGCCCCCTTTCCCCCTGCTCGCATTCCATCCTCAAGACCTGTACTGGTGTTAGCAGGGGGATTTGGTTTCACCTGTGAGAGAAGTGAGACAGTGTTAGAAGCTGTTACTTCCATATAGAAAGTTCTCTTTAGGGTGGCTTGTCTATCGGACCACATCTCATCTCACTTTCCCCTCTCACAACACTAATGGGGTCTGGGGTCTTCTTCCTTCTAATGAATAACAAACAAAAGGAATCCTTGAGGCTCACACATAGTCAAGTTTGGTTCACAGCAAATAGACTACATACAGCATTGGTTTCCATCTGAAATTACTAATAAGGGTATATATTTCTAGCATATTCTCTTTCCTACATATATTCCTACAATTCACACAGTGGAGATAAATGGCTATAGGCAAGGATTTAGTCATCCTGATCTTGGCCACACAGTCACAACAAATAAGACAATGTTTGTCACATTAAGGTGAGTGCACACAAGGTACGTGTGGGAGGACATAAGGAGAAGGGTTTGAATGTCTTGATCCTGGCCATAAAGTAAGATAAGTATCAGGCAGTAAATTAGGCAGTTCATTATTCAGAGAGGACATTCAGTCCAAAAATAGATACCAAGAGAAGGCTTTTGATCTTCTGACTCGGGTTTCATGATTATAAATACAGTATTGTGTGGATACCCTCTCTGTGATAGGTTAAATTCCTGGCCTAAAGAATCAGAGCTCAGGCTGAGGTGCCTGGCTCTTATTTCTAGATCAACCTGACTTACTTCTTCTGTTGTTTTCCCTCCAACAAAACCACCTTCTTCATATTTTTGCTCTTGCTGCACATACATACACACACACGAAAACATCATTTAACAGAAACAAAAATTAATCTAAAACCTACCCGAGGTTTCTTCACATGATTATGAGTCATATCTGGCTCCAATTCCTGGTGTTTCCTGAATTCTTCTTCACTGAATTGCTATTTAAGGCTCTACCTTTAAACCTGCCTTGGGTTTCTCAAAGCCCTTTCCCCTTAACACCCTCCCACCTTTCCAAAGCACCTACAAGCACAGGGCTAATTTTGCATCGTTTTGTTTTGTTTTGCTTCTGGAACTGTGGGTTTGAGTTATGGGGAAAGGGGTAACATGTCAGCCAAATACATTTAAGTTGCTTTTGAGACATTCCTGTCCTTACAGGCCATGGTGACCACACCACCACTAGAGGAAGCTGCCCTGGATTCTCAAGGAACCTGGTGAGAAAGCATCAGGATGGGAGAAAACTTATTTTGCACTATTACTAGGTAGAGGATCCAGCATATTCACACAAATATTAACCATTGAAAAGAGCAGCCTTTACATGTCTATCTGGATCACTGCCACTTGAAGATATAGTGAGCAGACCTATCTTTCCTTTCCCACTGCAAACTCTAACTCCTTTTAACCTTAGTCTGAGCTAGGTACTTCCACAGCAAAGTGAACAGGGCAGACCAATGGGTTGTGCAAAGAAAATATTAGCCATTCTAGTGGCGTGCTTTTAGACTTTAAATTCTATTGTCTGTGTCTTATTAATTGTATATTTATCAAAGTTATAAAAATAAACACCCAAACAAATATACATTGTGAGAGTATAACCCCAATTTTTTATGGCTTCAAAATAGTGGGAAGTCTCTGTTCCTGAACCACTTTCTGATGACATGTATTCAGGGAATGTTCTCAGGGGAGTGGCAGCCTCTCCTCCACTTTACTGAGACACCCGTGCAGGCTTTCTATGGGGCCAGCTGACTTCTGAGGGAGTTTTTCACCTGATCTTTGTGGTATCACCATTTCTTCTGCCTTTTTGTGGCCTCTCCCCTTCTTCCGCCATCCCGCCTCCAATGTATCTTTGCTCAAGGAGCAGAGCAGAACAAAAAGTATTTCCCTCTCTCCTGAAAGACGTCTTGTGACTGAACAGATATCGTGTTCCCTCTCCCTCTCCTGCTCATATTAAGAGAAGTTGACTGCTCTGAGGTATGTTCCGGATCCATGATGTTAATAGGAAAGAAACACATCCTGTCAAGAACCTATTCTTGGGCATGTGGGATAAGTCTCCAATGTTACAGAACAGGGAAATCCTTGGATTCTCAAGTAAAGCATTTGCCAGTTCTAACCTGAATGAGCTGGATTTTAAACCTAATGCTTGCATTACGTGGCACAGTCCTTTCCCCTTCCCTATTTCTGTTTCCAGACTGTGAAACGTCAGAACCAGGAATCACGAGATCTGCTTTATATTTGAATTCTCTACTCAGTGTGCCCAGTACCTTACCTTTAGTAGCCTTTCAATGAATATTTGTGGATTTGGCAGGATTTACATTAAGATAGTACTTTACACTAATCTAAGGCATTGGTTCTCCAACCTTTAGCATGATTCAGAACCAACTGGAAAGCTTTTTAAAACACAGATAACTGGACCTCAACCCAAGAGATTCTGATTCAGTAGGTCTGGGGAGAGACCCTAGAATCTGTATCTTTTCTTTCAAATTCCCAGGTGGTGCCGATTCTGCTGATTAGGGACCACACTTTAAGAACCACTGATCAAAGAAGTGTGCTATCTATTCTCTGTAAGGATAGAAAAAAGGAAAGATCTAGGAATAGAAAGATCAGATTAATTTTTAAATGTTAATTTCCTTCTAATAATAAGATGATGTTATATTTCTAATTACGGAGAACAAACTATATAAAAACTAAAAGTGAATAAATTTGGAATTACTTAAATTATGTTTTCTCTGTTATACGACAAATAAGGATAATTAAAGACTTGGCTTAACAGTCACAATAATATAGGTGATGTATATAAAGTATATAATTTAAAAATTATTTCCAAGGAGAAAATCTTATTTCTTTTGGACAACAGCCTTTCAAGTTATATGTAATCATTCACATTTTACAAGTGAAGAGAAAGTTCAGAGTTGTTGAGTAAGTTTGGCCCAAAGCCAAACAACTCCTAAGTAGTGAAGTTCACATTGGCACTGGAGCAAGCTGTTTTCATCCTATTTTCCATCTTCTATCCCACTTCTCCGAAGTCTGATATTTCTGTTTTGTGATGTCCCCAAGACTAACTCGCGTGTAAAACAGAATATTAAGCAGGCCATCATCAAAGGAGTAAAGTGTGAACTGGAATTAGAGGACCTGGGTTCCAGACTCTTCTTTTCACTAATTAACTGGGAAAGCATGGGCAAGTGTGTTAACCTCTATGTGTCTCAGATTCATCATCTATAAATGAAAATAATAAAATCTGCTTTATCTTCTTCATAAGACTGTGCGAAAATCAAATTTCATAACGTAGTTTTAATTTAATCTATTTATTCATACTACCCTTATTGCATAAAGGATCTAGAGAGGTTTTTCTATATAGAAAATAGCTTAGAAATGTATAAAGTATATTAGAAATTTAAGGTCTGATGATTAGGCAAAATGAGATTATAACTTGTATTAATATAGTTTAGCTGTCTCTGAATGGAATACAAAGATAGATTAGATTAATCATTAATATTTAAGGCACTTAGAGCAAGTTATAAAATAAACAAAGAATATGGAATGACCTAGTGAGGGTTATAATCTACTCGCTGGAACTATTAAGAGTAGGGAAAAAAATGCTACAAGTGGTTCCATACTCTGAAATAAGAACACAATTCTGGTACAAGGAAGGGAACATCAGTAGTGCAGCTGTTTCCCCAAAGGGGGGAAAATTTGAATCAACCTTTCTCCTACCGACTTCCCTGCTTTCTTCCCTTCAAATGCTTTCCAAAAAGTTTTGAAATATGTCTTCTGAAATTCATATTTGTTCAATAGTCTCATATAATTTATTTTGCATCTACCAACATGATATTCTAAATGGAATTTTAATTTGAAGTATTTCTTTTAATGACCCTAACAACATTGACTTGCTAGTGAGCACTCTAATGTCTTATTTCTAGAAGCCCAGCCCTTGTCTAGTTATGTTCACTTCCATTTAACTTAATTGAAACACAGAATATTGAATCCAAAAGCTACCTTAAAACAACATTGAGTCCCCAGCCCCTCATTTCATAGATGAGGAAGAAAGAAGCCTAGACTAATGGTTAAAAGCACATTGCTAGTTAATGACAAAGCTTCTACTAGAACCAAAGGATCCATCGTTCCCACAACAGCTTTCTCTTCACCATATCATGCTACACCTGCTGGAGTTTCCACCTTTATCTAGGAAGCTAAGAAACAAATCATAGGCCCTTCCTGAGAGGCAGAAAGTCCAGAAAAAAGTGCACAAAGTACAAAAAGTATTTAGATGGGGCCAGACAATATGCACCGGAATCTTGTAATCTAAGTTTTTACTTAGCACTGACATGAGTCATATGGCTTTACTTCAGTGAGCCTCAACTTATTCCTTCATGAAATGGGGACCCAAAATATCCACATTAGAGGATTCATGGTGTGATAGAACATGGCCAACTTTGCTCAGGGTACATTAGGTAAATAATAAATATATCTTCTCTCTGTTCCTCATTTCTCACACTGCTTCACCTTTCTGCAGGTAATACTTTCTGGTGATCATTATTTCTCTCCCTTGCATCTGTAGGATTAAATTCCTGGATCTTCCCTTCTCCTCTATGACTGTTCCTCTTTCACCTCCTATGCGGATTCCCCTTCCCCTTCAGTCCTTACCCTTTCACCATGGCCAAGCCCAAGATCCCCTTCCCTTTCCCCCTCTGAATCTTCTTTTTACAAACTTCTTTCAGGGCATTCACAATGAGTGGGAGTTGCTTATAGTGAAAAGGTGATGCCAGCAGTATCCCTCTTCCCCCTGTAGTCTGAGGACCCTTTCAACAGACTCTAAACATGCTCTTTGTAACCATTATCCAGGCATTTGGAAAACTGGTAATGACATATTCCCAACCTGGCTAATAAATGCCTCCACAGTGTGAATATTAAATTTCAGTTTTTATTCAATTCTTGTTTCATGCATAATATTTTCAGTTTTAGGAAGTCTTCCTTATATACCTGTTGCCACAGCAAGATGTGTGACACTTGTCTGAGTTCCGCTTTGACCTTTCACCTGTGTTGAAATATAAAGTTTGAAAGAATAAGTAGAAATAAAGGATATTTGTAAGAAAGCCAGAGAATCATTCACTTGAAAATATCTCCATTATTTTGAAACTCTGAGAAGTCGCCAACATCATTGCAAGATTTGGCTTGTGTACACCTGGAAAATATGAGGCTTTAATATTTCATGTTGACAGTCCAGCTTCACTTCCCCCGGGGGTTGAGGGGAGGCTAAACTACATGTGTTAAACCTCTTGCTAAACTATAACTCAGCCTATGCCACAGGGGCTTCTTGGTGGCCTCTTAGTCTTTCAATATTCACCCCCTTCCTTTTCAACCAATATGAATTTATTTAGCCATTCCTAAATTGGAACAAAGTACCATTCAGGGTCAGCTTTAGCCCCAGGTACAGAAGGCAGATATTTATAGGGTATGATTTTTTAAAGTCCAAAAGCATCCTACAGAAAATACTTTCTCTAATAGCCTTATTGAAATTCCCATATTAGTCACTTCCTTGGAATGAAGCAGTGAGAAAAAAATTATCTGTTAATATATACAAGCTATCTTAAAGTCATGGCACATAAAGCCCCTTTCATTTACTGATCAAACTAGATAATTAGTCACTTAGAAGGACTGAAGAGAGGAAAACTATGATAGGAAAGTGGAGGAAAAACAAGGCTCAGGGCACGTCCAAGCTTGGAAAGGAAACACGACCTGAACAGATGAAGGAAATGATAGAGAGGAGATATCACTAGAGACACCCCTCATGACCTTAAAATTATGGCTTGGGACCAACCCCAATGCTAGATATCCATACTTCCATCTGTCCATCCATTCATCCATGTGACAAGTGTTTAATGAGTAACTCTGTACAAGGCACTGTGATACTACACTAAGGACACAACGATGAAAAGAACTCAAGTCTTTATTCTTAAAGAGTTTACAAAGGAATAAAAGCATACAAATAAAATTTACAAGTCAGAGTCTTAGATGCTGTAATAGATATCAGCTCATGGTGCTAAGAAATGGCATTTATTCATTACCTTGTGACAGACACGGTTCTATAGATGTATTATTCATTTAATTCTTCCAACAATGTTCTAAGATAGATACTATTATCGAGCCCATTTTACAAGTGAGAAAATGGTGATAGACCTTAAGTAACTTGGCAAAGTCTTACAGATAAAAAGAAACAGGATTAGGATTTGAGCCTAGATTACCTTGCTCCAAAATCCATATTCTTAATGCTATGTTGCATAGCTCTCAAGAGCCCATAGGAGTTAGAGCCAAACTAAAATAAAATGCTTCAGAACTAAATATGAGAAATATTACACAGATTCTAATGATCGTTGCTATTGGAATTTTCAGCTAGTCACGAAAGAAACGTAGGGTTATTATAGTCATTGCTTCACTCTCTAGAGCCTCCGTATAATCAACACGACTGGCTGCAAGCTTTAACATCAAGCCTATTCATTGATGATCTGTATCCTCAAGGGTTAAAAAGGGTTAGTAGGACACCTTTGAGTTATTACGATTTGACCATTTTCCTTGTGAGTAGAGACAGGCTGGGGCATTTCTTGGGCTCACCAAGGAAACAGATGATGAAAAAAAGTATAGGGAGGCCAGTGAAGATTTGTGATCAAGACAAATTTTGTCAGGGTACAGGGAGGAGACCTAGGAAACTGTAGCATCTAATTTGATACACTTACAAGCCACAAACATGTCTGAATGACCAAGAGCCAGCTACCGCCACAAAATAACCAGGATAGGTTTGGAGTCAGCAGGGAAGAGCTGGGAAGAAGGCCAGGCCGATAATGAAAGGGGGCATTAAGGTACACATTAAACTCTCCAAAGGGAAAAAAATAAGCAAAATTTCCAAGACACCCCTAACAAAAAGTTGAAGTATTAACATTTTTGCTAAAGCAGCAAAAATGGCAAATTTGATGGTTTCACTAAGTACATTATATTGCTTTTTTTCTTGACGTGAGGAGGTGGGAAAGCTTCACTGAGTAATAGTAAGTAAGAATGTAAGAGACTTTTCCATAGTGGTACATCAACCAATTACTTGAAGTTTGAAGGGAGCAGTTTATTTTTCTGGCATTAAGAACTCAGCATATTTGGGGCTGGCATCCAATGGCTGAGTCCAGTTCCCTGAGCGACGTGGGATTCCAGATGGGAGAGAAGCTGTCTTATTTCGAGGAGTAAAGCTGCCATCAGAACCCAGGGAGCTTGAGCGAAATTTCAGACATCTGATTTTGTCGGAGTTCGGATTCCTCTCCTTTGAAATGCCCTGCCTTAATAAGCACTTTAACCCATTGTCAATCTTTCCAGCGAATATGTCTCCCTGTGATTGGGAAAATTAATGAGCAGGCACTAGCTAATATAATTAAACCCAAACACTCCTGATTTCAGTATTAAGAAAAAGCCACTGCCCTGATTTTCTCTTGACAACACAAAAGTCTGGCCATCCCCAAACTGTTTAATTATTGAAACGAACGGTAACAGTACACTAGGTAGGGGCAGAGGTCGCTGAACAGTACTGCAAGTCAGAAGGCATGCAGGGCTGACAGAGGGCCTGCCGACGCCTTGGGCTGCAGCTCCAGACCCACACACTTTTTCTCAGGCAGCCAGCCTCTGATAGGTAGCTTGATAGCGGGACTAATTTGCTCGTATTCCAAAGGTCCAACGGTGCTTGCTTGTTTTAAGACAAGCCAAAGTATGCTCTGGTGAGCACCACGACATTGCAATTCCCATGCCCTACCACATTCCTCTTTCCGATCCCAGGCGTTTTTTTTTTTTTTTTTTTTGTCTCCCTACGTGCTGTCCAGGATGTAGACAAAATGAATTCCAAGTGACCTATGTAGGGGTGGCTTTTTTTAGAAACAAACAGCAAATTAAGAAGGGGAAACAAAATCCTGTTCTCACTTTTTTTTTTGGAGGGGGTATATATGTTTATTTTCTCAGAAACATTTTCTGGCAGTGACAACAGAACTCAGTTCTACGAAAGTCCCTTTCCCTCCCCTACCCACCCCCCAAATTTCAAAATACTAAATATTAACCCTCTATTTTGCTTAACTTCTTCTCTGCCTCTCAGATCTAATAGAACCTATATCTTTCTTTAAACAGTGATGTCCAATGTTCTATGATTCTAGAATAATCCCATCTCCTGGAAAGGAGGGATTTATTTTTTCTCTAGTATGTCATTAATAATATTTAAGGCTCTTACCAAAGATGATGGGGGGAATAAAGCTGGAAAATGTTACTAGATATATTAATATGAGATAAATCAGAGTAAAAGTGAGATTTTCAAATGTTATTATTTAATATTCAATATTATTATTTAATAATCAAGAAAAATTATAAAAACAAGTACATTCAATGGTTTGATAAAAAGAAAATTTCTAAACATTTTGTGTGCTCTGGATTACGAAAAAAAATTTTTTAAAGAAAAAATAACTCTCAGAAGTAATGGAGTCTTTGGTAGAATCGGACACAAACTTGTTCCCAATCTTCCGATTTAACATGGTTCTCTTGGATGCTGCCCCTACCCCACTCCACTAGTAACAATGGACCCGTTATTTCTCTTACCTTACTAAAACTTGCTCTAAGGCTATGTAATGATAAAACTTTAAAGGGGCTTGGTAATCTTTTAATAATAGAATTTGAATATGTGGCCTCCTTTTAAGACTAGCAACAGTAATGGGAGGATTAGATATTGTCATATATGCATACCATTTTTATCCAAACTGAACACCTTTGAGAGTGAAAACGGAACAATTAATGATTGAACTGGGACAAGAGGCCTAAGCTAGAACTATTCCAGGTAAAATGGGACATGTTACGTATTTATCTAAATGTTTGATAGTAAAGAAATTCATGTTTAGACATATGGTACTGTCCCCTTATTCCAAGACCCCCATTGGATGCCTGAAACCACTGATAGTACCAAATCTTATTTACACTATGTTTTTTCCTATACATACATCCTTATGATAAAGTTAATTTATAAATTTGGCAGAGTAAGAGATTAACAATAACTAATAATAAAATAGAACAATTATAAAAATATACTGTAATAAAAGTTATGTGAATGTGGTCTCCCTCTCTCAAAATAGCTTATTGTACAAATTTAATGCCTTTTCCATTTTAACTAAGCACTTAGCCCACACTGTGGCCATAAATTTTGCAGTTTGGGGTGCAACAGCAAAACTAGTTCAAATTAATTTTTCTCTCTTCGTAAGTTCGTGGATAGAAGATCTGTTCATTCCACAGATCTTAGCAACCTCAGCACACCATTCTTTTTCTTTCTTTGTTAGGTCAAGAACTTTCACCTTTTTGCTTAAAGGAAACACTTTACGGCTCCTCTTTGGCATATACTAGTTGCCAGCATCACTGCTTTGCGCTCTGAGACCAATAAAATAAGGGTGACTTGAAAACAAGCACTGTGATACCAAAAAGGCTGACCTGATAACGGAGACGGCTACCAAGTGACTAATGGGGAATATGCTGGACCAAGGGATGATTCATCTCCTGAGTGGACAGAGCAGGAGGGCTCCAGATTTCACCATGCTACTCAGAAAATGCCACAATTTAAAACTATGAGTGGTTTATTTCTGGAATTTTCCATTTAATATATTCAAACTGGGTAACTAAAATGACAGAAAGCAAAACCTTGCATAAGGAGGGACTACTATACATTAGATGACTGGATCTGCCATTTTCTTAGCCAGACTACTCCCTTTGCCTTTTTCACTTACAGCTCCCATCCCTTAAGCTGAACTCCTGGATAAACACTGCCAGCCTCCTAGGTTCTCAGCTCAAGATTTGCCAGCACCAAATAGTCTCCAGTCTTCCCAGACAGACTTGCTGGGACCCAGTGAAATTTTAGTATCTGCAGGCCAGAGCGAGAGCTCTCTACCATCACTCAGCAGCCCCTCTGTCCTAGTCTAGCTGCCCAGGAGCCAAGAATCCCCATGTGAGAAAACTTCGTGGATTATGCTTTGTTTCATGGGTGAAACAATAAGGACATGTGAAAATGTAGTAAGAATCTATTATAAACTGACTTAGTAGTACAAGAATTTAGTATCATGGGAAAAAAATCCTAAATTCCACAATATTATAGCGCAAAAACTTGGCACTGCCATGACGAATTTGGTTGTAGCTGCCTCCAGATACAGCTATGATAGCGAAGGTTCCTAGCAGTCCCTTTGGATAAATTTTGTGAAAATGTAAAGAATGGCTAGCAGTGGGTTTCAAACTTTAGTATTTATTATAAGAACCACCTGGGGTCCTTAGTTAAAATGGTTCCTGGGTTCCCTCCCCCTCAGCAGGTTTGATTAGATGCCTAAGAATCAACATCTTTAATAAGCCCATCAGGTGGTTTAGATATAAGGGGTCCATGCAAACAAAAGCACTGGTAAAGGCTTCATCTCTCTCAGTCATTCCCTTACCAATACACAACATGCCAGGAGCCTGTAAGTAGCCTCTTCTGGTTGCCTAGAAGGCCTCATGTACTGGGAGGGATGTACAGACCTACCTAAGACTGGGAAAGAGACTCCCTCGTTCCTATAAAAGTGGCATGGTGTGTGTCCTGAGAAAATAGACCAATTTGGGCATAGACTTAAAATTAAGAACTAAGCTCAGTCTCCAGAGAAATAATGTTAAGTATAGCCTAAACCCCATTCAAGAAGAAACTGGGATTCCCTTTATGATCTAGCCTTGGCAAAGAAAAGTTAAAATGTGGTTCAGCCACATCAGCGATGTACAGGAACAGACTGCAGGGAATACAAATGGAAATTACTGTTAGGGAAACAACTGAATTTTTCAAATAAGGTGAGTTTTCCTTGTTGGTTGTCTAATTTAACATTCCAATAGGAGAAGAAATCCAGCGTCTGAAAACTGTACTTACTCCATTCTTTAAATAGCATCACAGCCTTTTTCATTTCTCTCCACACTGCGTTTTGTTGTTTTTGTCTCGGCGACTTGAAGGCAGGGCCAGGACTTGCACTGGGAGGCCTGTGGATTACAGGAAATAATGACCTGTATATATTTAGTTGTTCAAAGGAAATTAGAGCAGCCTGATTTTTATTATTCCCCATTGCCCCATGTTCTCTGGTGTAATAACTTGCCCTATTCTCTAATTTACTTTTACATCATCCAAAATGTATACCATTTAGCCCAGATTCTCCCATGACCAATCAGGACCTGCTGCTAGCTAGGTTAACAAAACCTTCCACGGAATAGGAAGCCATCCTAATGCAGGCCAGACAAAGACACCAAAGAGCTGATCTTTCTGGAGAGTATGTGAACTGGAGAAAGTAATTTACCAACTTCTCCCCTTAGGTAGCCAGTGACCACTGTATACCCCTGCTATTGAATGTGACAGCTAACCTTTTCAGGACCGGTATCATTTTAGATTAACCTTCTTCTGTAAAAGTGTGTAGGCAATTTCCTTAAGTTTTTAATTGTTAGTCTATCAGTGTATTTACAGTGGCACTGCATCTCTGTCCTGACTTTTGTTCTTTTTTCCCCAACTCTTACCAACAAGTTTGTATATTCTCTTTAATGTTAATATCCAAAATCTGAAATTCATCTGCTTGTATTTTTAATTTAGAGGAAGAAACTTTTCTGATTCGGATTTTTTTTTAAGAATTATGATTAGATATTTAAATTATGTTTTTATTGAGATTTTCTAGCACCTATCACCTGTATTTGCTAGAATACTAGGGGGAGGGAGGGCCATGGTGGGAAATATTTTCTTATTGGAGAGGAATATCATAATATCTTCAGAACATTTACAACTTATCAGCTTTTCTTTTCATTATAACTCTCTATATAGTTTACAGACACTTCAAGATGAAAGTAACATTTGAAAGGTAGGCAAAATTGATTTTTGTAGATTCCATGTGTTTTTTGGGGACATTTAATGAAGTTTTGTGGATTCTCTCAATTCTGTTACAATAGTTTAACTTGTATGCTCTTTAACTGCTAGGATTTGGCAGGGTAAAAATGAAGAGAAATAGTAAGTAGTTTTAATAATCATAACTTCTGAAAATCACTCCAACAGGATCATATTTTAAGAGCTCAATAAATGTGGCCTTTATAAACTTTTCTTCATCCCTCCCAAAACATTTCTTTTCAGTCTGGGCAGTTGCCTCATTATTAAATAGGGTCTCTATTCCAAAACAAACTCAAGTCACTCGTATTCATTTTACTTTAATTTTCTTCAGTCTTATGTATTGTAAGATTAATTATTCGTTTTGTTTTGTCCCCTCCCTGCCCCTTCTGAAACAGCAGAAATCCACCTCATTTTCCTACGTATAACTTCTTAAAAAGAACATTTTTCCTTTTTTAATACTTTCTCAAAGTTGATACCTCAGAATGTCCCTCACTTCTTCCTAAAATACTCCCAACTCTCCTAAAATATTAATCTCTGGTTCTGGTTCAAGACACAATTTTTATAACACTTGCTACTTTATAGTAACTTTAATGACGGAATCATACTTTATTATCAGAGTTTAGGTAGTTTCTTTTACCAAATCACCTGCCATGATCTAAAATCTAATCTTAGGTAACATGACGACTTGACTGGGTCTGTATTCAGAGGTTGCAGAAATTCTTTCTGGATTCTCTGGCTCATTAAACCTCCAAGGACTTTTGAGCTTCAGGCAAATCTGGGATATGAATAGTTTATACCTCAGTGTGTATTTAAATCAGCCAATGTTTGTCCTTTCCAGAAAGTTCACCAAGTAGGTGGCTGATGGTGGGGTCAGGGGTGAGGGAGGTGAATAGGGAATGTAGTGAAGCGGAGAAGAGAAATACTGATTGTTTTCTCTGCAGCAACAAAATTATTCAATTGCCAAATGTCAAGTGGAAAATATTTATTCTCATTGATTATATTCATTCCAAAATGATTCCATAGGGAATCATGAAAAAATCATGGCATGACAGATAATATATAGAATTATTTCTTTCAAGATAGAAATTTGTGTTTTTCCCTTCCCCTTTTTCCTGTAGGTTTATAGACAGAATTTCAATTCTGTTCCATTTAGCTGTATGTTTGTCCTTATGCCAGTACCAAATGGTCTTGATTAATGTAGCTTTGTAGTAAGTTTTTTTTTTCACATCTTTATTGGAGTATAATTGCTTTACAATGTTGTGTTAGTTTTTGCTGTAAAACAAATTGAATCAGCTATTATGTATACATATATCCCCATATCCCCTCCCTCTTGAGCCTCCCTCCCACCCTCCCTATCCCACCCCTCATCACAAAGCATCGAGCTGATCTCCCTGTGCTATGCAGCAGTTTCCCATTAGCCATCTATTTTACATTTGGTAGTGTATATACGTCAATGCTACTCTCTCACTTCGTCCCAGCTTCCCCTTCCCTCCCTGTATCCTCAAGTCTGTTCTCTACATCTTTATTCCTGCCCTGCCACTAGCTTCATCAATATCGTTTTTTTTAGATTCCATATATATGTGTTAGCATACTGTATTTGTTCTTCTCTTTCTGACTTACTTCAGTCTGTATGACAGACTCTAGGTCCATCCACCTCATGTAGTAAGTTTTTAAAACAGGATGTGTGAGTCCTTCAACTTTGTTCTTCTTTTCCAAGATTGGTTTGACTATTCTGGGTCCCTTGAATGAATTTTAGCACCAGTTTGTAAAAAAAAAACAACAACAAAACAACAACAACAACAAAAAAAACCAATTGGAATTCTGAGAAAGATTGTGTTGAATCTGTAGATCAATTTGGGGAGTATTGCCATCTTAACGATATGACATTTTCTGATCCATGAACATCAGATGTCTTCCCACTTATTTAAATGATTCTTAATTTCTTTCAACAATATTTGTTTAGTTTTAAGAATATAAATTTTGTACTTCGTTTGCTAAATTTATTTCTAAGTATTTTATTTTTTCTTGGATTTTTTTTCTTAATTTGGTTTTCAGATTGTTCATTGCTATTGTATAAAATACAACAGAATTTTGTATTTTGGTCTTGTACCCTGAACCCTAGCTTACCTCATTTATTTGCTCTAAATATTTCCGTGGATTCTTTAGGATTTTCTATATTGAAGATAATTACTTCTGCAAATAGATAGTTTTAATTTTTCTTTTCCAATCAAGATGTCTTTTATTTCTTTTTCTTGCCTAATTACCCTTGCTAGAACTTCCAGTAAAATGTTAAATATAAGTGTCAAGAGTAATATCTTTGTCTTGTTCTTGATCTTAGGGAGAAAACATTTAGTCTTTCACCCTTAAGTATGATGTAGCGAGGCGTTTTTCATCAATGTCCTTCATCAAGTTAGGGAAGATCCCTTGGATGTCTAGTTTATTAAGTGCTTTTATCATGACAAAGTGTTGGACTTTGTCAAATGCTTTGTCTACATCTGTTGAGATGATCATGTAGTTTTTGTCCTTTATTCGATTGACATTGTGTATTCTATTATTGATTTTCAGATGTTAAGCCAACTTTGTATTCCTGGTATAAATCCCACTTGTTCCTGGTGTACAATCCTTTTTATATGTTACTGAATATGGTTTGCTAGTATCTTATTGATGAGTTTTTCATCTATATTGTTCTGTAGTTTACTTGTGATATCTTTGTCTAGTTCTGGTGTCAGAGTAATACTGGCCTCTTAGAATGAATTGGGAAGTGTTCTCTCCTATTCTAATTTATTGAAGAGTTCATGAAGAATTGGTACTAATTCTTATTAAATGTTTGGTAGAATTTATTAGTGAAGCCACCTGGGTTTGGGATTTTCTTTGTAGGAAGGCTTTAAATTATTGATTCAGTCTTTTACTTGTTATATGTTGCTGCTAACTGTATTTTTGCAGTTCTAAAATGGAGGCATTATTGTCTTATTCGCAAAACCCAAAATTCATTGAAAAATTGTCTTTGGTGGGTGTCATGTTGAGGGAGGATAAGGAGGATGATTCCTCCAAATGAAGCAGCAAATAAGGAAGAGAAGAGACTTCCCTGGACTGAGGCAAGATGAGGAGTATCAGGCACTGTCGCATAGTACTGTGGATGGGTAACATGTTATGGAAGGGATGTGATGCAAGTAAAGACACTGGCCATGATGTTTGGTCTCCCAGAAACTCCAACTGCCTCTAGGGGCCCTGGGAGCTGCAGAGACACTAGACCTGAAGGTGCGTGTGTAGGCTGATACACATGGAGCCTCAACAGTACATACTGTATATAGCCTCAGCAACATATAATATAATGACTAATGGTTGGAGGAGTCCCCCCAAATTTTGGCTTTACCTAAAACCCATGGTAGAATAGGGGCTTTGTTGGATTTGAATTTATTTAAGGAAAATAAAAATAAGCATCTTAGTTTGTTGACTAAAATTTGTATCTGTTTCAGTGGGAAGCCGTTGGCATGCTTTATCTTCATAGTTCTCCAAAACAGACCAGCCAGTTCTGACCAGTCCTTCAGCAAAGCTGAGTTATCTAGAAATTCTTCTAGGATTTCAATCCCCTTTGGTGTAACATAGAGATTATGTTCCCTAATTCTGGAGCCAGAGTGCCTGGGATTAATGCTTGATTCAGATACTTAGTTGTTGTAGGACCTCAGATAATTAGTCTGTCTGTACCTCAGTTTTTTAGTTTTTTAAATAGGGGTAATCTATAATACCTAATGTAGTATCAATACCTACCATGAAGAGTTATATGGCAATTAAGTGTTATTTATTCCTTAGCTGCTATTACATTGGATATTATTCCAGAAATAACTAGTTGAAGAACTAAATTCTATGTCATGTGTGATTCTTACTGGAATTGTTAAATACCCTCCCTTCTTCGTCACTTTGACTTCTGATATGGCACCATCCTTGCAATCACCAATTGTCAACATATCAGTCATCTTTTATTTTTCCTTTTCCATATTTTTGAAAGATCTAGAGGTTCTTCTTTTACATTACTTTCATGGTCCTTTCCTTTTCTCCATTTCCTCTCCTTTATTCTCATATTTTTTAACTCAAACTGTTTAGAAACCCCCTTCAGGGTTGCCTTTTTTCCTGTGAGCACTTTCTGAGTGCTTATATTCATCAAGCTTGGTACTGGTATTTTAAATCTATTATCTCCAATCTATTATGTCAGAGCCCTGCAGGATAAGTATCACCATACTCATTTTAGAAATGAGGAAACTAGTGAAGAAAGGTTTGCGGACCTACTCCAGTTCGCTCAGCTGATACACGGCATGTATAGCACACAGATTTAGTTTTCTTCTGAGTCTTAAGTCCATGTTACCTCTTATCCTTCAAGCTACTGCCAAAGTAATTAAGCTATAGTGCAGCTTTGATTATAACACACCCATAAAATAAAGCCTAAACCCTGAGCCTTAAAATGCAAAGCCTGCTATAATCAGGCCCAAATATACATCTCCAGCCCCTCTACTCATTGATCCTTCTCACACCCAGTATACTCCAATCAAAACCCAAGCATGTCACATACTTCCCTGCAAGGATGCCTTTGTCCATGCCTGTCCCTTCTGCTAGATCATTCTTCTACCCAGTATCACCTCCACCGTAAGTGCTTTAAATCTCAGATAATTGTAAAATCTCCCCTTCTGTACTCCCATAGTAGTTCGGATATAGCCACCTTATAACTCCCATCATTCTGCTTAATGTGGGAAAAATACCAGAGCGTCTGGGTTGGTGAACACACAGAGGTGCTGGGAGGCTTGACACAGCCTTCTGCATTTCCCACAGAGGAGGCAGCCCTAACATAGAACAAAGGGGTATCTTGCTACTTTTCTGCACAATCATCTATCATTTCAGTAAATCTGAATGACAGTGCCTGGCCTGAAGCTACCATCGGTGCAGTGTTTTGGGGCCCTAGTTCCATCTTGCCCATTTCATGGGCTTATATTAAGATGATGGGAGGCAAGAGCCTTAAAGAGACCATGGAAATTGCTATATTAAATGCCAACTGCACGGCGAAGTAACTAGAAAAACACTACAGATTTTTTTCAGGGTTTCAAGAGGTTATACAGCTCACGAATTTATTTGGACCCAAGACCCTTCAAAAAGTCTGCAAATATTGAGGCTGTAAGATGTGGCCAAGAGGTTCCAGGATTATGCTTCTGGAACCTGACAGTAGAACACCTTTCTCCTAACTCAGGCTTCTGGCTGGAGGCTGGGTGATGAACAATTCGGGATAAGACTTCCCTTCTCTGATGCCCTGTCTACATCATTCATCTGGCTGTAGCAGCATTTGCAGGAGGGAGAGGAGGTGCTGTGAAGGTGGTGGTGATTAAAGTTACTACACAATACGTCCAAGTCATATTTTATCTCCAACCTTGACATCATTTTAATGTTTTATAGAGTGATTTCCTCACTTGCCCAAAGTTCATAATTGTCCAGATGCCTGACACATAATAGGCACTCAGCACATATGTGTTTAATAAATGAGAGAATGAATGAACAGCTAGTAGAAAACAACAATGCAAATGACAACACAAATTCTGAGTCCTAACCACACCTACTGAATCAGAATTTCCAGGGGAGAGGTCTAGTGATCTGTACACTTAACAAGCACACCCTGGATGAGTGTTATCATGCGAGTTTGGGGCATATCACCTTAGGACAGACGTTTCCAAACTTAATTACTTATCATAATTACCTGGTGAGTATTTAAGAATCATAGATTTCTGGGCCCTACTTTGGGCTTCCTGAATCAGGGTCTAAATATAGGAATCTATGTTTCTAAAACAGCTCCTCAAATGGTTCCAGCTGTATGAGTCACTACAGCAGAATATGTTGTGCTGAATTAACTCAAAAATGGAACTGAGGTCAGGCTTAATGAATAATGAGATCAGCTTTGCTCTTTAAAGAAAAAAACTCTCGTTTGGGTGACACAGGTGTATGCATTTGTCAGAACTCATCAAATGGTACACTTAAGATGTGTGCATTTCACTGTATGTAAATTTTATCACCAAAATATGTGAAAAGATATACTAGATATAAATTCTAGTAATGCCATGTGTGCTGTAGTGTTTAAGGATGAAGTATACTGATGGCTGGAATGTTCCTTGAAGTGCATCAAAAATCAAGGTGGATAGCTGAACAGATCAAGCAAACAAAGCATCATTATAGTATCTAGGTGCTGGGTGTTCACGCTATAGTCCTTTAAACTTATCTTTATAAGTTTGAAAAACTTTATAGTTAAATGTTGAGGGGCCAAAAATAATAAAGAAAAATAAATAAATACCAGAGAGTGGTGGGATTGAAAGGATATCAGGGGAAGAGAGTTTGAGGGAAAAGCTGAGATTTGACTGAGAAGAAGCTTTTCTGGATTCAGCTAAAGTAGACAAGTAAAGGAAAAACCAAGGGTGATGAGGAAGACAATGGTAATAGAGAATAAAATTACATTGTTCTGAGAAAGGAACCAACTTGTCTCATTTTCCCACTCATTTGAACATATGCATCAAGAGGCAAAGCGACGGACATCGACATCGCCAGGTAAGAATTTGGGTAGCATAAGGTGCTTGGCTTCCATATGAAATTACTGGATTGGTGTGTTTTACACATTATTTCTGGATATTAATTCAGAATATTTTGTGTGAGAGTGCCTATCCAGAATTGAAGATATTCCCAGGAATTAAGAGGGAAGGAAGAGGCTAGCAGTAGCCATATTCCATGTACTTAATTACTTGGACAGATTCATGGTGGAATATACTGATATGGATGTTACATGGTCATCTGTGAGCGCACTCTATTTTCCATCTTGGCCTAAAAGTACTGGAGTATGGAGAATGTGTCTGATCTATATTGGTGCAGGGTTCAGGATTATTTGGCAGTTTATAGAGGATTTAGAGCCTGGTATTATAAGGACCCACTAATGTTGAGTCAGGCAGGTGGAGGGGTGTTGAGTGTCTCTCCAAAATCATAAAGGGAGGCTCAGCATGCCTTGCGCTGGAGTTGGGTGTGGCATCGTATGTTTATAAGACTTTATGTGGACAGCTTAAGGTAGGGTTTTTCAAACTTGGCACTATTTACTTTCTGGGCCAGTTCATTCTTTGTTGTGTGGGCCAGTGCCCTGCCTTGTAGGATGTTTAACAGCATCTCTGGCCTCTACTCACCACATTCCAGTAGCATTCCTCCAGTTAGGACAATCAAAAATATCTCCAGATATTGCCAAATATCCCCAGTGGGGCAAAATTATGCCCAGTTGAGAACTGGCTTAAGGCAATGGGCCGAGACAAGCATCTCAGGAGATTTGAATCCCAAAACTCATATAAACTACCTGGATGAAATGTCACTTTGAAGGAGCTTCCCGAAGAAGGAAAATTCAGGTATCAAAGAAACCACCTGGGAGTAAAGTTTAGAAGAGAATGGTAGCAAGTGAAGCCTAGAGCAACTCCTTCCCCCAGCTAGCTTACAGCTACTGTAGCCACAACAAGTCTGTTTCTGTAGGACTTAGGAGACGGATGATTTCAGAAGGCCTGAGGTTAACACCTAGGAAAAAGAATTGTCCCTATGGAATACAGCCACACATATTTATGACGCATTCTTAGGACCAGGGTTTAAGACACAGTGAACTTGCTAGGAGATAGCCATAATGTAGCATCAAGGAAGCAAGGAGGGACGGGTGGGATCTAAGCTAGTGGTACTCAGATGTCAAGGCAAAGCAGCACTCCTCTCTAGGTTCTAGGAGGACAGGTGTACAGAAAAGAGATGTAGAGAGGTATTATATCTGGCAAGAGCAAAGCCTGATTCTCATTACCGTATAAAGATAGAAGCCTGAGTGATGTCTGAGGAAAAAGCCAAGTTCGAGGAACTATGGCACCTCGAGTAAGACTGAACCTGAGATTTCATGTGACCGGAGGCACTGCAGGGTTTGAGGGACGAGCTAGATTCTGGACTCAACCCTCAAGCCCAGAGGTAAGCAGGAGATACCATGTCAAGGGTGAGATAAGCAGTGATGGGGATTCAGAATGGGTGGACTCACCCCTACGCAGTCCTATTGGCCTGGTAGAGTGAGTCAGGAGAGGCTAACACTCCCTCTCTGCCCCAAGAATCACGCCTTGGAAGGTTTTGCAATGACCTAGCTAAAACATTCAAGATATAACATTGTGTGAGGAGAAAAGGACACAAAACTGCATATGTGTATATGTGTGTGTGTGTGTGTGTGTGTGTGTGTGTGTGTGTGTGTGTGTGTGTGTGTGTATATATATATATATATAGCACCTAGGAAACACCTTGGAAGGAAAGAATGCAGATACTCTAAGATGTAGGATAAGAGGGGGTCGTGTCTGATTGTTCTTTCTTCATACTTTTCTCTATCTTCTATGTTTTGGGTAATGAATATGAAATATTTTTATAGTCACTTTAGATATTCTAAAAAAAAATGAACTTCCTATCTCAAAGCAGGATTGGCCTAGGAATCAGGAACAGTTGATTTGCTAAGTAGGACAAATATTAGGCCTTGTGAAAAAGCTTGAGGAAGACACGGCCTGAGGAAAGTGTGGGAAATGTGGAAAATGTGGTTTGCTCAATAAAATGAACACACTCTTACATAAACTTAACAAAAATGTAGCATGCGTCATCAGAGTACTTTCTTCCTAACACACAAGTATTTTGTAGTTTTGTAATAGAAGGCAACGTGTTCTCTTTTCCCCTACCCTACCACCAACTGCTCTCTGGGAAAAAAATAAATCCTCAACTCTTTGGCCACAAGTAACTATATATTGGACTATGGAGTACAGGGTTTGTTTGGAATGATGGATTGTTCGACAATAGAGCACAATCGGACAAGACCAGCCATCAATCACTTTAAATCAATGATAGACCTGGAGTGTGTTTTGTGCCATTTTCATTCATTCTAGTGCCCAGAGAGTTGCACGGAGAAACCTCATGACCTCACATGAGCAAAGAAAATGGCTTTTAAAGCTGTTTCTAGGCTCTATTCATCACTCATTCCTGGGTGAGATGCCAGGAAATAACTTTCATGTGTTTTTTCTTTCAACTCATCTTTCTCACCTCAAAGTTTGGATGAAGGGTATGCATATAGACAAAAAAGGGAAAGAGAATCCACCTGAGTGGGCTAGATTTTCTGTCATGTGAATCAAATTTAGCCCTCAACTTCTGAAAAAAAAGTGTTCTTACTCATCAAACATTCTGCTCGGAATTCCCTCCTGTTTTGCTGGAAGGAAGTTGTGATTTAGTCATGATTTTCTCTGGGGTCATCTGGAGCAGCCCACTCTGGTCATCAGTGCATACTGGACATTGCTGTTATGTTCATTGGAGGACATCAGGCGCCTTCTCTGCCGGGCACAGGTACTTTCCCTTGTGACCCTCATGGCCCTAGTTATTCATGTGTAGAGCCCACCTTCAGAAGCCCTAAACCTCCTCTTTAGGGATACTGGCATCTCTCAGGGTTCGGAGTACTGATCACTGGAGGGGCTGAGGAGATAGTCTACTTCCTAGCCTTGAGAAGACTTCAAATACCCTGAAAACACCTCTTTTCTCCAGGCTGCCTTGTCACACAGCCTCATCAACTCAAAGCATTTGCTGAGCTCTGGTGCTCTCATGAATCCCCTCCAATGGTCCTGAAATGCAAGTCTTTTACCTCCTCATGGTCCCCTTTCCTTGTCCCAGAGGTGAATGGGAAAGTAATGGCGACTTAGCCCTTCAGAAACACTGGTGTTAACTCCACCAACTTAGGGTAAAGCTAGGGAAAGGACTGACAAAGCTAGCTTTTGTCTTATCTTATTACACGTATTTTCAATACAGAGGTTGGCTGGAATGAGTAACGTTCTATTTCTTCCCATAACAAATGTACCCACTAAAAAAAGATTCTTTAGATTTCCCATCTCCCAGGGGAATACTCTACTATCTATGTTGTAATACTGTCTTATGAATGCATACTACACACAGACCTCTAGCATGACGTTGGTACGATTCTATTCAACAATGCAAACAATTCTGTGCATTTTTTAGAGTGTCAGGGTTCTATTAGTATATACACAATACTCAGTAAAAAGGTCAGTGGGATTGAAAGCTAGGGAAATAAAACACCAATAACACCTGGAATCTAAACACCTCAGGTTACAAGGCAAGCTGGAATAAGGGGAACTCACTGGCCTAAGAATCAAATCTCTGGTTTGACTCCAGATCACTTACTAGATAAAGAAGTACTGGCAAGGCACCAAGCCTCCCTTTTGAGCTTCAGATTCCCAGCATTTTGATGGAATGATTTTTGCTTTGGGGACTCTGTGTAGATTAAAAGCTATTTCTCTTACAACTGTATCAAATTCCCCTTTCCTCACTTATCTATGACAAAAATCTTGTCTTCAACGACAGTGATAGAATAAGAACACTGTCTTCATTATTTTTGTTGCTGCTTTTATAGAGGCCAAGACAAACATGAATATTCCCAGTTAAATTATATACACATATGTATATATTCATACATAAGTTGCATGTATGTGTACATATATTTATGTGTATATACATATGTATGTGTTAGTGGTATTGATAAAACAAGGACTCATCAATCTTTTTATGGCATTATAGACTGAATTAGGAAGAGCTGTCCACTCTGTCACTAAGCAAGTTGTAGTCAATCAAGGATGTGAGGAACTCTGATAACTTCAATAGTGAGGTAACTGTGTTCTTTGTGTTAAAGTAATTAAACCAAAAGGCCATCAAATTGAGGCGTCTAATGCCTTGGCAGCCTTTGTAAGCAAACTGAAATCTAAGCCAGAGGCAGTACACCCTAATCCACAAAAATGACAGTTAAGAACAACCAATCACAAACAGCCAAGTAGGCTTTCCTAAATAAGGCAAGTGCTTAAACTATAGCCAGTCAAATAACCTCCTTCCTTTCCTTCTCACCTTCTCTATGAAATCCTATCCCCTCGCTCTTGTGGGTGAAGTGCTCCTAACCATCTTTGATATGGAGCCACCAAATTCAAATCTATATATGCTCAAATATTCTGACTTAAATTCTAAGATTTGTTTTGTTTTGTTTTGTTTTTTTTGTGGTACGCGGGCCTCTCACTGTTGTGGCCTCTCCCGTTGCAGAGCACAGGCTCTGGACTCACAGGCCCAGCGGCCATGGCTCACGGGCCCAGCCGCTCCGCGGCATGTGGGATCTTCCCAGACTGGGGCACGAACCCATGTCCCCTGCATCGGCAGGCGGACTCTCAACCACTGCGTCACCAGGGAAGCCCCATCTAATATGTTTAGTTTAACTTTTATAACTTGTTTAAAGAAAAAAAAAAAAAAAGCCTAAAACGGTTCAACCCTAAAACGCACTTAGGAGAAAATGTGTATACCAGTAGAGGAAGACCACAGATGTAACAGAAACACAAACCATATACCCTCCATCTCAGTCCTCAGAGTGGAAGCAAACATTGAACTCCCCATATGCACAAGCTTCTTTAGTTGGAACCTAATGACAGACAAGAACATTGTTCTGGAAATGAGAAAATCAAGAAGTTTCACTCCTCCAGGGTAGACCAGTCAAGAGACCAAAGTAGTTGCATTTTTATTTTTCCTGCTACAGCACAGATCTGTTGTTTGGCTACCAAATTACAGGTTGGGTATGGTTCTCACATACTTCTGCTTTTCATGTGCTGAACGGGAAGAGTAATAACAGGCTGCTTCTTTTACTTGTGGGATTTAGGTATTCTTCATTATAGAATGGGTCATTTTTCTAAGAAAACCTGCCAGTTTAAAGGCTGGAGGTGTATGCCATTCATGTTGGGGGTGGGGGGAAGCCATAAAAATGAGAGGTTTTTGGCTAGAGTGAGTGGCTCTAGTTATTTGTTCCCATGTTTAAACGACATGTTTATGAGTCATACCCTTTATTATTTAATCCTAACAGCTTCATCCAAAGATCACTATCATTTAAATGACTACTTCAGAGAAGGGTATCTGGGAAATTTTACCAAGGAGAAAATTATACACATCCATCCAGTTATGGAGTACACTCTGCAAACACTTTTCATTTATTTTTTAAAATGCTCTATTGGTAATCTATAAAAGATAATTAAACAAAGTATAACAGATATTGTCCTAATGCATAATGTCTGATATCCTGGACAGGAGACTAGTTAAGTATAATATAACTTATATTGAGGGAAACAACCGCACTCAGATATTACCCATTAGTAGTTGAATCAATCAACATTCATACAAATATCGTTTTCTTCATTGTCTAGTTTATGGATCTGCTCAGGCATCAGTGGGAAATGAAAAATGACTCCTTGGCATAAGATTCTGGAGAAATTCTGGATTCACAGAATCAAGTGACAACTGAGAGGATTATAGGAACACTTTAGTGAGAGACGCCTTATCCCTCTGACTTAAAGCAATATTAGGGAATGGCACAAGCCAACACGGGTAAGAACGTTGGAAATTTGACTCATCAGAGAATATCTAAAGAACTCTGTTGGCAGCCTATCTTGAGGACCTATCTTGAGGACATATGGGTTACTTCAAACGAAATGTATTCATTCTTTTTTTCTTAAAAGAAAAGCAAGAAGGAAAGAAGGGAAAAGCAGGCATTTCCTTGCCCTCAAGTCATTTATCTTGTCCAGAGATTAAAAAATAAAACATTATCATTTATATCACCCTCCATATTTGTGGAAGAAGATGCCATTATTCTATTTTATTAAAAGAGGAAATGGAAGAACACAGGGTCCAAGTGATTCCTACTTAGGGAAGAAAAGAAATTCAGCAGTTCCGAATATTCTTCTCAGGACCCATAGCTACATCAAGAGGAGTCGACAGCGCTGAAGAGAACTCTAACTTTCCTAAGAGAATGCGTATTCTACAATCCCATTTACAACTCTCCTCCGTATGAGTATGTTTCCTCCATCACCTAAAATAACAAGCTCTTTTATGGACCTATCATTTCCATTGCCCAAATAGTCAAGGTCTGCTGATTAAAAGGAGGAAGTCCAGGGCTTCCCTGGTGGCGCAGTGGTTGAGAGTCCGCCTGCCGATGCAGGGGACACGGGTTCGCGCCCCGGTCTGGGAAGATCCCACATGCCGCGGAGCGGCTGGGCCCGTGAGCCATAGCCGCTGAGCCTGCGCGTCCGGAGCCTGTGCTCCGTAACGGGAGAGGCCACAACAGTGAGAGGCCCGTGTACTAAAAAAAAAAAAAAAAAAAAAAAGGAGGAAGTCCAAGTTCATCCTAAGAGAAAAACAACCCGAATTGCTTGCCTTACTAGGTGCATAAATTAGTCCACCCCGGACATTGTATGGTTTATATAAAATTGGGATTTCTTTATATAAGTGAAGAGCCAATAAAATATGAGTAATGGGTTAACAAGATCTTTATTAATAAAATATTATTAGAAGTAAAGGTTTCAGATTATAATCTATATGTAATGATTTGAGTGGACATAAATAATATCTGAAAAAAATCAAAGCCCAAGGTGAGATGGAATTATCGCCAATATCCTCAATAATTATTGGACTTTTAATATTTAAGAAGAATGTTCTAACTATGCATATTTCACCAGTTATAAAGTTCCTCTCAGCACTTAAGCAGCAAAACAGGGAAATTTTAAAAAATGACAAAAACACTTGATCTAAGCTGTGTTCAGTGCTTTGTTTATCTATGGTTTTGGATTATTCTCATAAATAATCTAAATCCCAAGACTTCCATCCTTTTCTTTGACAATTTGTTGACTTAATAAAGTCATTTTTCTTCATCTCTCTTTCAAATGTCTTACGTCCATGATCTTTCTTAAAGCTGAAAGCTTATTGGGAGCACAGAGAAAGGTTACATTTTAACTCACAACCTTTCAAATACTCCCTACCTGTTCTTACATTTTCTGAGTCTTTATTTTCACAAATAACAAGGAGTGATTGCTTCCAGCTCACTTTAAAGCAAGCAGAGCATGTTAAACACCAGGTGGGGTTTAGTGTCCTCTTATAGGAAGATGCCATTCCTCAATGCTCTGTGCTTTGCAATGAGGTGATTAGATGATCTTGTCGACCCAGAGTTCCTCTACCGCAGCAGACGTCAAAGCTGCAGCAGGAACAGCGCACAGCAGCAAGAGCTGCAGGTGTGTACTCTAAATCAATACATCTTTCCTTTCTCAGGACAACCTCCAGAGCGGATTCTGGCTCGCTGCACATCTGGCTTATATTAATTGGTTGCTGAAAGAACATATGAAGATGCTGCATGTATAATCACATATTTACCAGAATGTCACAATGTTCGATAGGAGACTCTCCCTGTGGCCATTTCTGTGATGGGGGGATATGTGAAGAGTCACGTGGAGAGCTTCCAGTGACTTCTCAATTTTTGACCACAGTTTTCTCCATGAGGGTAGTGAACTGAAGTTCTCAACAGTGATAACTGAAGAAACATTAGAGACAACGGATGAGATTCTCTCTTTGTGTCTGGACCCTTGCACGAGCCTCATAAATGATCCCCGCCCCTCCCCGAGCTTTGCCTTCCATCTATTCACCGCTCAGCAGAGTGTTCCTGGTAGATCCTAAGTGAGATCCTGCCTTTCCCCTGCTTAGCACCCTCCTTCCCATCTTATGCAGAGTAAAATGCACAGTCTCTCTGCGACCTTAGAAGCCCTCTGAGGTCCACCCCACTTCTTATCACTCTAACCTAACTTCCTGTGTCCTTTCCGTAGCTCAGTCCTCTCACACTCCAGTGGCCTTGATCTTCCAGGAAGACACCAGCAATCACAGTGTCTTTATCTGCCGTGCTTTCCCCCACGTATCCCCATGGCTCACTTCCTCACTTTCTTCAAATTTTTGTTCAAATATCACCTTCGCAGTGACGCCATCTCCGGCGTTTCTACTTAAAATTGCGCTTCTCCTACACCTATCTGCACCCCTACTCTTCCTGTTTCAATTTTCCCCATAGCATGTACTGCCTTCTAATATTCCACTTAATTTACTTATTCATCTTATCTATAATCTGTCTTCTTGCCCAAGAATCTGTGCCCCCTGGGGACAGCGCTTTTTGGCTGTTTTGTTCACTGTTGCAAACAGTGCCTGGTGTGTAGTAGGTGCTCAGAACATTTGCACCCTGCGAGCAGTCCAGGAGAATTTGATTAAGGCTCTGAGGTGTTTAATTTAGCAGACTGCTTCCTAGAATGGGAACAAGCCTAACTACCTATTCAATCTTTGACACAATTAGCTCTACCGAAAGAAAGTCTCTGTTCTACAGCCAAAGACAACACCCTATTGGTATGCCTCCACCTAAGCACTGTATATAGTAAGTTACAACAATAAGAAAATGTGGATGACACAGTGCCGTTCATGGTGTGATCTGGAAAGGGAAAAATCCTTATAGCATGTACCCACCAATAGGTGGTACCAGTAAAAGCGTTTTTACATGTGGCATGTTTATTTGGCTGCTATAGTGTATTTGTCCAGAAAGTTAGGATCGTTATAAGAAAAGGAGATATGAAATGTATTTTAAAGCCAAATTGAACCAGGTATGTTTATGTTTTGTTAATCACATTAACAGTGATCCTCTTGCCAAAAACAAGGCATTTTATTTTGCTAATATCATTAGTGAATATGTGTTTTTTTGGTTTTAAAAATATGTACTTTATTGTAAAAAAAATCAAAGCTAATATAGTTCTGTACAACTAGGTAGGTTTGGGGATTTTTAAAAAATGTAACCATTATACTCTTGTCATTAGCAATCAAGTAACCTTGAATTTTTTTCAAAAAAGCAATTAGCTAGCCTTTAAGAAAAACAAATGCTAATTAAAAATGACAACTTCGTTATCTAAGCAAACAACAGCTCGGAGTCAGTCTGTACTACCTACTATAAACTGATAATGCAGTAAACTATGGTTTAAAATGACCTCTTTTCAATTACTTTTTAAAAAACGTCCTCACAGCTGCAGAGAACTCACATGCTCTTTCCTGCCATGCTCAGTTGATTTATACTCTGAAGCTGGTTAAACTTTTGTGTATGTAACGCTACATCCATACAAACCCTTATTTAGAAACTCATTAGTGCTTAAGTTAATGAATCTTCAGTTTCCCATGCTTTGAAACTTAAAGATTCAAAAACCTCAAAAATAAAACAAAGACATTTGTAGGAAGAATGTTATATCAGGCTATCAGCAAGCATTAGGTCTTATGAAGCATTAATTTAGCAACTAGATGGATGTGAAATCTATAGTGAACCAGCATAATGAATGGGAAAACAGAGTAATTAAAAAAAAAAAATCATCCCATTGAGTTCCGTCCTGTAAAATTGAAGAAATTCTGTAAAACACTCAAATACTCTTTAGAAGTCAAAAAAGAAAGAGTAGCTTGAAACTGAGCATACACGTCTTCCTAATTCCCTCCTATTTACTCATTCTGAGTCTCATATTTTTTCTCTTCCTCATCTTTTCTGTTCTTTGCTCCTGTGTATTTTGCAACTAACTCTACATGTTTACTTTTCTGCTCTCTTTTTTACTTTGTTCGTTGTTTGTATCCCTCATTTTGCACAAAAAGAAGTTGCAGGTGCAGTTGGAGGATGCAGTCTCAAAATCTGCTCGATTTCACTTAGATAAGGCTGCTCAGACCTAGACTCCTAGGGAAAGTAAAGAGCGAGGTCTGAAGCATAGGGGACTACTTTCCGTCTTAGAGCCAAGCCCACGAGCTCTACGCTCCTAGCATGTCTGCATTAAGTGACAGAGCTGGCTACTGGGGAGTTAAGGCTCTGAACAGAACTCCTGGTATGTCAGGAAGTTCTGGATGACTGTATTTTGCTGAATGATGAAGTAGCAACTGCTGGAAATAATAATAGGCCTTAAAATAGCAAAAATTCCTGAATGACTATATCAGGGAGTGACCAATTTCTATCATGTGTTGATGTCAATTTAGAGCATGGATGTTCCCTAGAGAAAAAAGAAATGAGATTCCAGACCTGCTTTTTCTGTGTGTGCAAGAGATTTCAACTACATAAAAACCCCTTCCAGGCTCAGCTATAGAGCATACTGGAAATGTCAAGAGGCCAAATGACAGGAAATGCATTCTGTATAATCATGCTGCTCACATGTTTAATGTGGGAATAGGAAAATCCTCAACAGCATGGCATTCCTGGATGGATTTGAAGCCACAAAATGCCACAGCTACAGAGTTAAGAAACAACTTCTATAGACTAAAACCCAAGAAGAAGTTACAGAAATCTCCTGAAAAGTGCATGCCATGTTAGTAACATTAAAGGTAAAATTGAAATGTATTTTATTAGAAATCCAGGATCATGAATATCAGAATATTGTCTGACCATCAGCCACTATCTCTCAGTTTCTAACTCCATCTTCACTCAATGTGGGGTCTATGGAGGAGAGATATATAATACGTGCAGTGGCCATGGCTAAATAAATAAGTGTTCTTTATTCCTCTGATCCAGTAGGAAAAGCCCTGAAAACCTAGGCTGAACCAGAAGAAAACTCCTCTTCCCTAAGCTATGCACAGACTTATGTAGCCTCCAGCCTAAGTGGACTGCCAGCCCAGTTTACCCATATTCTATAGACCTGAAATTACGAATTGGCGACTATGAGCTGAAACAGACTCATATGTGTATTGGCCCTCAATGTATTCTTAAAAATATGGGTTTATTTGCAAACATTTAAAAATCAGAAGATTTCATATTTTAAAAAAGACACTGCTGTTTTTCTGGGGAAGAAAGAAAAAGATCTGGACCACAGGACATTCAGGCCAACCTGCAACATTTTTCCAGAGCTGAAGCCTCGATACTCTGTCCGTGAGGCAAAACTTCCAGTCTCTGTCACCCACTGTTGTGTCTCGTACACCAGATCTGCTTTGCTCATTTTCATCACCTCCCTGGCTTTGGATTGACACAGTTGACCTCAACTCTACACCTGAGTCTTGGCCTTCTCTATCTGAGAAAATCAATGGCAAGGAAGAAGGAGTTCAGAGAAAAGTGCTTCAAGAGAGAGGGGGGAAATGTAAGGGTTTCTTAATCAATAAAAACAACATGATTGTTCCACATAAGTTTTCTCAAGACTTGTCCCAATCTAAAAACACACAAAGAAGAAGGGACGACAAAGAATATCTAGGAAGACTAAAGAGAGTTTGAGGAGAGAGAGAGAGAAAGAGAGAGAATGAGGAAGAGAGAGACAGAGAGACTAGTACATTAGCATGTTAATGTCATAAATGTCTGACTGTCAACATTAACACTTCCTTTGGGAATCAAGTGCAGAATAGGACAAGGAGATTAGAAAGGGGACTGAAGTTTCACATAGAGGCCCCAATCTATAATCCTATATTCACGGGACTATTTCTGAAGAGCTAATGAAGCATAAGGTTCATAGCCTTTCAAGATCCTATACCTATTTTTATATTTGTAATTTTGTATTCTTTTTCTCAAGGAGGACCCCCCCTGCAAGTTGTATATTGTATGTATTTCAGCCTCAGAAATGTGCATCTACCTCTGCCTATGTCCCAGATTTTGAATACCTTGACCAAATTTATCAGTCAAGGGAACAAAATGAAAAATATATGTATTTGATAAGGTGGCAAGTGTGTGTGTGTGTATCTGTGACTAAGCCAAGTTGTTCAAGAAAAGGACATAATCCAGTAGTTACTAAAACCAAGTTTTATAAAAGGAGCAATCTCAGAAATGGCTTATTTTGAAGAACACCTTCTGAATCATTATACCAGAGAATAAACTACTTTCAAATATTTAAAAATACATTAAAATTCCATTAAAATCTGTTTTTATGAGTAAAATCAGAAGCACTGATATATACTCCTTAATTTAATATTCTGTGTCATCTAAGACTTGAGAGGTGTAATCTGACTCAAGGTTCCCCTGATCGTTAGTATAGGAAAATGTTTAGAGTTTTACCATAACTAAGTTTCAGAGGATAGTCCCAAAAATAATTATCAAAGAATAAAACCTGTAACTATCAGCTAAAGTCACCGGTATATTATGTGTTTGGTCTGTTCTATAATCTCTAATATAATTGCTTCTTCTTTTCATCTTTATAGTATCATCTTATACAAAAATTGTAGGTGATAAGATATTGAAAGATTTTACTTTTCAATAATAATGTCTAAAAATATGATCTTTCCACCCATTAAAGTCTGAGCCTTATATCTCACATAGAACCAACGTGTAACCTATAGGTACTCAAATTATATACAGCTGCACAAGGAGAAGTGTGTCCTAGAGTTTCGACTACCTCTGGCTTCTCAGAGGCTTGATGCTTTTCATTCAGAAACTAGTTGTTCTGGATTAAAATGGAAGAATTTACTTTATTTCAACACAGAAATTTAAAATCAGGCATAAAGCAACAAGCTGGCATAAAGGGGATTCCATCTGTCATTAGGATATTAAAATATAATTAAATAATAATATACTGAGACTTGACAGTATGTTTCCTTACACCCATGCTATGGGTTTGTCAGATGGCTGACATGGATTAAAAGCAAGGACATTCTGAAACTATCAACAATAAAGACCCTTGATCTAGGTCCAAAAGAAACAATCTTAAATACCCCACCATTATGGGAAATGTCCTAATAAGATTCCATTTGTAAAATACATTAGCCCTTTCTTTTTCTTTTTTTTTTTTTCTAGTCATGTTTTACCAAGTTTGTCGATGAAGACATTGAGGCCACATTTATAAAGTGGCGGGTGAAATAAACATGAAACTAGAAATGTGTGTTTCACTAAAGATGATCTAACTGTTTCTTGCCAGATCAATCAGACAATACATTTTCAAGAGTAAAATTAGACCTTCTTAGATCTACTTAGAATTCTATTAAGTTTAAAGGCCAAAAACTTTTGGTTTATGGCTCTCCACTAAATACAAAGTTGTATTTTGTAGCAGTTAAACAAACTAACAAAAAAATTTAGCACATGCAAAATAGTCAGTTTCCATACAGCATCTCTGGTTCCGCTCAGTCTTTGCTTTCATAGGCACACAAACACACACATATACACCAAGCTTTTCCTGAAACTACTCTCCCTGCAAATTTTTAATTAGAAATGTAAGGGTAACAAGAAAACGGCAGGAGACGTTAAGATCACCAAAACTCTTTTGTATGTGTGGGTATGTGTGTATGTTTTTCTTTCTTCTAATAACATATTTAGGTTGATACTTTATTTTTATATATTTTGGATGCTGTTATGCTGTTTTGTTTTTGCTTTTGTGGGAAAAAAGTCCTTTTCTGATACCAAAATGTTTCCTACTTAGAAAACTATGTTTTCAGTTGTCAACATTTGAATTAATTTAGTCGTATAAATACCTCCAGAAATTTTAAAAATGGATTTTAAAAATTCTAGTGTTGTTCTAAAGAAAGGGAAGAAACGGTCTTCTGATAAATCAGGAATTTGTCTTTGTCCAATTGTCTTAGAGAAGCTATTTTTTTCCATCTTCTTTCTTATTTTGTGAGGTAATGAAATATTTAAATAACTGATACTTGGCAGAAACACTTATTCCCACAGTATTTCTTGCCAAAATGAAAGAAGAAAGATCCAAATATCAAACAAGGGATGCTGTATTTGTGAGATTATAAGCCTGATTTTCTACATGACCTCCCCTTTAAAATAAAACACAGTACAATAAAATAAAACAAAATAAAATAATTGGAGGAGTGGAAATCCAGAAGGCTCTTTGTGAAATAATATAACTATCTTCAATTGATGACAAAAATTCAAAATAAGAAAGAATATAGCAGGAAACAATCTTACTCTGACAGTGAATGAATCAGATTAACCAAATCATTTTTCCAGTTTTAATATTTGTTCAATTTTTAAAAGGAACATAAAAGTTAGGACAACATGACCCATAACTTGCTATTATCTAAATAAAATTAAATGCCTTTAAAAAGTTTTCCATGGGGGGGGTAAAAAAAAACAAACAAAAAACAACTATGTCGGGAATAATGTGTGTTCACTGGGTCTTATTTTGTGAAAGGAAATGCTCTACCAGGAAAAGAAATAATTACATTCTATACAGGTTTCAGTTTTGTAAACATCAAATTGGCAAATACACATTTCCTTTCTCCCCTTAGATTTGCCTTACAAAATTGAGGGAAGAACTCACTTCGGTAAGGTTCCTCCACTTAATTATTGCATCCAAAATTTAGTAAAGAAATAAAACAAAAACATTTGTGAGCCCTGGGGACTGGTGGTAACACAGGTACAGTGGAACCAGGAGGATCTGCTGATTCCAGATGGAGTGGATATATTCCCACGGCACCTACCACTTGCCAAATGTTTCGTAAAGCAAACACATGACCTAAAAGATTTTGCAAGTGTGGGGTCTTCAAAAAAAAACCAAAAACCAAAAAACAAAAGGAAAAAGAAAAAAAGTCCACACTTGCAAAAAAAAAAAAAAAAAAAAGTGCCGTTCTTATTTAAAAGTCATTTCTTAATTCCTAACCATAAGTTGTTTTTAAAAACACACACACTTTTAATATTTTTCAGCTGTCATGCCCACTTTAGTGAGTCTACATGTGTGGGTACTCCATAAAATCTCAGTGGTGGTGGCAGATGTCCCCTTTGAAGCATTTCATCTGCTGCTGGGGGCAGGGGGAGTGTCACTCTGGTGCCACGAACACCATTCTTTCTGAAGACTCTGATTTGGGACAGCCCCTCTAAGAACAAATGCAGCACTGCTTGATGTTGCTCAAACGGGTGGTACGAAAAGCAGAGAAACATACGACTACGTCAAGATGAAGAAAGGAATTTTAAATAATAACATACTTATGAGGCCCTTTACAACAGCCAAAGAACTGCTGTAAGAAAAATATCAATAATTATTATAATTAAGGCTGGGCTGTAGGAGACTACAAATTTATATCTGTTGTTTGAAGTGACCAAATCCTATATTCATGGAAGTCCTACCCACTCCTCCAGTTGTTGGAGCCCCAGATGATCTCTTCCTTCCTTGCATTCCTCTAGCAGTTTCACGCTGTACCACATATTTTCACACTTAACTGCATATTGTCTTCCTTTGTCTTCTAATTGTTTAAAGGCTTAGTGGTTTAGGAGTTTTTACTTATTTTGAATTAATTTTTATTCTTCTTCCTTCAAGATGATTGCTATGCTGAACAGAAGATACTCAATAAATATTTGACTTATTAATTCATTTAGCAAATTTTATTAAGCACCTACTATGGACCAGGTTAAAAAATTGTCATGGTCCCTTGCCCTCAGGTAGCATATATATTTCCAGGATAGAAGAGACATTAAGCCAATAATCACAGAGACATGAGTAAAAGTACAGCCAGTGACAAGTGCTGTGTTGGAAGAACAGCAGATACTGTGAATGAGTCTATCAGGAGATCTGATGCCCCCAAAGTAATGGGATGAGGCAAAGTTTTCTGAGGAACTTACACCTTATTTAAGTCCAAAGGTTAAGTGAGAGTTACCACGGGAAGAGGGAATAAAAACATTTTGGGGGGCTTCCCTGGTGGCGCAGTGGTTGAGAGTCCGCCTGCCGATGCAGGGGACGCGGGTTTGTGCCCCGGTCCGGGAGGATCCCACATGCCGCGGAGCGGCTGGGCCCGTGAGCCATGGCCGCTGGGCCTGCGCGTCCGGAGCCTGTGCTCCGCAAGCGGAGAGGCCACAACGGGGAGAGGCCACAACAGTGAGAGGCCCCGGTATGGCAAAAAACTAAAAAAAATTAAAAAAAAAAAAAAAAAACATTTTGGGAAGAAGAACGTGCAGGTTAGGGTGAAGAACTAAAATAAAACCTGTGTGATGGGAGAGTAATAAATACGGGGGGAATGGAATAAGATTCTAGAAAGGTTAGCAGCTCATGTAGATATTTATGGTCTATGGTGAGGATTTTGATTTTTTATGCTGCATAAATTGTGAGGCCATTCAGGGTTTTGAGACAGCAAGTGGCATTATAAGATTCACTTTTTAAGAAGATGATTCTGCCTGCACAGTGAATAATGCATTAGACAGAACAAGTGTCAAAGTAGTGAGACCAAGGAGGAAAATATTTCATTATTCCAGGTGAAAAATGACACAGCCTTGAACTAGGGCAAATGATGACAGTGGACATGGAAACAAGGAGACATAATTGAGTGAGAAGGAATCAAAAATAAGGTCCAGGCCTCTAGCCTGAACAACTAGGTATGTGACGGTACCATCTACCAAGATGGGAAAATAAAAGAGAGCATGGGACTAGACCGAGGAGTGGGAATCAACAGTTAGCTTCAGGTACTGTTTCAACTGGCCCTGAGATAGCAAAGTTAGAATGTTGAATAAGCACGCAGATAGAAAATCTAGGGCCCAGAAGAGAGATTTTTTCCTGAAGAATAGTTTGGGAGTCACCAATCTACAGAGAGCATTTGGAAAACAAGACTGGTGACGTCACTTAGGGAGAGTAGGCAGGGAGAAGAGAAGAGGGCCCAGGACAGAACCAGGAAGAATTCCAAACAGGACAAAAAGGAGACAGAAAAACAGACCAATAAAGAGGAAATAGGAAGAAAGGAGGGAGGGGAGTATGAAGGAGCTCAAGGGAAGACTCCAGGAGGTCCTAATGTTGCTGCCCCTCATGAGAAGATGCTCAGTCTTCCATTCAAAGTGTGTGCCTTGGGTCATTCCAGTTGGGGTCTGTGCTTAAAACACATTGCTTTCTCTGTCACTAATGTCTGCATTTATACGCCATTTTTCTCCCAAAACGTATCACATGAGCTGGAAAATACTTCCGTATCTCTTTGTGAAACTGCATGACTTATAAAAGGAATTCTTATATGCCAGTTAAACTATATTTTTTAGGTCTGACCATCTTAAACATAGACTCCAAATTTGGTGAAAGTGTATCCAGCAATTTTCATATGATGTGGTTAGCAAATAGGTAAAATTTAATTTAATACTCCATTAACAAATATTTTTTTGCAGACAGATTTTAATGAACTATAATTTATCTAACTAGCCCTTACTTTTAAAAATTGCCAAAAATGAGTAAGGGACACAGGAAAATTAAAAACAATTATATTTTATTGGTAAAATTACTGGTAAGTTTATATTCTTTTTAAAAATTTCCTTTAGGGCTTCCCTGGTGGCACAGCGGTTGAGAATCTGCCTGCTAATGCAGGGGACACGGGTTCGAGCCCTGGTCTGGGAGGATCCCACATGGCACGGAGCAACTGGGCCCGTGAGCCACAACTACTGAGCCTGAGCGTCTGGAGCCTGTGCTCCGCAAAAAGAGAGGCTGCCATAGTGAGAGGCCCGCGCACCACGATGAAGAGTGGCCCCCGCTTGCCACAGCTAGAGAAAGCCCTCTCACAGAAATGAAGACACAACACAGAAAAAATAAATTAATTAATTAACTCCTACCCCCCAACATCTTCAAAAAAAATTTTTTTTTCCTTTAAGTGCCTATGTTAAATACATTGCTGGTGGGCATGAAAATGGGTACACCTTGGAAAATAATTTGACATTATCTTTTTAAACTTCTTATTTAATAATAATGTAATGCCAAAATTGCACATAAGCGTACAGCTCTCTGAATTTTCACAAAATTAACACCTTTATAATCAGAACTCAGACCAAGAAACAGAATACCACTACCCCAAAAGTGTTCTGACATTATATTTTTTAAGTTGAATATTCACTAACCCTATAGCAATTCTACCCCCACACACACAGACGTTGTGTGTATATATATATATATATGTACACACAGCAATTCTACTCATATATGTGTATACGTGTATACATATACATATACACATGCCTCCAATATAAATTGTTGCATGCAGCTCTGAGAATTGTACCAGAATGTTCAGAACAAAGCTGGTTGTTACAGCTTAAGCTTGCAAACAATCCATATAACAATAACCCAGAAATAATAAATTACAGCATAATCACACAATGGAATATAATACAGCAGAGAAAATTAAAATGAATGAACTACCTCTAAGCACAGCAACATAGATAAATAAACATAATACTGCTGGGAAAAACCAAATTCCAAAAGAGTAGAATTGAATGATATCCATTTCATAAAGTTTTTAAATGAACAATGTAATATTTAGTCATTCACATATGGGTGCCAAAACAAACAAGCAAATAAATACCAAACAACAATAAACACAACATTAAGGTTAGTGTTTTCTTCTGAGGTGAGGCAGAGGGATGGGACAGAAAGAAGTACAAGGGCGAGTTACAATGTAATATAGCATCAAAACCAGGACAATTTTGAGAGTGAAAGGGAGAACTGTTAATAATTAAATGAGGATGGTAGAAGTTAACAGGGACTGTCCTATGTAAACTTGGACATGGGGTCACCCTAGTTATTGATAACCATCCAGTTCTTAGATTGACTGGTGGGTTTGCCGATTTTTTATTTTCATGGATTGATTAAATAATTAATTAATGTAAATTTTAAAAGTCCATTCATGACCAAGGATTTTAGTGTGTTATTAACCAAGACTGATTGATTCAATTCTGTTTGGGAACCATCTGAGGTCCAAATATAAATAATGCTTTGTCAAATTCTAAATGTTAATTATTTAGTGGTATGGGCCTTAAAATTAATATTTGGGGGCATGACTGAGAAGGATGAAAGAGAACAGTCTCTAATTCAGGAAAGGAGAGGGAAGGGAGAAGATTTAGCCCTTATCCAGTACTACTACATCTCCCAGATCTCTCCCCCCAGATCCTGAGACTCTGAGAGCCAAAGATCACAATGTAACAAATGCAATGAATCAAATGATTATTTGATTCTAACCCTGACTGAGGTTGACTTAATTACTTAGGAAAATCTGGGAATTCAGCTGGGTTCAATTTTACCCATTTTATAAGCCAAAGAAATGGGATCCTGATTAATAGTTGACATTGCTTTGTAACTGTCCTTCAGTGGCTATGGGAGTTTTGAAATTCAGCTGGATCTTCAGGTTTGCCAGAGATAATATTCAAAATATTTAATCAATGACAACAGCATGAGAAACAACCAAGCCAAACATACCCTAGTCATTGCCCAGGAACAGAGTCCTACAGCCTCCTTGTTGCACTGTCGTAACCTTTCAGTTGCCAGGTCATAAATATGAGAGCCAGGTGATTCCCAAGAAGCCACTGTAGCTAGAGTGGAAGGGGTGACGCCTCAGGACTTGGGTTTCGGCTAGTAATTAACCAGTTTTGTGAGTAGGTCAATATTTTAAAAATCGATACAACTAGAATTGGGTAAAGAATTCTTTCCGGCTAAAATTTATATAATTTGGAATATATTCATGAAGAAAGTGAATACAAATTGTCTTCCTTTTGCAAATGAAAAAGAGAAAAAGGCAAATAAAATGATCATTACTAAAGTCTCTCCCAGGACCTTGGAAGCTTAACCATGATTAGTTTTATGAAAATCCACCTCTGGCTATGGCCACACTGGAGCATACCAGCTGAGTGTTTGCCTTAAGTCCTCACTGAATATTCCAGACCCTACAGATTCTCAGGCTGAATCAGACTACATCAGGACATTGTCACTGTTGATGACAATGCCAGAGTAGACACAACCAGTACCTTTGACTGCTGCTGTCTAGTTTATATGTGATTCAATTGTAAATTAAATTTGACTTCCTACATTAGGATTCTAATCTTCAAGAAATACCAAGGAAGTACCTAAAATATTTTCAGGAACAGTATAGTAGAATATGAAGCAACTTTGGAATCATTTCCACCACCATAACACCTCCATAACTTCTGACAACTCCCATTACACCAATGTCTAAAACATAATGAGGCATATAATACACGTTTGTTATTTGAATAAACAAAGGTAAACCTGGATTTAAACCCTGGCTTTACCATTTAGTGCTAAACCTTCTTTCACTCATCTTTAAAATGGAGAGAATAATAAGACAGAAGGCTGCTCTGAGGATTACTGACAAAAGAGAAAAGAGTTCACATGGTAGATACTCAAAAACTGTTACTGCCTTCCCTTTCCTCCAGAATACAACTAAAGAACATGATGTCTCGAGCCCATAATAAAAGGATGGGGTTTCTCTGCTAAAATAGTCCTCAGAACCCAGATGACCAGGTTTTCCAATCATTCAGACCGTTCTGATTAACCCAGTGTCAATATGTTGACTAAGTCTGTATCACTGTGACACGAGCCAAACTAAGTGTTATCAAAGATAGTCAATTCCATAACAACATTGAACTGCACACACAAGGGAGTGTGTTCTCTAAATAATGGCTTTAAAGAAGGGAAACAGAGAAATCACAGCAATTAGTCCCAACTAATGGAGCAAAAAAAGGAAGACAAAACTGCTAAGACAATACCCAAATTATTAACGAAGTCTAGATAACAAATAGAAATATGTTTGTCATAAATACTTTGGAACAAGATAGGTTATATTTAAATGAGAGATTAAGTTAAATTAAGAAAATCAATAGAAATATGGGAGAACAGAAAAACAAGCTAACCTGCATTGTGGTTACTAAAACTTAAGTATTCACTAATAATTAATTTTACTGAATTATTATTAATATCATCATTGAATGACATGTAAGTTCTTATACCTTATACATAAAGAATACAATATTTGTTAACTGTGTGAACCTTCCTTCTAGGAACTAGCTCATGGCGTCAGAAGTTTTGTGTTTCATAGTCTCATCACTGTTATTTAACCTCATGTACTACCTCAGGTTACCCCAGTTCACCCATCTGGTAAAGAAATTTTGTATGTAAAAATCAAGCCTTTTAAAAAATTATACTGTATTCACTTTCTAAACTTTATTTTTTATATCCCCAATTATGAACCAAGAGATCATGAGAAGTAAACCCATTTCCACTTCTAGCCACATTTCAAAATATAGAATTCTGAGTCTCCACAGAATGCCCAACCTCAGAAAGATTTTCCCCTGGGTCTTGCAGGATAATTTTACAGCAGTTTAGAAGAGAAAACTATTTTTTATGATCCTCAGGGGCTTTGAATGGGCAGAAGACCACCAAGAAGTGGGATAAGTTTTCAGTTCTGTGGGTGTTACTAGAAGGGATTTGCTAAACCTACAAATTTCCTCCTCAGGTCACTATTAAGTCAAGGTGACATATATATAATATCTAAATGTGTTGGTGATGTAATTGCAATGAATTACTTCTGTCAGAATGAAAAAAAACATATTTTTAGCCTAAATATTTCTAAGAATATCAGTGAAAATAATATTTTCCAATTTATGAGAGATCACTTTGTAACTTTCTATAGAGACTTTAAGGATTGTATGAGGTTTAGTAAAGAAAAAAATTTGTTTTTATATCTATAATTGTTTCACCTTAACAATATCATTTTGAATCTGTATTTCAGTGTTTTCAAGGAGTAGAATTTCTAATGCACATATTGTGAATATTGGGAGTCCTTAAAAAACAACAGAGAAAATAAAAAGTTGACCATCAGTGACGGAAAGTGAGAAAAAAACAGATTAATAATAACAATATTAATAATAGCTGACCTCTAAAAAGTTTTTAGTTTGCGCAAGGTATGCGGTAAGCAACAATTTTGTTCATTAGCTAATTTAATCTTTATTAAAATCTTATAAAAAGGAGGAAAGTCAGAATTAGATTGGAATACAGAGAAGTGAAACGCTATAGAATGAGAGTGGGAATGAGAGAATAAAGAAAATTCCAGCCTATTCTTTTTTCCATAACAAATCATTTCCCAAAAGATGACCTTGTGTCTACACTCCATTTCTTGAGATAACTCAGCATTGCAATTTGGCAATATCAATGGGAAAACTTGAAAAGTGCCAGAACCAGCAATTCAAACTCTATAAATTTTATCCTAAAGAAATATTCTGAAATGGGTATAAAATACAAATGCAAGAATGCCCACTGAAGCATTATGTAAGATAATAAAGACCTGGAAACAGTGCAAGCACTATGAGGTTTGTTAAATAAACTATGGTAGACCTATGTGATAATCTATTGATTATCTTCTGAGTATGGGAAGGATATGTTTATAATGTATTTTTAACGTTAAAAAATACATCCCAGTTTGGATAGAAACAACGATGTATATGTATATTTGGAAAAGGTCCTAGCAAAAAAAACACATCAAAATGGTAATGTGTGACACATCCAGCTGTGTCCAGCATCCAGCGCCAAAGCATCAATGGTGCAGGGGGAATGGCAGCAACTCGATGTCTTCACGGACAGAACTCTGGTGTGATTGTGGATGTTGTTTTAGGTGGTGTAGCCTGCTCCCCGGCCATAATTAAACTCCAAAATATTCTTTAAAAAGTCCATTTTCTGCTTGATCTATCCAGATCTCATTTCTGTGGCTTGCAAGGATCCTGACAAATACAGGTCCTCCTTTAGAGCCTTTAAAGTCGTGTGTGAAACACAAAGATTTACTCCAAGCCAGACTTCTGGGAGCATACAGGGAAGAGGTTCAGGTCATCAATTAAAAACTAAAAGGACCAAGTTATTCCCATGACTTATGGAATTCTAAAATACAAATCCTGTGCCCTGAGATAAAATTTTGAGCAATGGCAGAGACACTGGAAAATTACTGAGATAAACTGAAACTTAGGAAAAAACAAGGGGACTGCTAGAGAAGCTGGGTTCCCCAGATCCCACCCAATGCATATTTGACTAATGTGTACATTTGGCTACGAATACTTTGGCTAATAAATGTAACAATTATTCCTACTGAAAGAGTTTCTCAGTGCAATTCAATTTCAAGGCCAGGGTCCAGATTCAAGAAATAAGACTCCACAAGACACAAATCTATACAGACAACAGAACGCAGAACCACCAAGGGTTTCAGAGGGGATACTTGACTCAGACAATGCCCAGGCCCTGAAACCAGCACCCATGTGAAGTGTTAAAGCTATTTCTACCCCAGATTGTCCTAACTCCCCAAAGATGTAATGACTGAGAAGAATAGATGATTAAATAATCCCAGAGAACCAGAACAGTGAGGCAGCCTTTTTTTTTTTAACGTCTCTATTGGAGTGTAATCGTTTTACGATGTTGTGTTAGTTTCTGCTGTATAACAAAGTGAATCAGCTATATGTATACATATATCCCCATATCCCCTCCCTCTTGCGCCTCCCTCCCACCCTCCCTATCCCAGCCCTCTAAGTGGTCGTGAAGCACTGAGCTGATCTCCCTGTGCTATGTGGCTGCTTCCCACTAGCTATCTATTTTACATTTAGTAGTGTATATATGTCAATGCTACTCTCTCACTTCGTCCCAGTACAATGTTCATTGCAGCACTATTTACAATAGCCAGGACATGGAAGCAACCTAAGTGTCCATCGACAGATGAGTGGATAAAGATATGACACGTACATACAATGGAATATTACTCAGCCATAAAAAGAAACAAAATTGAGTTATTTGTAATGAGGTGGATGGACTTACAGTCTGTCATACAGAGTGAAGTAAGTCAGAAAGAAAAACAAATACTGTATGTTAACACATACACATGGACTCTAAAGAAAAAATGGTTCTGATGAATCTGGCAGCAGGGGAAGGGTAAGCTGAGGCAACCATTTTAAAGAGTCAAATAAAACTTACTTTTAGATTAGGTACCCTACACCATCCCTTCCTCTCTCAATCCATGCAAGTGACCTATTAGGGAGTTATGACAAGTAGACTGAGGAAGAAAAGCTCAGACCTGATTACTGACAGGTTGCATGATATAGTGGTACCAGCCAGCCATGGATTGATGTTCTGCTACGGCTCCACTCAAAGGTGACTCAAAGAATATGAATCCCCACTCAAAGGATATGATCAAAGAACATCCTCTCTCATGGGCAAAATTTGGGGTAATAAATCTGGTTATCTAATTTAGCCAGGAAAATAAATGACCTGAGGGACAAACTGATTCATAGGCCATCACTGGCTCTTTGGCTAGTTGGCCAGGAATTGGAAGAAGAACACTGGAAGACTGGTGAACATAATCTGGTGAAAAGTTAGATTAATGTGTTGATACCAAGAATAGGCATAAAGCATGAAGGTGTTTGTATCCCAAGTAAAATGCTCAGTGAAAGACATCCACAGTTGAGAAGGCTCTCAAATCAGATGGGCAAATAATTTATACAATGGATATCAGGCAGCATCCTTCCCCAGATACTTCAGTGCTTACTCAATGGGTCCATGTACAAAGGTACCATCATTCCAGAAACAGAGGTTCACAAGGGTTCAACTTTACCTCCACAGTATAGTATTCAATGTACAACCTCAGTGGCAAATGCTTTACTCCTGACGTTGCATCACTTCAAAGAGATCAACAACTTCCTGTAGCAGATTGAAGAGAGTGAACCTCTATAATTTTGAAGGGGCATCAATTTGTCCTGACCAGCGTACATACCTATTCCATAAATAGACTTGCTGTGATGATCTGCCAGCACTATCATCCATGGATTTATGAAAATATTTTGTCATTCATCATAGAATCCCACAACACATTGGAGCTCATTTCACAGGAAAAAGTACAGCTTTACACCCATGAGATTCACTTGTATTGCAGTGTACCCCATTGCCCAAAGGAAACTGACATAATAGAATAGCGAGTGCTTACTGATGATTCACTTGTGAAGTCAACTGGGAGACCACATCCTGGTAGTAGACTACCAGGTCTACTTCTCCTGGTCCAGGATATAAGGGTTTGGGAACAAAGGAGTAGAAATAGGAGTTACTATTTTCATTATTACACCAAATATTTATGCTTGCATCATTTTTGCTTCCTGTCCTTAAACTTCACACTCTGCAGATTCAGAAGTCCTAGTTCCCAAAAGAGAAACACTTTCGTTAAGGACACAACAATTGTCCCATTGAATTAGAAGTTGAAACCACCACTTGGATAGTTTGGATTTCTCCTGCTATTGAATCATCAAGCAAAGAAAAGGGATGTGAATGTCGATCCTGCTTACCAACATGATGTCATCCACTGGGGACCTCACTCCCTTAATAATTCCAAACCCAGTAGTAAAATCCACAGCAGTTACCCAATGGAGCCAGAACCACTAAGTGTTCAGACCCTTTGGGAAAGAAGTCTTGGGTCACCAACCGTATATAGAACCCTGACCAACTGAGGTTCTGGTTGAGGGCAAGAGGTACATAAAAGGGTGGATGGAAGAAGTACCCTCATGATTAGAGACAGAAATTAGGGCTATACTGGCTCTGCATATTTTTGTCATACGCAATATGTATGCATATGGTATCGTCTCCTCTTCCTCCACTATACACACATGAAGATGTTGGTGATGCTTAAGTCTGCATTTTCATTCATAGGCCACCGTACTTTGAGGAACCACACTTAGATCTGATGAAGAAGACATTATATCACCCAGAGACACTCAACTTTAAGAGTGAGCAGTGAATGATGGTGAGACTTCATGAGCCCCTTTTGTGGGGAGGCGTGAGTGTCTTAATTTGTGTTTGGCTTGTATTTTCTTAGGCGGAAGCATGAAGTTCTTGTTATGTGGGAATAAACTACATATGGTTGGGGAAAATGCATACAACGTAGCAAAAAGTGTGGACTGTGACACTCACTTGCAATTTTGCTCACAGATTCATTCCTTACCCTTACTCTCTGCTCTCCAGGAATTGCCGTTTTGCAAACAACATTTCCAGGGCTACTTTTGTCAACTGCCCTCTAGCCAGGTAAGGTAAATGGAAAGATGTGATATGACTTTGGGGCTAAAGGAAAGGAGAAATCAAGCCCACCACTCCAACCCTCTCACTGCTTCAAGTAGAATGTCCGGTAGTAGTCTCATCTCTCCATGGTTCTAATTCTAATCAAGATTATAAACAGGCCCTTCCACTGTGATTTCCTTTCCTGACAAGTGGCCTTGATTCCTTGGCTCTTCTCCCTTTGCTCTCCATGCCTAAGAATGGATGTGGTTTGCTGATATACTTAATACTGGGGTTGAGACACCATCCATATTTGGCTTTTCAGCTTTTCTAATAAGTTTGTAATACATTTTATGTTCCTAAAGCTCAGCTACCAGGCATTGACTTAACCGTGATGGCGAGGCTATTTCAGTAGTTCAGGTGAAAGATGATGGTGGTTTAATCCAGGGTACTAGGATGCTAGCAGTAGGGATCAATATATTTGGACAGAGTAGAGGACTTGCTGATAAACAAATTGCAGGTGTTGAGGAAAGGGAGGAATCAAGGAGGATGCTTGGTTTCCTATTTTGTGCAATTGCATTAGTAGTGTCATTTGCTGTGATGCACTTGGTAGGGGAAGGGACGGTTTGGAAGTAAGAAACATTCCATTCTAGACGGGTTCACTGTGAGATCCCTGTAGGATAGCAAAGTGGGTTTCTTTAACGGCAGATGGTTAATGGAATCTAGAGATTTGTGGGAAGACCTAGCCTCCTGATGTTCATCCTTTCATTCTAAACTCTCTTTTTTACTTGCAATTAACTCCTGGGTGGTTAGAGCTCAGCTTTTTTTGTGGTTCTTATCCCACCGGGGGAAAGATGGAATTTCTAGGAATATTTCCATTTAAACAACTATGTTTCCATAGAGTGAAATAATCTGGCTGACTGTTTCAGTTTACTGAAAAGTATTTTGTCTGATTCTGAGATGACAAAAATAAGTGAAGGTCTAAACAGGGGAACCCTGAGGCAATACTCAGGTGCTTATTTTGATGTTCTGAGAGCAGTGAGAGGCCTAATTACTGAGCAGCCAACTGCCCTTAATAAGGTCTTGAGAAACTGCCCTCAGTCAACATTTTCTTTTTAGAACACAATCAATTTTCTGCCTTAGTCTCAGCTAAATTTCAGATTAAAAATAGGAGGAAAAATAGGAGGTCTTCCTGACCTCAGAAAGAGATTTGTGGAATCTAAGAAAAAATGTATAAGCACTTTGGTACCTGACAGGGGTGTAAAAGAAACACTAGTAATGATTTAGTTTTGTGAATTTAGTCATACTCTTATGTTTCTATTGCAAATATTTATAAGTCATTCACATACAAAACATAATCAGAAATCAGGAACTATTAACAAATAAGAATGGGTAAAAAAACAAAAATATCACTCAATATATTTCGGAAAAGGAAATTAGGTGTCAAAACATCTGTCTTAAGTTTCATTCATTTAGCGTTAGCTACTTTGTTTTCTTTCAACCTTCGTGCAGTTTATGTAATCTTTTTGTGATGGTATCTTCCAGAAAGTTTTGTGGGGGGATTAAGGTGGGAATCCAGTCTTAAAGCAAAGCTTTTCTTTATAATTACGCAATATACTCTGAATTTCCAGTAAATGTGTTGGGATGTGTGTGTGTTTTCTGAATGCATTATTCCCACTGATAGCTGGCCAAGTAGGGGGAAAAAGTGATGAGACGTAGAGAGGAATGGGGGGGGTGGGGAATTCCCCTTTTTAAGCAGTCTTATGAAACTGAAGATTCCCATGTCTTGAAAGGTCAAAGAAAGAATATAATACACTTAGGAAAAAGAGACAGGCTCATCATTAATCTAGCTGTTCTTGGCCCAGTCAGCAGAAGAAATAGAAATGCTGTCATCACTTACGGGCGAGATAAAGGATAAAAAGTGGTAATGTGTTGGTTTACTGCAAAGACCATTCTTTTGGTTTGAGAACATTGCTGGAAATAACCTGAGCTGAGAAAAGCTCCCTATGAGGAATACATGTTATGGGAAACTGTTAAAGGCGAAGTTTGCTCACTGACCTTCTCGATGTAGTTTAATCAAGTTGCAAGCACCACACCAAAAAAGACAGCTGCTTAAAGAAGGAAGCCTTCAACAAGCCAAGACATTTTACCTTTTCTCTATTACACGAGTCAGGGAGAAGACACGAGTATGCAATAAATCTCTAGTTCATGTGCTCAGAGGCTGCACTACAATAATGATAGACTATAAATCACACAAAAATGTTACCTTTATTTTAGGAGAGTCAATAGCTAGAAAAAGTGCTCACCAATAGCACAGATGTCTAGTAGATATAAAAACAAATGCTTGGCAGTTGTTTAAAAATGGGAAGTACAAAGATCTGACCTGAAATATATTAGAAAACAGCAGCAGTTTCATCCTTTTGTCAAGGTTCCAGTATTGCATTTCATTATTTTTCTTAAAAATTCCATGTTCCTTTGTTAAAGGTAGGACTGCAACTTTGAAAAGGTGAAAAACTTTTCTGTCATGTGTTTCTCAAAAAAACCTTGTAAATATTTGGGAATCGTATATACATACGTGAGTTTTTATGTAAATTTGTCTTTCTTTGAAAGTTTAAGGATAACTGACTGCTGAGAATTGAGGATGAGGTAAACAAGTGGGAGGCTCCTACAAGGACCCACGGGAACTGGAATCAGGATTTCAATATGCCAACTATTAGCTAATTGTGGGGATGACACTGTCTGGCCAGACTCACAATCCACATCACAGCATCTGCCTCAAAAGAGCTGTTATAAGAAGAGAATGCTCATTTATTGCAAATGTGACCCAGTGCTCTGAAATCCAGATATGTGCTTTGGAAATGGAGATCCCTCAGATGACTGTGACAATGCTAAGGGTCAAACAGACTTCTGGCACCACTCCTGGAGAGGTAGGGAATGCAGAGTATGTATTTTAACTACCACAGGATTAATAGGCTGTGCTTTACCACTTTTTAATTCTTTTTTATTTAATAGAAGTCTGGAGAAACTGTAAGCTTATGGAAGAATGAGTTATACTTTTTAAAAAATCTTTTTTTCCTTACATGTTTCTTTTTTTTTCTTGCACCCCACCTTTTTTGGTCGGGTGTGGAGTGGGAGATATGGTCAGGAAATTGGGCGAGTTGACTTAGTTAAACAATTGAAACTCTAGAGAAATCTGAATCTTAACTTCCCAGAGGTTTAAAGTAAAGCTCAGTTTCCTGTGATTCTCCATTTCCTGGGTTTAACAGGGACATGGATCTCAAGAATTACAATATGGTGAGAAAGTCTGTCCTACTAAGATTTTCTCACCCCAGCAGGAAAGTACCATACCAGAAATTTCACAAGAAAATCGGCTCTCATGAGACTCACAGCCAGACTTTTAACCATTTTGATAAGTTCAGAAGAGCTTCAATCAAAAAGCTTTCAAATCCTTGTCCCAAATGACCCCGCAGATCCCTTTGAGAGCCACCCAGCACCACTTCATAGTTCCCATAAACACTTGGACCTTTCCCTGTGAAAGCTGACAAGTTTTCCCGAAAGTCCTTACATACCACCATGCTCAGCCTCATCTTGCCAAATGTGCTATCTCAGTGGAAACTGCTGGAACTTTCCAGACAGATTTTATGCTAAAGGCAAAAAGTACCTCAGTCACCAACGTGCCCACACTGGTTTTCTGAGACTGACAGTACCTAGCAATTTCACATGCTAAATATAAAGTCCCATACCTTTTTTCTCCCTGTATGACCAAGTATTGCTCTCGTAATGCTTTATGAAAAATGTCTCATAACTGCCGTAATTACTGTTGTCAACACCCCTGTTAATATTCTGGAACTGCAAACATCTCACATCAAATCTCCACGTGGAAAAGAGACTGTTCACCTCTACTTTGTAAATTAGGTATATGATTTATCTGTGGGAAACATTTCAAAAATATAGATTCAGAAAGACATCTACCACATGATGGCTTTTCCATATGGCATCTCATAATTATTTTGCTGTGTGTGAACATGATGAAAACAGTTTCATAATTCTCCAAGGGTCAGAGTAAATTATTTCAATTAGACATATTTCAGAGCAAACATTACCTTAGGGTTTATTAATAATATTACCTGAGAAGGAACAGCTGCCTTTTATGCATAAAAAGCTGTCAGCCTCTTACCACTCCTTACTATAGAAACCCTTGTGTGACTTTTAAAAAATGGCAGATTTCCTCATGCTTTACCTAAACACAGAACTTGGCAGCAGGGACCTGGTTGTAATCCTCAGCATGGGAGCTAGTGGGTAGATTTTTTTTTTTCTCTATAAACTCTTGTATAAACCACACCAGTCTCCTGGTATTTATTCTGGGTAATGCTGGAAATTGTACACAGATCCAACAAGCCATGTAAAGGAGTTTTGTAACTTCCTGAAGCCCTTTCAGGCAAAAGCCTTACTCTGAATGCAATTCCAGAAAGATGGGACATTACAGCAGCTAAAAAGGAAAGGTTTATTCTGCTGCCTCTTCCCCCTTCTCATTGGAGTCTCACATATATGAAATAGGTCAATTGGGGCCACATAATAACAACAATTAATATGACATTAATTGACCTATATTGAAAATTCAACGCTCATTGAAATGTCATCAGAGATAAATCACATAGGTAGGTGTATTCATATTAAGAATTGGAATTTTTCTCTACAGGTTGGTTGCCACTTTATAAGAGTTAGTTGAAGCTACATATTACTGCAGAACATCAATTAAGCTTAGCTTTATTATTACCATTACTAGTCTCTGGGCATGCATATTACAAGATTTCAAGACGCAAAAGTCTTTGAAGTGTATGGAAAAGAGAAAATCTTCCCGGTGTCCAAGAAATGTATCACCTTATCACAAGTTTTTCTTCCCTCCCTCCCCAAAATAATGATGATTGTGACAAAGAAAATGATGAGGGGATGATGTTGGTAAGGGCTCCTCACCAACATGTTCTGCTTTTGACAAAACCTTCCCAAGTTAAATGCATATTTGTCTCAGTAGAACTAACACAGTTTATTTTGTAGGCATTTGTTTCTGGTTGGGTGAAGGTTGGTATGGCAGGTGGTAGAATTAGTCAACATCAACTCTTTAAATATTACTCTCTTGGCCCAATGTGTCTTAAAATTCTCAGGGGATCCTAGCTGTGACCTTACAAGCTTTTCTCGAAACAAACTGAATTTAAGCACTATGAATGGAATTAAAGAGAAACTTAAATGTAAACACAATCTTTCAAATACCTGCAACCAATGTTCCTTTTCACAAACATACATGAAGCCACAGTTAAAATGCTGCCACCCAAGGCGGCAAGGAAAAGCTGAAGGCAAAGAGGATTATGAGGAGATTGTCAGTTGTCTATTTTGCCACTAAACACTTAGCTGTGGGTGAGGCACTTTACTTTGAGAAATAGAAATGAAAGTTGTAATCAGAAAGGTCATTTTGAAAAAACACGGACATCACAGAATTTTAAAGAACCCTTGTGCTGTGTCTTTCATATTCCTGATAGAAGAGCAACATATCTCTTTTGCTTTGTTGTAACCATTCCAAGGGGGACAAAAAAAAAAAAAAAGCTCTGCCACAAGCATTGCTTCCCTGTCACTCTGCAATCTGACGCTTTCCAGTTCTCATCTTTCCTAATTTGGCATTCTGGCATGTCACACTCTTATTTTGTACTTATTTTAACCCCAACTAAATGATGAAGGACTAAGAACCAAAAGCAGAGCCATAATTGGGTAAGATGAGATTAAAAACTTCCATCATGTCATGCATGAGCCACTGGCAACAGGTCAATGCTACTTATGACACCATTTTATTTCTTGAAATAGAGGGCTCTGTCTCAGTAAATGGAACCATCATCCACGTAGTGGGTGATGAACCCTGAGAGTCCCTGTTGACCGCTCTCCTGCTCTCACATCCAACATCCAAATCATTAGTAAATCCAACAGCTTTTCATCATCTCCAGGGCTATCACCATAAGCCAAGCCATTATGACCATTTATCTATACTACCGCAATAGCCTCCTCAATACTCCTCATACTATTTGTTTCTACAGTCACTCCCTACTGTTTCACGGCTACACAGTAGTCAGTGATCCTTTTAAAAGATAAATCAGATTATATGATGTCCCTGCCCTCAATCTTCCAATGCCTTTCCAATACGCTTAGAATAAAGTTCAAAATCCCTATCATGCCTTCCAAGTCCACACAAGATCCAGCCTCTGGCAACCACACTGACTTAATTTGCTAACTACTTCAGCTTATTCATTTTACTCCAATGGCGCTTGCCTTGATGATTCTTTTATACCCCAAAGCCCCTCCCATCTCAAAGCTTTTACACTCTGCTTGGAATACTTGTGTCCCAGCTATTTGCATGGCCCACTCTCACTTCATTCACCTCTCCATTAGAAATTAACTTCCCAGAGTACAACCTTTACAATTCTAGAGCAGCCTTTGATGGCATTATCTTTTTACCCTACTCAATCTTTGTTTTTATAATTTACTTGACATTATAATATAAACTTATGGATTATACTATTTACTTAATTGCTTTCTTACTGTTATCTCCTCCACCAGAAATATAAGCTCCATGTGGTCCGAGACTTTGTGTGTTTGCTTACCACTGTACCCCGGCACCTAAAACATTGCCTAGCACACAGCAGATACTAAATAAACACTAATGATCTACATGAGTATTTTTTATTCAATTTGAAGTTTTGTAATACATGAAAATAAGACAAGGGGCAGGATATGTCATATAGTTTCATTATCCATTTTACATATTAAAGGAAGTAAATATATATTAATAAATGGTTAGCAAAACTTGCTAATTAGCATGAAGACAGTTACACCTTGATTACTACACCTTTCTTGGTTCATATCTACCCCCAATACTACATATGCATTGGCTGCTTTGGGGTTTATCTTTGACTTGTGGCTCAGTCAAAGCATCTTGTGTACTTTCTATGTTTAACTCTAAGATCACAGTTTCAAGTTCTACTTGATACCAACTGAAAAGGGTGAACTACATAATCTTCAAGATCCCCTCCAATTACATAATTCTGAACATGTAAGAGATATGACAGAAATCTTTTAGAAAAAGATGGGAACTTAATGGTAACTCTCAATTATTTAATATCCCCATATGTTTTAGTTCATTATCTATCCTATACATAGTTTTAGTATACAATTAACGTCACTTGACAGCCTAGCTATTCACTTCCCAAGTTTGGCGTTCTTATTGAATATCCCTGGCAAGTCTTACAATCAGAAGAATGAGAGGCCAATCAGATTATAAAACCACAGCACTGATATTGAATATGTAATTCACAGTTCATCCCAAGTAAGTTCTTTTTGTATGTACTTTGATTGCCTAATCTAAAAAACAAGGTTGATGCACAGAACATTTATTAGAAATCCTCTTAATAAATATGGTCATATTCACAGGTTAGTTTCTCTGGAAGCAGGCACTGAGAGGAAATTTGATGAGCAGAATATAACAGAAGAGGCAACGTTGGGCAGAGGAAGTTGCACAGCCCTGGAAGTCCAAAAGCCTTTGGCCAAAAGCTCAGGGGAGCTCTGGGGTATATACAGCCCTTCAGAGTTGTCCTGTCTTGGGCGAAAATGGCTGGATATTTAATTCTGCCTCAATCAGTCATTGGATGGGGCAGGAGATGGGGTGGGGAGGAGGAAGAGCCTGTCTTGGAGAAAGCCCACAGAAACTTTGGCAAACCTTAAAAGAACTGACAGATGGAGACTGTCTGCTGGCAGTTGGGGCAATAAGTCCCTTCTTGTAGGGGGATCTGACACATTTCCATTTTTTCCAGTCATAGAAACATCTAGCAAATCCTCTTATACCTTTTATATTAACAGCAAAGAATAAGATACATCCTATCTGGGCACTTTCCCAAAGACCTCCAACGTGTATGTGTCTTATTGTGCATTCTAGTTTTAACCTGTAATGGACAATGGTAATAACCTTTATGATCCAGATTGAAATTTATGCATATCTGCAAGTGCCCATGGACTTGTGGGGATAAGAAAGAGAGCTTGAAGTATGCCAAAGGTCATCTGTAGGCTAATATCCATAGCAGACAAGAGCAATTATCAGTTTCATAAATTACACTTTGGCTAGACTTCTCCTTCCTAGACTTATCAAGGACATTGTGTTAAGTCATGGGCCTATGTAATTGTCTGTGTTTGAACTCTACAAAACTCACATCTCACACCACTGTAAAGATTTCATCAACACATTCATAGATGTAACTATAAAAAAGCACAGGTTTAACTTAATATAATTCTTGAATTTTCTAAGTGTTCTTTGCTGTCAGTATCATTTGCCCTGGGTTAATCATAGAATATCCATGATTTTTTTCCTCCCTCTCTCCCCTCCCCACTTAAATATTTTAAAACTCATGCTGGCTTTTTTTTCTAGTTTTTTGAAATACTCAACCAATTGGCTTAGCTCCCCCCCCGCTTTTTTTTTTCTGCTGTGTCACCTTTTAATACAGGTTTTCATCACCTCTGCAAAAGGGATTTTTTTTTCCTCCCCAGTGGAAAAGATGGATTGGTAAGAGGTCCCACAGCCTATAAACTATTTCCTTTTAATTCGGGCCCTAGTCGTTTGGCCTGGCTCACGTTCAGGTAGTATTATAACTTGTCCGAACCCCTTCTAAAGAGCCTCCTGCTTGTGTATTTATGCCTGAGCTCTTGGGTGAGCTTTGAAATAGCTTCTCTAAAGAGTGATGGGATCTGCGTGCTCACCTCCAGTCCATGTTGTAATGAAGCATGCCCCTTACTTTAAACTCCAGAGGTTCTGACCTCACCAGGTGAGGCTTTTCCTGGAAATGGCCCCCTGAGGCTATTCCCAACTGCACTTTATGTGTAGGACACCAATAACAATGTTCACTCTTAAGGGTATTTTCCCCCTTAACATTGTCAGCCACTTTTTATGTTTCACCTTAAAGTCCCACATAGGAAGTATTAGGAAGAGATTTCTAAAACTCCTAATGCTAAACCTGTTGAAGCTTTCCTTTAGCATTCAAAATAGTCAGGTCTTTGTGCAAATTGCAAATTTTGCAATAGTGTGTTCACTTTAAGTAGGATGGTATAATATGCGAAAGAACGAAGAAATCTTTTTGTTATTAATGTCATTGCCAAGAATAGGAATTGATGTTATTTGACCTTTGATCTTTGTTTTCTCTCCCTCCCCCCACTGCTTAATTCAATTATGTATCCCTCCTTTACATAATACAAGTACCACTCCTCCTCAGTTCCTTAATTGCAGACTATTCAGGGGTATTAGCTGTCCTGAGATTGAGCCAGCATATTTTGGCATTTTTTAAATTCTAACTTCTAACAGGTACTGCATGTTCCAGACAATTTGCTTTATACGGTCCCCAAATATGTGACTACATAGATAATAGCTCATTCAGTAATCAGTAGATTATGAAGTGGTTAAAATGTAGATGAAAATGAACAGATAGATTGAGACAAGAGGCTACTTAGATTCCTTTGATCAGACGATACAGCAACTTACATCTAACCTAACTGTCTGCTACTCCCTTGCGCCCAATTAACTATGCAATTGCAAATTTTGTGAAAACATTTCAAACTATATTTATATTGCAGGACTTGTCAAATACAGTTTTTAAGTAATTGTGGTCAAGGACTGACAATTTAAAAAGGAAAATTAAAACTTCTTTCATCTTATACCTCACCTTCTTACCTAACACTTGGTCTAGCATCCATTATTATGCTCTTTTTTGTGGGAATAAAAAAGTAGGGAATGGTATGTACTGATAATTGTTAGTAAAAGGAGATAGCTAGCACATCATGACAGATTTTTAAGCATGTTCCTGTGCTCAGCCTAGTATAGAGCAAACTAAACTCAAGAAGATTCCTGTCCTCTAGAAGCCTATCACCTGTGTCTGGAAAAAGAAGACATGAACAAATGAAAAGGTATTAAGCAATCATTTGTATAAGTAGTTAGATATTAAAAAAAAAGGATAGTTGGGTGAAGTAGAGTTAAGGGGAAAAGGAACCTGTGGAATTAATTGCAATCTCTCTTTTAAGGTTTTGTAGCAAAGGGATTTTAATTGTGATGATGAAGTATGAGTTTAATGAACCAAAGCTGGGAAGGTCTCTCAGACATGAAGTCTTGTCTGAGAAGACCAGAGGATGAGCTGCTCCAGATGCCTCTTCCTTCTAACACAGGGAGCCAACTCCATGTTATCGCTCCTGATAGCAACATTTGATTTTTCTTTCTTGGTTCAAAACATTTCCATAAATTGCAATTACTTCCCACAGTGTCGAATACATTTTTCTTGACAAAGGTGATTATTAGGTATTAAAGTCTAATCCCATAAGAAATTTGTGAATTGTTAAGCCTATTTCTTAACTAGTCAAGAGCAAATCCTTCCTTCTCATATGTTTTCATGCTAATGTTGCATGTTATCACCTGCATGTCAGGAGAAAATTTTTCAGGCAAAGGTGGTCCTTCCAGAAAAGAACAAGTGCAGTTACCTTGCTCTAAAGAGATCATTATGGACTTTGATCTTTCCAGTTCTCATCAAAGGACTTTTACTTTCACCCAGAAAACTTGTCCATAAGTTCAATTGCATGGATGAAAGTATTACTGTAAAACCAAAATGTATTTGAAGGAAAAAGTAATCAGATTACAAAAGGCCATTTATACAGAAAATCTGCACTTTACAATAATAAAGTTGTAAAAATGTCACAAATCTTTATATGCTAAGTAAACAGCATTAAAGAACATTATGTAAAAAATAGAAACAGAACTTCTATGGATGACTTTAATATTGTTCTCTGTCTCTGATACCTACAGATCAAGAAAAATATACAAACCTTTCAAAAAAAATAAGTAATATGATTAAATTAATAATATATTTTAACTATACAATCTACAAAAATGTGGAATATATACTATTCAAGAAACGTGTAGAAAAATGTTATCTATAGTTTCATAAATAATTCAATATATTCCACAAAGCAGAAATTATGTAGGGCACATTCTCTGACCACCATGAAATAATATAAAAAATAATAATAAAATGCTAAAAAAACAAACAAAACAAGCAAAAATTCTAACTATAAGAAATTTGCAATAGTTTTGCTAAATAATTTCATTTGGACCAGGAGGAAATAAAAATTAACAGATTGTTTACAAAATACTGAAATTAGTACATTACATTTTAACTCTTATGAGATGCAGCCAAGGTGGTATTCAGAGACAAAGTCACAGCCTTGGAAAATGTTTATAATTACATAAGAAAAAATATAAAAATAAACCAAGCATTCAATTCAAGAAATTAAGGAAACATTCTTAAGAGAAATAGGAGAAAGATAGTAGTGAACATAAAAGCAGAAATTAATTTATTATTAAAGAGAAAGATAATAGAAATATTAAATAAAAGTATAAAAAAACAGAAAAACTTCTGCAAATAAAATTGAGAGGGAAATGATCACCATGATTATTATAACTATAAATAGGTATGATATATTGTATGCCTTCTCTGTAGCAGATGCTATTCTTAAAGCTTTGTATATTAATTCAGTTAATCCTTAAAGCAAAACTGAAGTGTTTCTTTTTTTTTTTTTCAAATGTGGTCACTGAATTGGGGGATTAATTTACTTTTATCACAAAGCTCCTTATGTACCAAAGACAGAATTTTAATGCAGCACTTCAGCGCCTTAACTCCAAAATCTGTTCTCCTACCAACTATACTATTTCTAACAAAATTCTTTTACAAAATGGTTATAAAAGATACGAATGAATAACTCTTAGTTTGATAACTTGAATGAACTGGGAAGTTTTCTGTTAAATATACATTTTTCAATTTTACTAACTTTATATAGGCAACCCATATAGTGTCCCCTGCATCGGCAGGTGGACTCTCAACCACTGCGCCACCAGGGAAGCCCGCAACTAACTATTGAATAAATTGGAAATATTACCAGAAAAATTTTCACACATGGTTCTAAGCCAACATGATATTTTATTTTACCTAATGAACTTCTGTTTTAAAATTAAAAAGAGAACAAAATTACAAACCAATAAATTGTATTATTTATTCTAGAGCCTAGAAAGGATAAAAGGTAGTCTTTTAATTAAAAAAAAAACCTGATATCAAAATCTGATAAGGTTAGCAAGAAATAGGGAAATTGTATATTTATCTCAGATATATAGATGTACAAATACCAGCAATCCAACTGACCATTATAAGGGCATTTGATTGGATAAAATGCAATCCCATTACTTATTACCTGTGATATAAAATAGCTCTTAAATCATTAATCAGCCTTACCATATTTTAAATTATAGAGATATTCCCACTAAATACAGGAACAAAGGAAGACTTCCCACCACCATTGTTATTGCATAATAATGTTGGGAAGGCTCTGGTTAGTTGAACAGCCAGTGAAATAGTTTATAAGAAGTAAATAGAACACATTTGGAAAGGAGGAGACAAATGACTAGTCCACACAGGAAACAAAACATACAATTTAAAAAGTTAAAATTAGTGAATATTGTTAAGATGTTCAAATACAACAGAACAATGATAAACTCTTTAGCTTTTTAAATAGTAGAAATAGTCAATTTATTGGAACAGAGTTCTATTTGCATCTAAGTATCCCTAAGAGCAGAAAAGAGTGACTAGATTCCTGAAAGTGAAAGCCTTTTCAACAATCTGAAATTTTTGGTGTCATTTCTATCATTCATAAACAAAAGTATTACTGTATTCCAACTAGGGCACCAGGGTCTGTCCAGATGCAGAGAAAAAAGCACTAAGAAAAACCCACAAGTTTCCATTCTTATAAAGTTTGTCATTTATTGGGGTAAGTGAAGCAAGGGATGATAAAACGTGAAAAATAAATACACAAGGAAACATCTGAGAGTGAAAAGTGCTATAAGGGATAAAACAGACTGATAGTCTAGAGACTCATGGACTACTTTGGGTTGGAAGTTTAGAGAAGGTCTTCCTCAGCAGGTGACATTTAAGCTGAGACCTGAATGATGCAGGCCAGATACATAAAGATCAGGTTGAAAAGTATTTCAGAAAGAATCTCCTATTTTAATTTAAAACTTAATTTAACCTTTATGTTGGATTTTATAATATGTACATGCTTCTTTTAATGTAAATGTAATGTGGGAATTCCCCGCCCGTGCCCCAGTATTAATGTCATACGTATTGAAAAGTCCTTTGAACTTAGCCTTCTGACTTTAGCTGCTTTGACTTCAGTCCATTTTGATACTTCTTATGAACTGTTAGATATTGTCTTCCTCCTTAAACTATCTCATCCTCCTTTTTTTCCATCTCATCTCTGACTCTCACTGCCATGTGAACTCATTATTGAAATGAAGGATGGGGTGTCTCATTTGAGATATTACTTGTTAATAAAAATTGTGATATCCAAATGGCCTCAATAAATGTCCACACAAATTAAGGAAATATCAAATTGGCTACTTCACAATGTTCTGTTTTACCCCTTATCAGACTGGCATTCACCTCTAAAGGTGACCATTTAAATATA
>NW_020173124.1:4318147-4437245 GCF_003031525.2 Neophocaena asiaeorientalis asiaeorientalis | reverse complement strand
ATATAAGAATATAACCAACAATTCAATTCTAATTCTAGTAGAAACATGGCAAGAGGTTAGATCTGAGAACGCTCCTCTCTTGAAAACTATACAAGAAAGAAAACAACAACCACAAAATTCATGAATTCCATTCCAGGGAAATTTGAAGACAAGTTTCAAATTGTGTAAGTGCTAATTAGGCACCTGAGACTGACAAAGCCTTTCAGTAATCCTTGCAGAAAGAGGCAACAGGAGTGATAGTGAAAAAATGAAAAATGAGGGGGTGGGATAGTTAGTGGGGGCAGATTTCAGAAAGTGTCAGATAAAAATACCTTCTATATAGGGACTATATCTATTGATGATAGTGGCCATGAACACACTAAAGAAGCACAGGAATGACTCCAGAAGCACAGGAATGAGGGAATGGGTTAGATTCTGAGAGGCAGAGAAGACACAGGCCACAGGAAGGGTACATATTAAGAAAGCTTTTATCCATAGATAATAATATTTCTAAGTCTTAAGGGTGCTGTCCCTCCACAATCTCACAGGGAGCTTAAGATAAAGAAGGACTAGTCTCAAAGAGATTCGTACACGTGCCTTTGCCTAATGGAGTAGATTATTAATTGATAAATAAAAATCAAAAAAGTTTATGTAATTATATTAGGCTGAACCAAAATGCACAGAAACTGTACAAAATAAAAAGAGATCTTTGAGCTTCAAAACTTCTACAGATACAAAGCATGTTGAGAAAACTATGTAGATGCAAATATTGGCAAATTCTAATGGAAAAGGAAGGATGATTCAGAGGGAAAAAACAGGAACTCAGAGAGTGTAGCCAAGACTCTCAAAGAATCATTTTTAGGGAGCTGAATTAGACCATGAACACTGCTGAATTTCAGAACTGCTGTGAGCCATTGACTTCTAAGTGCCTCCTGTTCTCCATTTTCATGGGGGTGGGAGTGGGGGTGGGAGTAGAGAGCACATAGACCTAATTTAGATGACGAAATCCTAGACTGCATGATGATACAGTAAGAGGGTAAGACATTTGCAGATCTTGGGAGGAGATGAAAGTATTTCATATGTTGTAGAAAGTAAATAACTTGTAGCCAGAGGCTGGATGGTGTAGATTAAAGATAGCCACAAATAACTGTCTACTCTTCTCATTGAGAGTTTAATTCCCTTCCCCTTAAATCAGGGCTGAATCTAGTGACTTGCTTACTCAATAGAAGACAGTTGAAGTATCATTCAACTACTTCTGAAGTTGAAGCTCGGTTATAAGAAGCCTTTCAGCTTCTACCTAGGCCTCATGTAATACTTACATTTGTGCCATGAGCTGCCATGTAAGTTTGACTACCTTGATGGAGATACCACTTAAGGCCCTAAGACTACATGGGAAGGGAGAGGGTCCCAATGGAGCCCAACCTTCTGACTACCTCTACCAAGCCATCAACATGTAAGTTAAACCATTTTAAAACCTTCAGATCAGCCAAGCTATCAGCTGAATACCAACAAGTGTTTCCAGCTGATGAAATACGGAGTAGAAGAATCGCCAGCTGAGCCCTGCCTGAATCCACAAAATTATGAGATATAGTAAAATGTTGTTTTATGCCACTAAGTTCTAGGATGGTTTGTTAGGCAGCAATAGATAAGAGAACATTCATAGTAGAAAAATGCTACGCTATCTGGGAAAATAGGGGAATAAGGGTCTTATAATGAGGTATGATTATAATGCTAGCCACTGGAACACAAATACAAACCTTAGGAAACATCAAAGCCTCGGTAAGGAAAAAGCAAAGAAAACAGACTATGGAATATCACAATGGGCATATGTTTCTAGGCAACAATTTGTCAATATGCATCACAAATCTTAAAATTTACTATATGTTTTAATATGTTTACACAGAAAAAAATATCTTCCAAAATAAATCATGAGAAATGTTCATAAAATTATATATAAAGGTGGCTTATTTATAATAGTAGAACTTTGGAGTCATCATTACTACTTCAAGTGTGATATGATTTAATAACTTGGGGTCCAGTATATAACAAAATAATATGCAACCACTGAAAAACACGTTCTTAAGAATATTTAATAGCATAAATCCATTCAAGATAAAATGTGCAAAAGAGCAGGAAACAAAGCTGTAGTATATGATGCCATTTTATAGGAAAACAAAAAATTTAATATGTAGTTTTGTGAAAAATTGAAAAAAAAATGCAATAATGTTCACCTTTGGGGTTGTAGGAAGAAAATTTTATTATATTTTGGGGATACCTTCTTGTATTTTCATTTATGTTAAAATTATAAGAAGTATTTGAATCATTAAATAAGTACATTGTCAATCAAACTAAGGATCTGCCATCTTCCACAGGGTGAAGCTCACCACTCTCTCTTCTACAATTATGGGGTGGATTCCAGAAGAGGTAACGGTTGAACCAGCACAACCAAAATTCACAATTTACACCCTATGGAGACATATCTGGATCAAAATTCCTAAGCAGAATTTATTCTCTAGGTTTCCTGGAATAGCTATTGTTCCTGAGGTGTCCACAGATGTCTGGTTAAGGGGGGAATTGTCTAGCTACCTAATCATTCTACATGTATTTTTGTTTCCTCAAAATCTAAAGGCAAAACCTTACTCCTGGGGCCATCCAGGTAACATTTCCTTCTAGACGTTGAACTTTGAACATATATCACTCAATTATACACAACATGGAAATATCGTATCTCTGACAAGCTGTGTAGTGTGTCTTCAATTGATGGTCTCTAATAAAGCCTGGATAGTTTGAATTATAATTACCAGGACCCTTAAACATTGAAGAAAACAAAAGAGAAAGCTTCCTAAGACACCACTCTCTCTTGGCTTTCTACTATTGTTGATCCAGGTCCTTTTTTTGTACATTAGGTAAGTTTGCAAGCTGCATTAATTGTTTTAGGACGTTAGGTTGCTCTTCTTTTTTTTTTTTTTTTTCCCATTCCACTGTCTCCTGGGATCATGAAAGAGTTAAATCTCCACCAAAATCACCATCTAAGAGCAATGTGGACAGCAGGAGCATCTGCTCGTTATTAGATTATGTGGGCACTAGTCTGGGTAGAACTCTGAACAGACTAATAGCAGTGGAAGCACAGTTGTGGAAAAGCAACCCACAACTTGAACTGCCAGGACACAAAATTACCATTTGGTCTTGGCACAGAGATTGCCTCCAATTTTTTTTATGCTGCTCTTTTTACTTCAAACAAAAAACATTCAAACTCATTAGTTTATGTTACTTTCAATCAAAGACTTGAAAATATGAAAAGATAAATTTTTAAATGTCTACATATTCTGTCTTCTGACTAGTTTTCTCATACCCTACTTTCCCACCCAAAAAGGAAGAAGAAAGTGCCTGGTATTTAACTGGGCCTGAAATCAGAGGAGCCCGAGTACCACAAGAAAGGCTGTTCTTTTGATATTTTTGGCGAATGCCAGGGGTGGATGTTCTAGAAATCTGGCCAAATTTTCAACCCAATTGTGCAGACTAACTTGTGAGGTTCTGAGCATTTGAAAAGAAACAGATAAGCAACTCAGCAGCAGATTTTATTTAAACAAAACCCAGACATTAAAGGTCTTTGGGTTCAACAAAGGTGAGATTTTTGCAACTCACACAGTCCTGTTGCCTGACTCCACTGACCAGTCAGAGGTGAACTTGAAAGCAGGGCAGATTCCCCACACTAGGGGACAGACACACCACAGAGCCAGAACAGGATTTCCTCGTGGCTCGATGGGTCTAGTAAACGATTCTCTGGTCACATCTAGACTCCACACTAGATATTTGACAATCTTGCTCTATGCTTGCTGTGCTTGGAAACACAACCATGAACAACATGACTTAACTTCTAACTGTAACTTTTCTTTTTATTAAACAAATATTTTCTCGTTGCATACCACTCCAAGAAACAAAGTAAATGGGAAGTGTATGGGAATGTGTAGAGAAAACATTTTATAGATCTTTTCTAAATAAAGCAGAAATTCACTGATTAAAAATAATCGCAAAACATTTTACAAGTTATGTATCTGGCCCGAATTGAGGAAAAGAGTAAGGTAGTCTTCTCAGATATAAAAAGTGAACCACCATGTTTGAAAGTGAGCAACTGCCCCCTTTCAATTGAGTTGAGGATGACTTTTCAGAGCCCTACCCTGACCATCTCCCTATCAACTTTGTGAGGCCATACCTAACTTCTCATAGAGAAATTATTCAACATTTTTTTAAATTGCTACCATGTGCTATGAAGATTTCTTTCAAAATGTAATATTTTGAAAGGGAGGCTATTAGCTGTTCAACACATGATTTGATTTTCAGATTAGCTAGCTGAACACTGAGGGAATAGATCACAGAATAGATGAGTTTTTTATTTAAAGGAAATAAATGCCTCAGATGTTTTTCCAACCAAGGTAGATTATTAGCTATAATAAGTGGAGGCATTGCCAAGAACGTCAAACTTTAGCTTGTCCCTGCATTCATAGATTGATTTAGGAGTGTAAAAGTCTTTGTGGTGAGCACAGAAAAGAGAAGGAAAAAAGTGGTAGATCCAAATATGGAGATTCAGATAATGAGTGGATATATTTGCAGGAGACCTAGATAGTCCAGGACGAGGTGAACGTTAATGAGGGTGAAACAGTGAGTGAACTAGGAGGCAGGAATTGTCAAATATTGGCTCATACTTGTCCTCTTATATCGTTGAATTATTTACCAAAGTATTACTAATCCAGAAAGATGGAGGTAAAGTAGGGAATATGGAATTAGAAGCCCCGTGATACACGTTACATGATACATGTTATGTGCTTCATCCTTTATTGCGTTCTGTTCAGTGAAACTAATATAGTTAAAAGACCTTTGGGTTATTGTTACTATTATTGTTCAAAATATCACTTATCATTTAACATAACTATCTTTCTTCTTTAAAACCATAATATTCCCTTGCTTTCTTTGACACCACTCTCCCTCGGTTTTCCTTTAGTATCTCTCAATGCTCCTTGTCAATTGTTTCTTTTATTTATTATGCCTCTACCTGTAGTAGTGCCCAAGGACCAATCCTTGGATCTCCTCTCTTTGCTAGGTGACTTCATCTAGTTTCATAACTTTATATGACACCTATATGTTGACAACTCACAAACCTATCTGCATTTGTAATCTCTCCCTTAAATTCCACCGGTACGTGTACAATTGTCTGTCAGTCATCTCCACTTGAATAACTAAGCCCCCGGAAACTTAACTCCTTAAAGAACCCACTCCAGACCACCCTCTGAGACCTGAACCTCTGCAGCCTTCTCAGCCCACGTCAGCTTCATTCTTTCGTTCTTCTAATTGTTCAGGTCTTAAAATTCGGAGGAAACTCCCAGTATCCCTGCGTCTCTCCCACACACCTCACAACATCCAGTTTGTCAATAAATCCTATGGGCTCTACCTTCAAAATCTACTCAAAAAAGTCCACTTCTCACTACCTCCATTGCTATACTACACTCTCAAAAAACCACGAGCGGGAAGGGTAAGCTGTGACAAAGCGAGAGAGAGGCATGGACATATATACACTACCAAACGTAAGGGAGATAGCTAGTGGGAAGCAGCCACATAGCACACGGAGATCAGCTCAGTGCTTTGTGACCGCCTGGAGGGATGGGATAGGGAGGGTGGGAGGGAGGGAGATGCAAGAGGGAAGAGATATGGGAACATATGTATATGTATAACTGATCCACTTTGTTATGAAGCAGAAACTAACACACCATTGTAAAGCAATTATACTCCAATAAAGATGTAAAAAAAAAAAAATTTTTTTTTTTTTTGTAATTGACCCCTAACTGGTTTCCTGTTTTTTAGTCCCCACTTAGCAGGCATATCCTTTTAAAATTCAATGTAGACTATAGCATTTCCTGACCTAAATTTTCCAGTGATTTTTCATCTCATTTGGAGTAAATGCCAAAGTTCTTATGCTATCCTATAAAACCCTGCAGGATCTGGGTCCCCATCCAACTCCCTGAGCCCATCCCCTTGCAACTGCTACTCCATCTCTCACTCCCCACCATCTACACTGGCCTTCCAGGAACACATCTAGCCTGGGGCCTTGTCACTCACAGGCTTTTCTCTCATGGATACTCCTCCTCCAAATACCTTCATGGTTCATTCCCTTCCTTCTTTAGGTCTCTGCTCTTTAATCATATTATCAGAGGGCTTCCTTGACTACTCAATATAAAAATAGAATCCCTCTCCCTCTTCTAATTCAAACAGGGTTACCAGATTTGCTGGGGGGACTGGAGATGGGTGGCACTCAGCTACATTTTAACTTCAAATGAACAACAAATAATTCAAATTTTAGTATAAGTATGCCACAAATATTACAGAGGACAATGCTTATACTAAAAAATCATTCCCAAATATTGCATGGGACATACTAAAAAATTATTTGTTGTTTATCTGCAATTCAAGTTTTACTGAGTGTCTTGTACTTTATCTGGCAAGTCTAAACCCACCTTAATACTCCCTCTTCTCCTTCTATTTTAGTTTTCTCCATAGTATATATTGCCATGTGATTTATCACATATTTCTTTGTTTCTTGTCTGTCTCCTGAACTAGACCAAGAGGAGGAACTTTGCTTTATTCACTATTTTATCTTAACACCAAGAACAATGCCAGCATGCAAAGATCTGTCGAATGAATGAATGAACAAATGAATGTTGATAGGCTGCTGTGTAGAGCTTGGGGATGTGGTCTACTTGCTTCTTGGATCACCTCCTGTGGTTTTTCTCCTTTATCCCTCCTCTGCCTCTACTGGTTTCTGGCTAGAAAAGGGCCAGGATCTGAAGTCCTGATGTGGCAGTTATGGGCGTCCAGGAAAATTCTCTTAAGCCTCCCCATTGTGCAGGCTCCTGTACCAAGCCTCAGCCAGCCAGTTTCGGTTTCTCATGCTTGCCTGGTGCATTACACAGGAACCAAGGAGGTGGAGTAGTTTGGGGATTCTTAGTGGGCTATGTTTTCAGAAGGAAAATCCCTGTTGGATAGCAAATGTCATTCTGAATTCTTTAGATGTCAGGGCAGAGCTCACAGAAAGTCATTGTTTATGTCTGAAACAAATCTTTATGATGTGATTGAAAATGTTCTCAGTTACTCTAACTTACTTTTATTAAAAAAGTTTAATGTGTTTTTATTTCTTCCAGGCAGTAGATAAAAAGGTGTCACACAAATATTGATTTAAAATCCTAGCAAGTTTGCCCTCTTTTCCCAATCTTTTTTTTTTTTTTTTTTTTTTTTTTTTTTTTTTTTTTTTTTTCTCTTTGAGAACAAATATATGCTTTCATGGACATGTATGTGTGTGTGTGTGTGTGTGTGTGTGTGTGTATGCTAGGATTACTTTATGTCAGGGAATAAATCACTATTATTTTTAGGAAAAAACATATTATTTTCCAGTTCTACATTAACAAATGAAATTCAGCAATGCAATGTATTGTCTAATTTATTGAAATTAATGTTGTAACAGCACATTTTATGAAAGTGTGCATGAACTCAACTATATCCCTAAGTATATTTGCCCAGAAGAATTTATAACACAAGAAAGTTTAACTAGAAATAAGATTAAAATGATAATATACTTGATTTAATAATATCAGGTCCATTTTACAGGTAAGAAAACCTAAGAATTTGTAGAAAAGATTTTAAAAATCTACTAAAATCAACAAAAATGCTATAATTTTTGGGCTTCCCTGGTGGTGCAGTGGTTGAGAGTCCGCCTGCCGATGCAAGGGACACGGGTTCGTGCCCCGGTCCGGGAAGATCCCACATGCCACGGAGCGGCTGGGCCCGTGAGCCATGGCCGCTGAGCCTGCGCATCCGGAGCCTGTGCTCTGCAACGGGAGAGGCCACAGCAGTGAGAGGCCCGTGTACCGCAAAGAAAAAAAAAAAAGTTATAATTTTTAAATTATAAATTCCAAGTTTCTCAAATCCCAAAGAATTAGCACTTTAAAGTTAATGATTACAATTTAAATTATAATAACTTTTTGTGATAAATAATCCACCAATGATAATGTCCTAGATTAAGCACTGAAGTAAAAACTCTAGTATTTTTTTATGGCCTTACAGCCAGCCATATACATTTTTCCATATATTTCTACCATATCTCTGCTCTCAGATATGTTTTGTTTGAAAGTTTCAAACATAGTCCTTGCCCTTCCTCATGTCTCGCTTTCATTCTTCACTAAAAACTAGGCTTCCATAATCTCCAGGCATGTTTCTCACTTTGGACTTACTAGAGCATGTTATACTCACAATAATAAAAAAATAAAAAAATAGTGAAAATTTACTATTGTATACCAAGTACTTTTCTTTGCAGTTTACAAATAGTAACTCATTTAATCCTAACACAAATTTCTGAGTAGGTCCTCATCTCTATCTCTCAGAAAAGAAGACTGAGGCTTAGAGACAGAATAACCTAGGATCCAGCCAGCGAGTAGAGTTCCAGAACCCTGGCTCTCACCTGCCAGGGTGCCTTCCCTTGACCTCTGAGCCGGCATATCCCCTGCCTGACTGTGAGATCCTTAAGTTCAGGAGCTCCTTATTAATAAGCCTTGTATCTCCAATGCCAGACATAGCTCCTTGAATCATAGTAGGAATTACATACTTGTTGCTAAATTAAATGAAAGGAAGGAAAGAAGGGAGAAAAGGAGGGAAGGAGGGAAGGAGGGAGGGAGAAAGGGAAGGCAAATTAGAGAAACACATCTTTTTGTTTTTTTTAAGCAACTCACTTGGTATTTTAAATTGTCTGCATCTTCTGAGCTGTCACCCATTTATTCTACCAAAGACAATGAAGCAAACAAACAAATAACAAATCTTCACCCAACCAAAACAAAGAGATGAACTTTTTTAAACATAACTAATTTCTTCCAGGACACTGAACACAAGACAAACCTAGAGTGTGAAGTACTATTCATTCAGTCAATCACTTGTGTAAATGTTTATTAAATAAATACTGAGTGAGCCAATTCCCAGGATGCTTGCCCTGTTTTATTTTTTTTGAGGGAAAAACATCGTCTCCTAACATACATAATTTACTTATTAATTATATTAATTGTTAATTACCTGTCTCACCCTTCTGGAATGAAAGCTCCACAAGGTATACTTTTTTGCTTTATTCCCGGATATATCCTGGGCACCTACAACCATGCTTGATGAAGATTACACATTCAGTAAATATTTATTAAATTAATGAATCAGTGTGAAAAAGTGTAAAAATTGGACAGAGCATGCACTTAGTAATAGAAAGGAACTGACAGGGTTTGGGGTCAGACGGGAGATATATTAGTGAAGAAAATTAGAGTCAAGAGTCATTGAGAACTGGGAATGAGATTGCCAACAACCGAATAGGGAAATAGGAAAAGAGAAAGAGGGTTTGGGTGAAAGTTGGAGTCAAATTTTGACTAGGTTTAATTTGAGTTGCATGTGGAATATCCAGGTGAATTCCAGTAGGCAACCAAAAATGCCTACCTACTTAAGAATCCCCAGTAGGCAACAGCGTAAGGACCAAAGTCCTTAACACCTAATTATGAAAGTCAGTATTGTGATAGAGCTCATAGCTGATTCCTTGCTCCTTAACCTTCTACTGTGAAATTATAAATAGGTTGGAATATATCTTGAAACTAAAAATAAAATACAATATATTCTTTAAAACTCGGTTTGTCTATATATGTGTGTATGCATTTACCTAGCTAACACTAAGATATTTGGAGTATGATATGAAATGCTCCCCATTTACTGATAGGAAGGATGAAGGGAGCCAGCTAATGGCAATGATTTTGTTATATAAATTAGGATTATGTTCACTAACTGAGAAATGGAAAGACTGGTGTTACAAGAGAGAAAAGATTGATGAATCAGAAAAGAATTATAGAATCAAGAATATAAGTGAAAATTTAAATTTTAGTAAAGAGGAAGGACAATAGAAAGAGATCTAAGGAACAGAAAATATAGCTGGAGCACAATTGTTTGATAATTGATATTCTCAGAAAAAATATAAGGCAAGTATATCAGTTGTAGTTTTCCAGAGAGACAGAACAAATAGCAAACAATACACACATAGGCTATCTACATGTATAGCCTATCCCATCCTATCCTATATCCAGAGATTTATTTTCAGGAATCAGCTCACAGGAGTGTGGTAGTTGGCAAGTCTGAAAATTAGAGGGCAAACTGGAAGGCTAGAAACTCAAGCAGTAGTTGCTGCTTCTTAAACCGACTGAATGAGGCCCATCCACATTATCGAGGGTTATCTGTTTACTTAAAATCAACTGACTGTAGATGTGAACCATACTCTTTCAACACTGAGATTTAGGTTTGAGTAACTGGGTATTATAGTCTCACCAAACAGGCACATAAAATTAACCATCACAGCAAGGATATATACAAAGTTCAGGTTAAGTAATAAGACAAAGGATACAGCTGGTCCAAATTAGCTCCCAGTATGTGTCTTACCATTTTGTGAGAAAGGTAGAGAAGACCATGAGAGCAGGAGATGGGCAAGGCCCGCACTGAGAAGACAATGGTCTAGTGTGAGTGAATGCTGGGCACAGGGACACGCCAGGAAGATCAGTGGACCGGGACCCAGAACACCTGGTTCTCATTTATTAGCTTTCTTAATTTGGACATAAGTAACACCATTTCTCTGAGCCTAAGTGGAAATAATTTTACCTGTTGCATCCGCATCAAAAAATATTTTTTCAAGTCAAATGAGATAATGTATGTGAAAGATTTATATATCTATTTATATATGAATCTATCATTGCTATTACTATCAAGCCTTTATGAGCAGAAGTCTAGGTTACCCCAAAAGAGACGGAGTTGAGTGAACATGTCAACTTAAGAGATACGTCAAATTCAAGACTGAACGAAGATTGTCACCAAATACCACTGTCCACTTTATGCTACCCACTTTGTTCCCTCAGTCTTATCCAGTAGAGCTGCACAATTAGAGGCCACTGTTGTTATAACGAAGCATCAACATCCAGTTTAAATTCAAACTACGATCTGAGTGAATATGAATTGCTTTCACCAGGTTATGGCGATCAATACGGAATTAAAATCTACAAGTTCAAATGAGACTTAGAATTATCCTCTGAGTGAAGATTTAGCAACAAAAACTGCAGAGTGTTTAATCAAAAGGTGATTCATAGTTTTAATCCTGTTATTATTCCTTCTTCTAGCTTTAGGAATGTTTTAGTAATCAAAATGTCTACATGGAAGACAAATAATTTGAAAGTCTTGAGTTATTGGAGGTTCACAAATTATATAAGCAAGCTACATTTAAGCATAATTAATATCATATATTGTATTGTGATTAATGGGCTCAGGGAACAGCAGAAGAAAAATAATTCCCTTTTTTCCAATAAAAAGAGAAACATCTATGTGTATATACTATTGACTTTAACATATTTGTGGATCAGAGAAAAGCATTATCATTCAAATGAAAATGGGGAAAAAATTCCAAGTTCAAATAAAGGGCACCAGCAATAAGGATTCAAATCTTTACAAACCTGACGTAACAAAATATAATCCAAGATAAAATTTATGAAAATACACATGTTAGCAAGTAAGTAATTGTGCTTTTACCAGCAAAGCACTATTTATTCTTAATAGTTTATTAAGTAACAACATTACTAGTACATTTAAATATTTATTTACAATGATTATTTGTTCATTATAAAACATGGAATGTATCCTAGGTAAGATACTAAAAGACAATCAAGTCCATGCCAGTTAAAGTTTCATAACAGAATAATGATAGTCTTTCTAAAGTTGAAATGTAAATCAATGAACAAAATATTGTTTTAGAACAATTCAAATTATACTAAAAAGTTTCAGAAACATCTTAATTGGGTAATGTCAACTTTGTGTGCCTAAACTGATCCAATAGAAATATCCCTTAACTTGGGTTCTTCCCAAGAAACAGCCTTCTGAGAAACGTTTGTGGCCAGGTAGTTTAGTTTGGAAAATTCCCTCCGGGGAGGAACTGGGGATGGGGCCTGGAGAAAAAGCAAAGCAGGAAAGGAGGAGGGAAAGTATCATTGAGTGGACTACCGCTGTAGAATTGGGGCTCAGTGTTTTGGAGAAACTGCAAAAACCATGTAGAATTCACCACAGAATTTTCCAACTGAGACCAGTGTAGAGGAGAGTATTTCTTCATGGCTTTCACCCTCCAGTGGTCAATGGTCTCCTGAGGATATGAATGCCCAGCCTTTTACTTTAAGGCTACAGGAAAGAAGCCCAGGGCAGAAAGCAAGAGAAACAGGATGCTTCTGAGGCCAGACACTATCAGGCCCCCCTGAGCTCCGCTGGACACCATAGCAATGGCACATACGTGCACCACTAGAGGCTGTGAGATAGGACACAACATCAGCAAGGTGTTTGCCTTCTTCAGATTTCATTGGCACAGTTTAAAGTCAACGTGGATAGCAACAGGTTTTTACAAAAGCCTAGTTTTTTGTTTGTTTTTGCTGCTTGTTTGTTCGTTTGTTTTCAGAGAGATCTGCTCTAAAGTTTTACCTAAATCACTGGATTTAGGTAAACAGATTCATGGAACTCTAGATCAGACATTATCTTGGAAGACTTCCACTCAAAGCACGTGCTTTTCTATAGTAAGAAAGGGAGGCTCGTAGATGTTTTAATAAAACAGGACCCAGAGGAGCAAGAGCCCTAAGTCTTCCCTTTCCTAATTCAGAGCTTTCTGTCCTTTATTGTACAACTGAGATGCGCTCATTTGTTCCTCAACAAATATTGCATGCCTTCTAAGTACATGCAGGCACTATGCTAGATGCTGGGGCACAATGGTTAAAAACTAGACATGGTCCCTAAAATGAAAGTAAGACATACATAGAGATAGACATAGAGATAGAGATGGGGGTGGGGGGAGAGAGGAGAGGAGGAGGGTAGGCAAACTTATAGTTACAAACCAGATTAAGTGCTTTGAAGAAAAAACCCTATGGTGCTTATTCGTGACCCCAAAATGTAATAGCCACTGATCAAGCCTCACTTACTTGATTGCATTCCTATTTCTGTTTATCTGTCTCAAGTCAGAATGGTGTCATTAGATTTTTTTTTTTTTTTTTTGTTTTTTAGTATACACGACTATTAACAGAGTCAATAAAGAAACGTTAATTCAGTCTCGCCTCAGGACACGTAGAGAACAATTTTGTTTTATTTTTATTTTCCTCCATCTTGAATCATTCTCTTTCCTCAGCTTTCATAACATGAGACTTTCTTCTTTTCCTCCCACCTTCCTGACCATTGGTTTGGTTTTTTGATGTTACCTTTTTCTCGTACTTTAAACATTGCAATTTCCCGGGAAGGTTGTGTCCCTCTTTTCTTCTCCATCCTATCTCTCCTTAGGCAACATTGTCCGTGGTCCATGGGTTTGAACGCCAATTATGGTTGCGCACACAAAAGCTGTACGGTTGTACATCAATGGTCTAGACCTCTCCTCTGAGCTTCAGGCCTGTAGCCCTCTGCCCTTTGGATATTTTCACTTGGATATTTCAAAGTCAATAACTCAAAACCAAACATGTGGTTTTCCTTTATTCCTGGCCCTCTTCCTCAGCACCTCTGCCTTTCCCCACTGAGCACCAATGGCACATCCAGTAACCCAGGGACATTTTTGTAAAATGCCCTCTCTCCAAAGCTTCTATATCCCTTGCATTACAAATAAATACGTAGTGACTCCTTTCTGCTCTCTTCTTTTCTCCCGCCATCATCCCAATCCAAACTCTCATCTCTTCTTTCTGGATTATTTCAGGAACCTCCCATGAAAGGTACCCATGTACAGTCAATGGGGTTTTCCATACTGCAGCCAGAATATCCCTTTCAAAATACAAATTCTGGCCATACTGTTCCCTTTTCCCCCCTCTCCTGATTAAAATGCCTGTGGTTTCCCATTGCCTTTAGTGTGAAAGCTCAAATTTCAACACATAGCCTGATCTCTGCCTGCTTTCTGTATTTCACCTTCTTCATTGCCACACTGGGTCTTCCCTCCATGGAGTGTTCCTCCTTTTTCCTTTCTCCCGTCCCACAGCTTCCTTCATGCAAGAACCCCTGCTGTTCTTTTAGATCTCAGTTTAGTCCTGACTGCAGGCAGGAAGTAGTTCCTGACCTTCCTAATTAGGCAACAGTCTCCTAGCACCTTCTTCTCCTTTAAAGCACTTATACTGTGGCAGTTTCATAGTTATCTCTGTAATCCTTTGCAGAATGCTGTCCCCTCTAGAATGCAGGCTCTGTATGTAGGGGTCTCTCTCACTGTCATGCACGCACGCTTGTGCACGTGTGTGCGCACGCCCACACAAACCCCACAGGCACTTTTCTCACCTTTAGAGCTTTAGTTTCTAGAACAGTGTCAGCCCCAGAATAGAATCTCAAATACTTACTTGAAGTAATAAATGGTATCCAGGCTGAGTTCAAATGTGAATTTTATATCAGTTTGTTTTCCTTAAGATTATATGAACCTACATGAACTAGATTTTGTTCAAAGTATATATAGAGATAAGCGGAAGATGGCGGTATATGCATTTAATTCACCCACAAAAATAAATGAATATTTCCTAATATAAATCAAAAATTGGCTTTTCTATCCCAGTCTTAATCAATACTTTTAAAGTTAGGTTTTTAAAATTCCATCATAAATGCAGATATTCCTAGTACCACATATTGAGGCTAAGAATATACTCAACTTTATTTAATGAGATTTGGTCATATTCCAGCCAAAACAAATGTTCTCTCCTTCCACCACATAGAAGACATAATGCATGGATCTTAGAAATCCGTCACAAATGTCAATATGAATACCTGAACTTCATATCTTTGGGAAAAGGCCAAATCTCTCTAACAGCTTCTGGTTTCAACATTCTTCACTCGCCCTTAAGAGCAAGAAAGGTAGACACATGTTTGGAAGATTTAGCGACATTATTTACTTTCCATTTAAATGTACAGTACAATGGTCACTAGAGGCCAGAAGCTATGATTATCGAAGACTGAAGTTCTGGCTTTTGCACACTTACAGAACTGGAGGAGGAAAAGTGAGGGAAGAGAGGTGAAGAGGAAAGAAGGGAAATTTTTAAAAAGAAGGTAATGAACAACACGGAAGAGATTTTAATCCATTAGCAGCATCCTGATGATAACATTTGACAAGGCTCCACTCCAAAGATCAAGACCTATCTCCCGAGCAAGGGAAAGAATATGAGCACCCCCTGGATACTGAGAATCTTTTATTTTCACAGAGCCCATCCACAAGTGACACTTCCTTTCAGTTCAGGATGAGGGTTGCAGTTGTGCTCCTGAAATGATCATACTCTTATAAGCATCAAATCAAAAGAAAGAAATACAGGGAGGAGGAAAACACACCTTATTTTTTTAAAAATCCACATACACCTAAAATACATACCTCAAAAAACATAGCTTTCTTCCTAGCTTTTCTTTTTCAAAATTTCAGAGGCAGGACAAATGCCCGTAACAATAGGGAAGGGTTAGAAAAACTACAATATAAATATGTATTTTGTGGTCTTTGCTAAAACCTGCATTTGAAGTTATACTTCATGGTGGCTGCTTTAGAAATGTCAATGCCAGGACAAACTCAAACTTTCCATAATTTGATCTGTTGCCCAAGACTGATGTGGCACTCGTGTAACTGTTTTCTTTTTCTTTTAAAAAACTATTGCTGATTGCTTCTACAATTTAAAGAATTCCAAATATGAATGAATACTTAGTACACTTTTGAGTGATCAGTGCAAAAAAACATGCAGGAATTTAAAACAAACAAATGGCCTTTTCCCAACACTGAGAAGAAGCCTCTGGAATTATCCTTAACATATAAACATCAGTAGAAATATCTAGGAAAGTTACTCCTCTTTTTCTCCTTAAGCTGAAGTGAAGATATTCAGTAACCATTTTAAAAATACCCAAGCATGTTGATTGACTTCCTCTACCAATTAAATTTATTAGCTAATTGCTCAGTGTTCCACCCATTTTTTTTCTAGGACGTGAGCTTTCACCTAAATCCAGGAACTATTAAAAAGAAAAGTGAAAATATGACAGTAAGTACTTAGTAAGTACTTAATACAGGTCGACTAGCTACAGTTTTATCTAATGTGTGTTCAATACGTATTTAATGTTTTTTCAAAGTTGCATTTTACATTATTTAATGAAGCTATACCTGGATGACTAAACTGATATTTACCTCGAGATGAAAGTCCAAATTAAACCAACAGTAAAGGAGAGTAAACAGCATCATTGATGCCACATGATCTACAGGAAACACACCTCTCTTCTTTCGCTGCTGTCTATGTCACTCTGAGTCTAATTACACAGACTTTCCACAGGGTAGTAGTCACACACACACACAATCTTTAGGAAGCTTACAGTCTCTTTCAAAGGAATCAATGACTAGAGTGGAAATATTTTCCTCTGTGAATCTACATGTCCTATATAGCTGGAAGTAGATATTTACTCTAGTTTTCAGTTCCCAGAATTGACTTACTTTCCTTGTAGGGGTAAAAATACATGGTTTAGTGGCTTCTGCATGCACACACACACACCACACACACTTCTGTCACTTACAAGAGAGATACTCTCTGGAGCCTGGAATTCTCCCTTCAGCAACGTACATTTAACCTCCATTTAGGTCAATGAGAACTACAGGCAGGTACGAGGGCCTGGGGAGTAGGAATTTTTAGCAGGTAATTGTTACTGAAACAGAGTGTAGAGAGCACCTCACAGAAGAATCAGAGGTGAATTCACCTTAAATCTTTGCTTTGAGCCAAGAATAACCTAAAACCTAACGTATTCTTTCAAAAAATCTTACTTTATAATACTCAGAACAAAGTAAGTTTCCACGAGTCCTCTGTTTCTCATTTCAACCCAGTATACTTTGTATTGTTACATTCAAGAAAAAAATAAATAAATTAACTACTGTAGGCCAATCAATTTGTTGGAAATTCTCCATTAATCTAAAAAAGTACTTTCTCTCAATACATATGTTCAAAGCACTCTCAGATCAAGTGGTTTAAAAAGAACTCTACATTTCTGGATCTCACCTACTTTTGCATTAAAAATGTAATAAATTTGCAAAATCAGGGAGTAAAGAAAAGTCTTACTAAACATTGGTTGCAACCAGTAGTTTCCAGAGCCAGTTATGGATAAAATAAACCGAGTAAGGCCCTTTCTGAGGGAATGGTGAGGCATGTCACAAGACAGTAACAAGAATTGCTTAGGTATTTCATTTATCATTTTATTTATTCAGTTATTCAACAATATTTATTGAGTACTTACTGCGTTTCAGGCAATGTACAAGGTGCTAGGGATAGAGTGAGGAGCAAAATGATGTCTTCGCTGAGCTTAGATTTTAGCAGGAGAGACGAGTATTAAATAAATATGGCACAAATAGTTGTGGGGGGATGATATTTTGAAATGTTAACTCATATTTTCTATGTAGTTTCATGGGGCTTTTGGACCTTCCTGATTTAATTAACACCTTCTACGATTTCTACCTCTAGGAAAGGATGCCACAACTTAAATAAATAAATAAACCAAGCAAGTCTTAGCTTGGTCCTCCGGAAGAGGCAGGAAAAGAAAACTCAGGTAATAGAAAATGTATGAATTAATGAATTAGGACCACAATTGTACTCTATGCTGAGAGTACAGTTTCTGGGAGGACCATACTTTGAAAGCTAAGAAAGACTTCCAGCTCCCTAATTCCTCCTCCATCTGGTCAGGCTGCAAATGAGGAAAGAACAGAAATCCTAGACTGGGTTGGGAATCCAGTGTGGAGAGACCATTGCCCCCTCCATGTGGAGTCTGAGATGCTGGCAGAGTGCAGGCTGCAAGGTGAGTTGAGGCAGGTGAACCTGAGTTGGTTCAGAGAGCTTTTTGCATCTCACGACAGAATACTTTCCCTGTGCCAAAAAGATGGCAAAGGGCCTCTCAGAGATTCCTGTGTCCCAGTGGACCACGGGCCTAGAAATCTTTTGCTCAGGGATCCCAGAGGTTCTTGGGAAAGAAGGAAGACAGAGAAAGCCACCAGACCTGAATGAGTTTGGCAGGTAGGACTCAAGATGTCTCTGTGAACTGGGCATTGAAGCCCAGGTCAGCAGACAACTCAGAGGTTCTCCTCCTGGCCGTGACCCTGATCCTCAGGGCCCTTGTCTGAAGCCTTGGTTCTGTGTAAGCCCCTTGGGACTTAGATGCAATTCTGCTAAAGATTATTGTTGCCCCACATTCCCTCCCCTCGTGCATCCTCCTCCCCACCCACCTAGAGTCAGCCAATGACACTGGGACATGGGCCTTTTTCTTTTCTTGGGGACCCACCCATTCTAAACTCTCAATGTTTATTTTCCAACTTTCTTCACGCCCCCAGCCCAAGGAAGTTTTATCTAATGAGCAAGAGGACATCTTGATTCTTTACTTATTGGGTAGTTTTCCAAATATTTTGCCCACGCCTTCAGTTCTTTTGACTTTCCCCAAAGAGCAGGGTCTTGAAACCCGAAAGCTAAGACTTTACTTACTTTCACTTTGCATTTTGATGTGTTATCTCTTCCCTGAATTTTCTGGAAAGGACCAAAGTGTTCAAAGAAAGGGGAAAGTATCAGTTAATTTTTTAATACTTTAACCCTCCTAATTTTTTATGTACAGTCTAATAAGCCATGAATGAAATTGCAGAATTAATGGAGAGTTTAAAATACGGTGAAGCAAACTCAATGTATGAAAGAATTGTAAGGAATGAGAGAACGAACAGAAAAAGAAAATAAAGAAAGTGTGTATTTTTCCTCAAATATGTGTGTTGGACCCGCGGGTGGAAGACGGCATCTGGGTTCAAAACTGTGGAACCTCTGGAGTATTACAGGAGATTTTTGAAAGTGAACTGTCGTCCTGATGGAAGAGAACTTGGTGAATTGAGAACCACAACTGTCAGCGTAGGTTCAGTTGGTACTGCAGATGGTTCTTCTGTAGTGAAGCTGGGAAATACTACAGTAATTTGTGGAATTAAAGTGGAATTTGGAGCACCACCAACAGATGCCCCTGATAAAGGATACGTTGTTCCTAATTTGGATCTATCACCTCTGTGTTCCTGGAGAGTTCGGTCTGGACCTCCTGGAGAAGAGGCCCAAGTGGCCAGCCAGTTCATTACAGGTATCATTGAAAATTCACAGATAATTCAGAAAGAGGACTTAGGTATCTCTCCAGGAAAGCTTGCTTGGGTTCTATACTGTGATCTCATTTGCCTCAACCATGATGGAAACATTTTGGATGCTTGTACCTTTGCTTTGTTAGCAGCTTTAAAAAATGTACAGTGGCCTGAAGTTACTATAAGTGAAGAAACTGCTGTAGCAGAAGTTCATTTAAAGAAGAGAAGTTATTTGAGTATTAGAACTCATCGGTTGCAATTTCCTTTGCTGTGTCTGATGACACTCTGCTTATAGTTGACCCTACTGAAAAGGAGGAACATCTGGCAACTGCAACCTTAACAGTAGTAATGCACGAGGAAGGTAAGCTATGTTGTCTTCACAAACCAGGTGGAAGTGGACTGACTGGAACTAAAGTTCAAGACTGTATGAGCCAAGCAGTTATAAGACGCAAAGAAGTAAAAAAAAACTGATGGATGAAGTATCTGAGGGTATGAAACCCAAATAAACAACCACCACGTTTGCAAAACAGATTTGTAAAAGCTGTATTTGTTACACTGTGTACAAACCTTTTATACTAAAATAAACATCGAACTACATTCTTCTGAAAAAAACAAAAAAGTGTGTGTTGGTGAGGTCTGCCTGCTTTGATATGACATTGAATAAATAGAATCGGTAGTATACACCATGATGTTATTTGAGATAGATCTTAGTGTTTGAAGAGAGACGTGAAAAAAATCATGGAAGTGCTCTGTTGTGACATCAGATTAAATGAAACAATTATAATAATAGGTAAATAAACTTCTAAGCACTGAGATTTTAAGTTTCACATCAAGTTTTCAAATCACTATAAAAAAAACCCTAATTTTAATTGCATTTAGCAAAATTGCTGAATCCCAAAACAGGCACTGTCACTTCTAAAATCTTCTAAAAACTCCCACAGAGAAAAATACCCAACCTGTCCCAATTCTAATCTTCTCCCAGGGACCTCTCTCCCAAACTCACTTAGTGTTTTGGTCACAGGGTATAGATGAAGAGATAGTATGAACAGAGCCAATAATGTTTCACTCATTTTCATTTTATCAAGTTCACTAGTTTTTAAGGTAGCTACAGAAACAGAAGGCCCAACAAGAAAACACCAGAGACTCCTGCTAACTGTCCCTTGATAAACATAACTCATCGAAAATATGTGTGAATAGATGACATTTAAAAAGGCAAAATCTTGACTATTCTTAGCTGACAAATTCTTTGGAAGCTTCTTAAAGGAATAAGCTGGCAATGCTCTCACATTTCAATTTTAAAATGAAAGGAATCTCTGAACTTTCCTTCTTTAGCAACAAACTCCCTTAACCCCTTGCCCCACTCCCATAAAGAAAAAACAAAACAAAACAAAACAGAATAGGTCAAGATCCTTAGTATACATACTCCCCTTTTTGCCTAGATCCAGGTATAACCTGGAATCTGGATTTATCCTTCATACCTCATTAGTCAAGTTTAACACTTTTATTTTCCTCTTTAGTTTAGATTGCATTTTCTCACGATTAAAAATGGATAGCTGTGGCTTGGAAATGGGAAACTACACCATCTACGAACTAGAGCAAAGTTGAAGACAACTCTAAATTTTTTGAAAATATTTTTGGTCATTCCGTGATCTTTCCTGACAATTGGTTACTCTACCCTCACTGAATCCTGTGGTATAAAGTTACACACCCAAAGTTTATGGTACAACAAAGTACAGCTTCAGAGCTAGTAGTAGCATTTTTTTTTTCTTTTCTTTTTTTAATTGAATGGTCTTTCCAAGCAAGTCTAATTAGCTAACAGTGTTATAGCTCTGGAGTACTGAGTTCATTAAAGATATTCGGAGTACTAGTCCTGCAAAGCTTAGCTGCATGTGGCTATTGGATCACATATCTACTTTTCTGCCATGTAAGAAGAAAACATCTCAGAATATAACTATTAGTTGGCTTTGTGGTGTTGGGTTAGCGTGCCAGTCTGAGGTTAGAGCAGAGATGGGATCCCAAGCCCTGGGCTTTGTATTATATAGTATTGTATTTTTGATGTTGTACTTAAGGGTCAATTACTGTTTCCATTATAAACCCTGTTTTTCAAGGGTTTATAGCTCACCAATTTTCATTTTGGTATGCAAGCTGCATGAATACACAGGTTTCAAAAATAGCTTAAATTGAGCAGTGCCATTTTTAGATATAAAGCAGTAAAATATACTTTTCATTGGTTTCAGTTTGTTTTGGAAGTTTCCAATCTAAAAGTTTATTCTATCTTAAAATGCAAAAATGCGTGTTCTTTTTCATTCATTTTCATAACAACTTTGATGGTAAAAGGAAGCCAGAGTGGATATAAATGACACTTCAAGGAGGAAAACAATTTAAAAATCTTTTCTGTGTGCAGATTTGTGGGTAGACGTCATTCCAGTCAATGTTCTTAAAAATCAATAAGCTAATCAATCAATATTCCCTGAGCATGAGCGGTATTTCATGCCACTGTTGTGACAGGTACTGTGAGAAATGAAACAGCTCCCTGCCCACAATGTGCTTGAAATTCTAGTTAGAGAGAAATACAAAGACAGTAATATTAAGTATCAATGTAACAGCAACATACATGGAAGCATTTAAGTGATAAATCATGTGGCCAAGAATTTAAGAGGCAAAAGCAAAGCAATTCAGAGTTGTGCAACTTACTGATGCCTTGCAAAAAGAACAAGAAATTCCAATGTATGGTAATTGCCCAGATATGGAAATTTACCCATCTAGGGTCATGCGGTCTTAAAAACTCTTTCCCTGACCATCAGGATTAGAATATCCCTACTTAAGGGCAAAGTTGTTTTCTCTGCCATACTGAATGTTTCCAAATCATAAAAGCAAATTTTCTCTTGCATTAATTTAAACTAAACTTCTTGAAATGGTCCTCTACACAAGCTATTTTCACTCTGTCACCCTACTCTCACTCCCCAACCTATTCGTCTGGTTTCCAGCAGCACTACACAGCTCATACTACTTTTGCCAAAGTTACCAATGACCTCCTGTTGCTGCTGCCAGTGAAGAAGGCTTTGCTTTTCTCTTTCACCTAAATTTATCTCGATTTAGAAGAAGGATACAGTTTTCTATCTTTTGTCTCATAATGACGTTTGTCACTTCTTGTTCTACCCAGCATCCGTTCCCCTCCCCTTGCGATGGGCACCTCTCTTTCTCTTTCAGGGACTGCCCCATTGGTGTGGAGTTTTGGTGGGAGATAATGGTTGTTTCCCATCAAGGAAGCTGAAGGGCCAGAACCTCCTTCTCTTTTCCCCAGCTCAGGAAATAGCGCTGTAGGCAGGACTCAGCCAACTACACACTTTCTCCTGGGACTTTAATGCCTGATCAAGTCAGGGTGTAGGGATGATTAGACATCATATTCATGTACTGGCAGTGACAGAAGACCCCACAATTCATACTGCATCACACTTGTTATAGTTCATTCTATGCAGCTCCCCAGATCTCATTTTGTTTTCCAAAACTAGTTCTCCATTTTCTCTTCATTTCTGTTATCTCCAGATAGTCTTCAAGTAAATTTAAATTTTGCTTAAAATAGAAAGTCAGCCTCTGCTGCTTATAAACAGAATGTTAATAGATATAATTTCCAATGTTTGGCTCTTCTTTATAGCTTTTGCAGATTCATTTTCCACTGTCTATGCTTTATATGTCGCAATTCTTCCGGACACTTTTTAATGTCCCTTCTCATTTCACCCTCTGTTACCTACATAGGTTATTTTAACTACTTCCCTGACTTCAACTATTACCCACATGCTAATGACTTCTAAATCTAGCTAGTCATTTCGAATCTCTCCTCTGACCCTCGTATTTCTTTATTCATGCCATTTGTTTTTTCATTTATTCTATAAATAACTTCTACGATGAGGCATATATATGATAGACAATGGAGAAACAAAGCAATATAGTTTTCCATTTAATGATGGTTAGTCTAGTGGATTCCATAATCTTGTGAAATGCATAATTCCATAAACTTTAACCTAATGGATGTCATAGTCTAGTAGATTCCATAGATGCTATGTAATATTCAACAACTCCACTTGGATATCTCAAAAATAGTGAATTCATCATTTTTCCCTGACATCTGTACTCAAACATTTCTCCTACCGGGATCCCTATTTCAATGAAAGTACTCAACTGCTTATATCAGGAACCTGAGCATTACACTCATTTTTCCTCTTCACTCCGTCCCCACCTCCGCACCAATTATTAAAGCTTGTTCATTCAGCGGTCTCAATATCTCTAGAATGTGTCCACTGTCTGTCATCACTTTTGCTGCTGCCTTATCTATATAGGCCTCCATTCCCTTTTTCTAGGATCAACACAACACTAGTCTCGGTTTTTATGTCCAAACTGCAGCCAGAGTGAACTTGACAAAATTCAAGCCTATTTGTGATGATATTTTAGTTAAAACCCTTTGAAGACTCCATAATAATCTCAAAATAAAATGTAAGCTCTTTTCGAATCCCTTCCTTGTTACATTTCCAACCCCTCACTCATTGGCCTACAAACTTCTCACACTAGCTACTGAAATTCTCTCACATCAGCAAATGGATTGTGCTCTCTCTCTCAACTCTCCTACTACTTGGCATATCTTCCCAGTTTCATATGAATTCCAACCAGGCCAGCTCCACTCATTGCTTAGGTAATTTCTCTCTCCCTCTGAAGGCTCACTCTTCCTAAAAGACTGGGTTATGCCCATTTTTACAAGTTCTTAAAACATCTTGTTTTCTCCACATCCTAACATTCGTTACTCTGTATCATTAATTACCATGTTTTATGGGTAGATTTCACTAGAATGCAAGGCATTTGAAGGTAGAAATCATATCTCTTTCTACATTGCTTTACCCATAGCACACGGCAGATGATCCATAAGCATTAGCTAAACAAATGAATCTTAACACTGCATTATCAAAAACTCAATATCAAACTGTAAAAGAATATTTTGCTTTTGTCCAAGCTTTAAATACACTGGACTGATCTGACCATTGACAGAGTCATCTATCTGAAAAGTAGGGTACTTATGTTTATATGCTGTGATCTGTTGCATCAGTTATCAGATGATGAAACAACAACAGGTTCCAGATGTGTCCCCCAATCATACCTCAGCTGTACCACGCAACACACTATCAATACTTTATTTGCTTTGCAGTTAGTATGCTTCTGAAAATATTTTAGAATCCACTAGGATTGGCTACTTAAGGATTACAGAAATCCAGGACCCCAGATGTGTAATTACATCCTCATAAGGATCCTAAGAACCTATTTTTTTTCCGTTCCCACTTCCTTATCCTTTTCTTTCTTAACCTTCTTCAAAGGTAAAGAAAAGTGGTCCTGAGAAGAGATCTAGGGTGAGAGAATGTTCTCCCTCAGGTATACATAAAAGATCATTAAGATCTGAAGCTATCTGAGGCCTAAAGCATAAATCTAAAAGATTTATTTTGAGCTGGAGAAGAATAATTGGAAGAGGAATAGTATTGAGTACCTAGTATGTGCCAGGTACACTGAACTCATATGAGGTAGGTGGATAGACATACAGCCTCAACACATTATAGACCAACACTGTGATACATGAGGATACTTGAGGGTTCCTGAGACCTTTTCAGGGATTCTACAGAATCAAAACTATTTGCATAACATTTTTTGCCTTTTTAACCCTCATTCTCCCATGTCTATACAGTGAAGTTTTCCAATGGCCACACACTATTTGATACGACAACAAACTGAATGAAGAAGCAAATATGAGAACCCAAACATTAAAGAGATTTGCTAAAATATAAAACAGGGCCACTCTTCTCACTAAATATTTTTGTTTTGGAAAAAGTCGTTACTTTTTCCGAAAAACAGTTTAATGAAATGGTTTGGTTGTTTTTTAAAATAAATTAATAAATACATGTTTTTAAATGTCAGCTTAAATTTCTATTAGGGTAAAAACTGATAGATACAACACCCTATTACTGAATGCCCTCGATAATTTTTTAGTAAAACAAGGTTATTGAGACCAAAAAGCTTGAGAATTGCTGGCACAGACAGTGGAATAATCATAAGAGATGGCATCTAGCCATCAATGATACCACAATGAACAGCACTGGAGCTGAAACAAATCCAAGTGTGGGTGATGACCAGTTTTGACTTACTGCCCCATTTTGCCATCTCTCAGTCAGTCTTCCAGGACTGCAGTGCTAGGATAAAGACAGAATCATAACCAGTACATCCATGTAAATGTAAGCAGTAAGCTTTCAGTAAGTGGTTGAGGACATTCCTTGTAGGACTACATTGCCCATTCTCTTGGATCATCAATTCAAAAAGCATTGTTATTTGATGTTATGGAAGTCCACTTTATTGGACATAGCTCTACCGTGCATTACATTTTGTTTGAAGTATGCGTAAATTAAAGAAAATCTTTGCGTACTTATCTTTCTCCATTGTGTTTGTAGGTGTGCTGTTTCAGCTAACTCTCAACACTTACTTGGGTATCATGGCAAGAAGGTGTGCAATCAATGTTTGTAAGCTAATCAACTGACTGATTCATTCTTGCCTAAATCCAGAAGAAAGCATCACTTCATTCTTGGTGGACTAGCCTATCAACCACGTAGCAACTTACTTCTATGAGTAGAAGTATTCAACTACGCTCTTACTCAATGTAACCGTCCCATATTCTGAAGGAGTGAATACAAGGTCAATGCAAGTGTCCCCAGTGCCTTGGGAGAAGATTTTAGGGTTTTTCAGTGGCCATGGCTCACGGACCCAGCCGCTCCGTGGCATGTGGGATCTTCCCGGACAGGAGCACGAACCCGCGTCCCCTGCATCGGCAGGCGGACTCCCAACCGCTGCGCCACCAGCGAGGCCCAGGGTTTCTATTTTTAATAGACTTTTCCTAAGAGTAGCAAAGCCACCATGAAAAGAACAGTTAATGAAACTTGTTTTCTTCATTACCAAACTTAATATAAATACTTCCACATGAATGTTCTTTTCTCTTTTTTAAGTTATTCATGAAGTCTATCTTTGCTAGAGTTGCGGGGGGGGGGTGATATACAAGAATAATCTCAGAAATTATTGCAACAGGAGAGAAGTAATATAATATTTTAAACCCCAACTAATATAAGGAACAATTCATAATCCCCTGAAAACACAATAGAATAAAATTAAGAATGAAGGTTAATCCTTAATTTGACCTACATTAAATAATTATCATGTAGAGGTAAAATCAGATCATTTCAAGGTCTCCAGAAGACTTCAGTTTAAGTAAATGAGATCTTAGATTTTACATTCTGACATCACTTGCTTTTATTTTTCCCTCCGGTACAAACTCACATCAGGATCCTTTTCCTGTGCAATTAGCAAGATAACTGTCTTACCTAACTGACAATGCCCCTTTTCATTTTGGGGTCTGCAAGCATTTGCCACTTACACTCAGATCATGTTTTTGTGATAGGCCACAGAGCAACTTTCTTTAAAGCTATCAAAGCCTTCCTCATTATCCTTTATGGGCTGTGCAGAAAACATCTCAACTACTAGACATTTAACTGGAGTGCAGTAGAATGGGTTTGCTGGCCCTCTCCAGTTCCTTGGGTAAAAGCTCTGTTCATAATCAGTGTCTGGTTTTTTAAATCACCCTCAAGAGGTTCCTTCCGGTCCACTTCAGTTCCCTTTTTAGTGTCCCACTGATTTTCCAGACTTTAGGAACGTGTCCTTAACCGCCCGCTTTTTCAATGGCTCTCTCCACTGAATGCTAAAGGAACACTTTGATACTTCAGACATTGAGAAAGGAATATCTTGAGAACTAACACACCATTTATAACAGTACAGTTTACAATAGCATTTCCTACAGAAAGAAGGTGCCTTCTCAGAAAGAGAAGGATGATTTTTGCACCCCATTTAGTTTCAAAACTACAAGCAACACCCTTGTTTCTTGTCAATAAAAAGGAAGATAGAGTAGAGTAGCAATCACAATACATAAATGATATTATTTGTCCCCAGAGTGCATACCAAACTGTAACTCACTCAAAGAGCTTGCATGAATTATGAATGGCAGGAAGGCGCAGAGAGGAACTTAGCACAGACCCACCCCACACTGCTGTTACACGAATATTTTATAGGCAGAGAAGCCACATGAACTATGTGATGAGATGGCAAAGGTATATATTTTATGTTTAATTCCCATCCTGCTCTAAATCTCATTTTAAATAATATAGGGACACTACAGAAGCCATGCATCTGAAAATATAATATTGATTAAATTTTAATAGCAAATAAGCTAATCAGGATAAAATCTGAAAAACCTCAAGGGAATGGTGGGATTTTCAAAAAGATGTCCCCTTGGCCCCCAAATAATAACAAAAACAAAAGCAAATGAAGAACAGAATACACTGCGTTTTAAACTGTACACAGAAGTGGAAGCCAGAAATATAAGGAAACTTGGGCATTTATGTAGCATTTGGAAAGGTAATGGTGGGCACTAAAGGACTCTGCTTTGACCTGAAAGTCAGGGGCAAAGCCATTATTGTTTCTGTTGCCTAGATAAAGGGTATTCATGTTGTAATGTAACATATCGGTATATTGTCCAGTTCTTTTTTAGACTCTGTAATAAAAAATTGTAGTCATTTTCCAGAGAAAAGTCATAGAATGATCAGATCACAGCTCTATAAATAAAAATATGCCAGGGACTTTCAGTCTTGTCTCAGAATACAGTATTCATGTGTCCTATTTTCTTATTTTTTCCCTCTAGCATTTTCCTTGAGGTTTTTTTGAACTAAATAATCAGGAGGAATTGGGAGGGGAAAGGGGAAAAGAAACCTTTTCCTTCTGCAGAAAAAAATGGTTGTATAGAAGAGTTTTTTACATACACACGCACACATACACACACTCACACGTACCTCAAAAAGGAAATAGTTGAGCTGAAACAGAATCATTATCATGAAGTCTGTGTTAGGAAAAAGAGGAAAAAATATAAGGGCGAAGACTCATCTGAATGATCCTAGTTAAGGGCCTTACCAAGGAGACAGCTTAAGTTATCTTTGACAACTGGTGAGTCGCCCTGCTTGGCTGAGTATGAATTGAATGTTCCCAAAGTAACATTTCACAAATAGGGATACCCTTCCATTTCACACTGCTCTTTCTCGAAATAGCAACACCATTTAGCAATATTTCATATCAAGACAATTGCACTGTAGAATTATTATAGTCTTAGTGCTTCATTAAAATTAAAAAAAAGTTAAATCCCTGTTTTGTTGAACACAAGAAATGAATAGTAAATATTGATTTAGAGTGAATGCAAACATTTCCCTAGGAGTGGATAATTACTGCCTTTCTATGCAAAACACTTATATTTGAAGAAGCACTTCACTTACTTTGCCATGCGGTATACATTCTTTAGTACATTTTAAATTATACGTTGTCCTGGACAATGTCTGCTCTATAATTTCTTGTGTCTCTACACCAGAGTCAGTATGTAATTTTAAACTACCAAGTTTCTGCCAACTAGGAGAATAGGCTTAACTCTCTTTGCTGGGTTCACAAATACACAAGGAGATCTGGAAAGACACAGGACTGATGATCTCAGACTTGGAGAGTTTGGTCTCTTTTTTCAGGCTAACAGAAATGCCACTAGTAACTGGCCACAGACTTACAAAGCAGAGACTAAATGGAATACAGAATTTATGTACCTAAGCCAGTTTATAGCCCATCTAAAAGATATGAATTAAATAATTAACATTAGAAATTTCTGATGAATGACTAGTGGTTTGAATACTTCTTATAGAAAGGTCTAGTTAAATAAGGGACCATTATACTTTAGAATATATCTCTTGTCAAAATTTTTTATTATTGTAGTTTTATCCCTCTGCCAAGATATTTGCAGCATAGCATTATTTAAATTATGTAAAGGAATTCATTTTAACCATTTCAACGTCACCTATGTAGATGGTGATTTAATTCAGCAGTTATGTTAGAATACTTTTAATTGTACAGAATATACAAAGCTTATATTTGCATAAAAATATTAAATAGTACAAAGTTATAAAAGATCATGTATATCATGGTATTCATCATTTTTACCTGTAAATTTGCCATTCACTAAAGTAATAAAAATACTTGCAAAATCATCTCATATTAAAGTACCCATCATTCTATTCTGTTTCTATGAAATTGGCTTTTTTTTTTTTTTCAGATTCTACATGTAGCTGATAACATATAGTATTTGTCTTTCTCTGTCTGTCTTATTTCACTTAGAATAATGCTCTCAGAATGGTTGCCAGGAGTTGGGGGGGCAGGGAAAAGGGGGAGATGTAGGTAAAAGTGTACAAACTTTCAGTTAGAAGAAGAATAAGTTCTGAGGATCTAAGAAACAGCATGGTGACTATAGTTAGTAATACAGTATTGTATACTTAAAAGTTGCTGGGAGTAGATTTAAGCATTCTCATTACACATACACAAAAAAAGTAACTATGTAAAGGAATGGATGTATTAATTATCTTGATCTTGGTAATCATTCTACAGTGTATAGCAAATCATCACTTTGTACACCTTTAATATAGACAATTTTATGTCAGTCAGTCCTCAATAAATTTGGAGAAAATAATAAATAAATATGTACATAAATAAAAATTTAAAAGATTAAAGTATATGAAGGAATGAAAGCAAAAAAATGCTAAATTTGGAGTAAAGTTACTCAGTGGGAGATAAATGAGATGAGACCAAGGGATTGTTTATGTGCACAGATTGGTTACGTGTCCTGTTTCCATAGAATCTTCACATTCATATATTGTGAAAGTTAGTCTCATTTGTTCTCTCTGGTTTCAAACTGCATACAACCTCCTACCTTTTGGATATATTAAAGATTACAACATAGGAAAAATGAACTCTAAGAGGAACAAAACAGTTTCAGTGGTTATACCAAATATGAGTGTACTTGAAGAAGATTCATCAAAGTTTCAACCTTTTGCATGTCATGTAGTGTCTTGTGGCATCCACTGTGCTCTCTTCTGTTTATACCCCCTCCCATTATTGGCTTATTTTAGGCAAACTTGTCTGAACACAGGAACTGCCTGGGGAATTCATTAAAAATGATTCTCAAGACCTTATTCCAGAGAGTCTGACCCAATGAGTCTGGAAGAGGGCCCAGGAAACTTTTTTTTTTTTAATGCTCCAGATAATTTTATGATTAAGTTTGGCAAACATAGTTCTAGACCTTCATCTAACCCGTCCTCTAAACTCCATTTTATTTTTAATCAGTGTGGGCAATATTTTCACTAGCCGTACTTGAGGAGGAAAGGGGGAAGCCTACTCTCCAGCCTGCTCAGTGAGAAATATCCTCACTGTTCCTATTTCAGTGTAAAAGGAAAGCACAACTAGGATTGACTTTAAGTCATACCAAAGTAAAACTAATTAATACCAGCCCTATTTCTTGATGGAGGTTTTGATAGAGGTGTGTTTTAAGGAACAGGGAGGTCTGAGTTACTCAAGTGCAGATTGAAAAGGACGTGGTCACAATAAATTGACAAAGAACTGAGAGGGCTGGATGGAGAGAAAACTGATAAATTACCTAGGTCACAAATGAGACTGAGCTCTGTTCCTTGGAAATATACTAAATCTAATAGTTGTCTGAGAACACACTTAATCTGCAAAAGACTATGAGGATTGTACTGATGTTAATTTTTTTTAAAAATGCAAATGACAACTTAATACTTCAGCAGAAATTATGAATAGAGACATAATTCACTAGCACATAGTAAAAAGCTTAAATGCCAGATTTGATCACAACCATGTGAGTCAAATCCAACTTCGATTGTCTCCGCAAGTGGTATCAAGAGATGTTTTGGAAGAGAATGGAGTAGATATCCGAGATGACAATACTAAGGTAAACAGCATTGATGAACATCAGAGGTATTGTAACAGTAAATAGTCAAATTTTAATAATCATAAAGATAATAAATGGGTATGATAATGTGTTTGACCTTGTCCATTATGCCCCTCCATATTCCATCACTCTAACCAGTGAATTGTGTAGAAGTGTTTGGCTTCTTTAGTGTATTTCTTAGCAGTATAGGCAGCAGGGGAGCTGTGGGCAACACACGCCAACACTCTTACTCAAAGAAGAAACCCCCAGAACAGGTTCTACAATCCAGCCCTTGACTCCGGTCATTCACTGGTTTTAGAAACGCCTTTATTTGCTCTAATCTAAGCTACTACTGACTGCAACACACTTCCCAATTTCCACAATGTTAAAAGGTGGAAAAAAAAATGTGCATCTTACAATCAATAATATGTGAAACTCTTAGAGAAAAAAAAGTAAAACAACTGACAGCCTCCTGAGGTTTTAATGGTGTTTATCAAAGAAACTCAAAGTTAGGCAAATAAAGTTCTGGGGGAATGGTCCACTCCCGAGTCAATCCCCAGGGCACTGATACCATGTGAGGATGCCATGAGCTGCTTACAATCACTTTGTCACAGCAGGAGAACCTTCGCCCTCTCAGATGAGGTTATGATAAACGATGCACAAGGGACATCTCTCAGAGCAGATCTCAGAGCAGCCAGATTGGGGACCATGGAATCCTCCCCACCACCAGAAGGAAGGGACCCTGCTGATCTAGTCTAACAGAATATGGTATATGCCAACAAATCTTGACCACTGTACAGTAAGTCGTTTCCCCTCCTCTTTTCTAAATGGTAGTCTTAATGGATTTATCCCCTTTTTCCTCTTCCTTTGTTTGTGGAGAAGGTAATTGAAAATACCATTTAGCACTCAGTGAATGAACCATGAAATTGCTACATCTGCATCAGACTCCGAGAAAATACACATCCCTCAAAGATTCTGAACTTGGACCTGGGATGCAGTAAGAGAGTGAGATTTGAGTTTTATCTCTTTTGGAAGGGGTAAATGTGTTTATAATATACAGGAAGGTTGTATTATTTTAGTCAAGGGCATTACAAAATTGTTCATATATAAAGAGCATATGTAGAGAAAAATTGGCCACAGGTAGTTACTTGTGAGTTTACATCTATTACCGATATTTGGGGGGAAATCTAGCTTTCACTATAGGAATTGTCTCTGTGCCGCGTCATTTTGATATGTTTCCTCTAAGATTGCTAGCTGTAAGATCACCTATGCTACAGGGCATCTTCCATCATGTGGAGACAGCTTGCCTAGAATGAATCCATCAGAGAGGAAAGTAAATCTTGGAGAGTGGTGGGAGAGAGTAAAAAAAAAGTGTGTGTGTGAGTGTGTGTGTGTGTGAGAGAGAGAGAGAGAGAGGAGGGGAGAGGGCAGGAGAGAAGAGGAAAAAAGGAAGTCAGAATTCCTAGAAATGTGAGAAATTATAGAAGAAAGTTCAAGTTGGTTTTCTGTCACTGGCAACTGAAAGATGCCTCATTGATACAGAATAAATTGTCTTGATCCAAATTTCACAATAGCTTTGCAAAGGTGGGGACAAATAAGAAAACCGTTATTGACTCACTGTGGTTAAATCAGTGAGAGTGGAAAGAGAAAGCAGATCTCATATTCTACTTCCACGGGGAAGCTGAACCTAAATGTATCACAATACACAACCAGGAAATATCCTGCTAATGAGGTCAATAGCCAAGAGCCATAATAGCTAACACTTGTTGAATTCTCATCACGTGCCAATCATTACTCTATTAGTGATAGATTTATATTAACTCCTTCCATCCCCTCAACAACCAAATTAAGTAGTTCTACTTACTCCATTGTACAGATGAACAAACTGAGGCTTAGGGAAGATAAACAATTTGCCCCAGGTCACACAGCCAGCTGGGATTACAACCCAGGCTCTTTGCCCTTACTCAGCTGTTCCCTTAACCACCATACTCAACTTGGGACAAGTATAGTACTTCCCAAACACCAATGGAATTCTTGTATTTATCTTTCTCTCCTGTCCAAGTCCAGAATGAGAGAAAAAGTGTTTTCCCTCTGCCAACAATACCATTAACATTGCTACATTGACATTATTCAGCAAATTGCTTTCACTTAGTAAGCATGGTGAGAACTCCCTGCCTAAACATTAGAGACGGTTTTCCAACAAGCACAAATCCAACTAGAAATAGACCAAAATATTCAAAAGTAGAAGTGGAATTTATTATTATTAATTCCACTTCAAGATTTATTTCAAGACCTGACTGACTGTATGTCAGTGTTGGACACCAGAACAGAATCTAATTAGCCTGGCTGTTGTTCAGCATCGATGCTCAGACTTACCCTACTTGAGTCCTTGCGGCAGGACACGATTTCAAAACACTGAGTGTTCAAAGGAATGTCACCTCTACAAACAGCGTTCTTAATGTCAAAGGATAAAGCATCACAGTTGTGGGGAAAGTTGTACATCTACCAGGAAAATATTCATCAGCTACCCAGCTGGTCATTCTCTTTGCCTTTGGCTATTTGGACATATTTTAGTAAAGACACCCACAAGATCTCCAATCTTAACTGTAAAGCTTGAGAAAAAATGAACGGTGAAAGTTGTTTTCAGGTGTAATATAAGAAACTCCTTTTAACTCCTTTGCCTCAAGATTTACATAATTGTAAGGGCAAACAAACCAAACGATAAAAAAAATACCAGGTACTACAGATTAGAAATGAAAAGTAAACCAGTGCATGCCAGTTTCTTGCTACAAGTTCCGGCCGATACCAAAGTCAATGTGACTGAGAGAAGATGTAGTGTGGAGAGAAAATCTCCCAGGATAATCAAGGGATATACTTCCAAGGCTATTTCCCCCACAGAACTGTTTTGTTTTCTCACATCAATGAGCTAGAATAAAATGTGGATCCCATGATCAAGCTGGCAGAAGTCATGCTCCCTACCTGGATGCTCGAAAATTGTAAATCACAACTTTACAAGGATTTAACTTTTCCCTTTCCAAAGTAATCAAATGTTGTGGTGAGGGGGCCACTAATCATGACAAAAAATATACTGCAAATGCTTTCTTTTGGTGCCAAGTCCAATAAGTTCTCTGAGTGAAATTAAATGCACGATCTGATTCCAAACCACAGCTTCCCTTGGGGATGTGCAAATCTCAAGAGGGGGCTGAAAGGCCAGTTTTATCAAAGCCCAGGGTTACACCCATGTTTTTCAAGTTTGTTTTTTTTTTTTCCCTTTTTTAACTACTGCCTGTAGTATAAACGGCTCAGGCCCCTCTGCTTTCCAGCCTTCATAGTCAAATCAGCGCTTCATACTTTCCACATTCGGCCTCTAAAAAGTGGGCCAGTCCCTGACTTCTCTTAGTTTCTCACAGTTTTTGTTTATTTTAAGAGATTCTCTGCTGAACTCCAGGGAAGGGGGAAAAAAGGGAGGGAGAGAGAGAGGAATCTGTTATGTTGTAAGTAATTACTGGCTCCATCTCTTAGATCTGCAGTATCACAGGAATTAGAGATGGAAAAGACCCATTAGGTCATCCTGTACACCCTGGGCCAGCACAGCGTTATTCCCTACTGTAGATTATCTCTTCTGAGAGTTTTTAATATGTTTAAAGGGAAGCCAATGATAACATGGTTTCACTTTATTTCTTTTGGGGCTTTGTTCTGTCCAGTCTACAACATGCCATTTCTATGGATGGGCCCAGGGTGACTTTTCAAAGGACATTTGACTGCCCGTAAGAATTAAAACAACATTTGTGCTTTCCAATAACTATGATCCATAAGTTCAGCATGGAAGCATTCATAAAAACAAATTCTATACAGCCAGTGTTTAGTCCCAGGGATGGTAATGTGACATGGAAAAAACTGTACATAGACATAGTCTATATATCGAGTACATAATACCACAAATATAACTGTGTTAGTGTGCATACATGCTCACAAAAAATGCATACAACTACTCATCATTACCCGAGTGTTCCTGTTTCCTCAGAGTTGTGCCCAAATGCTGCATAATTCACGAAAATGTGATCCAAAATATTTAAGGTTATGTTTCTCACAATTTTCTTCGGATCTCTCTTAAGTCACGCATTTTAAATGTCAACTTGCATAGAGAAATATTTAATTTCAAAAATACTCCTCCATTGGGAAATTCTTTAGCTCTTCCTTAAGTAGCTTTGCTTTTTTTTTCTCCTTCGTTCTTATCCTAAGGTAACAGAGTGTTTTGGTCTACTTTTGATGTGCCAGCCTAGGTACCCTTAGCTGAGAGACAACCAGTCCCATCCCTCAGGAAAAGAAATACAGCGTGAGGGGGCTTCCCTGGTGGCGCAGTGGTTGAGAGTCCGCCTGCCGATGCAGGGGACACGGGTTCGTGCCCCGGTCTGGGAAGATCCCACATGCCGCGGAGCGGCTGGGCCCGTGAGCCATGGCCGCTGAGCCTGCGCGTCCGGAGCCTGTGCTATGCAACAGGAGAGGCCACAACAGTGAGAAGCCCGCGCACAGCCAAAAAAAAAAAAAAAAAAAAAAAGAAATATGGTGTGAGGGAAACCGAGCATGAAGAACGAACACATTGTGTGTTCTTAAGTGACTACCATCTTAATCCATTGGCCTTGAAGGCTATCTGTAGGAGATCAAATCAATATTACTATTTGAAAGCATACGATTTTGTGCTAGGATCATAATCAATCCTGATAGAATGTGTATTTTTTCTTACAGCATGTTCTAAGTTATATAGTATTTTTGAGGTATAATGCAGGATATATTTTCATTTGAATATGTTTAATAAGCTGGCCCATCTTTGATATGTGTGGTAGATAAGAATGATTTCTCACTGCTCTACTAGGAGGCAGGGTAGTTTATTAATCAAGAGTCTGCAGTATGGACCTTTTACAGGGTTTGTGATTGTGGGTACTACCAGTTACCTTTCATTTGATCAGTGGTTTATATAATACTCTTCAAGAAAAAGAACCTAACTTATCCCAAAACAAATGTATATGATAGAGGGGTTCACTTTACTCTGTGTAGCTTAAAGAGTACAACTAAATTAGAGAACTTTAGAGGAAGAAAGCTTGGGCTCCAAAACCCATCAGGTTCTTCCCATCCTCGCTGGGGAAGCCGTTGAGTTTTTCCTCCCTTGACAAGGGCTCTTCTCATGACCGTTTCCTAGGAATACTCCTTCCCTTCAAAGATGTCCTCTCTGACCACTCTGGCTATTGGGGATCCCCCATTAAGCCTCTTACAGAACCCTCCTTATTTAACTCTAATAAGAATCAATTATTGCATTGTTCATTTATGGTTTAGCCAGCTCCCTAAAGTGGCATGGTGTTCGAGTTAAGGGCATAGGCTCTAAAACCATCACCCCTGGCTTAAATTCCTGCTCTGCTACCTATTAGCTGCTTCTCTTTGGCAAGCTACTTGTACTCTCTCCCTTACCTGTAACTGGGGAAAATAGAGTTTCCACTTCACAGGCTTGTTGCAAGGAGCAAAGGAGCGAAAACTTGTAAAGCCCAAGGTAACTAACATGCAGTGTGCTCCCAATAAATATCAGGAGCTATTGCTTTAGTATTATTTTCCTTTGTGTTTCAAAGCCTAGTTTAATGCCTGGTACATGATTGGCACTCAATAAATGTGTATTAAAGATATGAAAGAATGGACATTCTGAAGAATGTTCCTAAGCGGAAAATTCCAACAATGGGAGCTGTTGCTCTTTGAGGTCATAAATACCTGTCAGTCAACAAAATTGCTGAAAGAACTTTTAGAAAGATTTTAGAAGTCATTCCATAATAGTGTGGGAGATGTAGCTAATCACTAAGATTTCTTCCAAGTGGAAGATGCTGATATTGATCTAAGGCTGTGCTCTCACCACTTCCCGTCTTTGGGTCCTAGTTTTCTCAAAGATAAAATAAAGGTTTTTGACTAGATCATCTCTAGGGTCCGTCCTATCTAATATTCTCTGATTCTATATGTGAGCCATCTGACTCTTGTTATTACTTTTTTTTCCTGCAAAAATTCCCATAGAATAGTTTTTCATTTGGCAACCAAAGTAACTTGGTTCAAACGGCACCTGGAACTGAGTTATTTTACCCCAGGGTCAGGGAGCCCTAACAACTGGTGACTGTGCTGTAGTCACTGCCACTTGGTGACAGGAACATAAACAGTCCATTTCCCATGCCGCCTCTTTCCACTACCATATTCTCTTTCACTTCCCACCTTCCGCAGCAATACAGACTCGCCTCATGCATCTCCAAAACACAAGAATTCCACCCACGCAGCACTGCAGAAATTAGAGCCAGAAAACGCCTATTAGGTCATGCAAGCCACACCCCTTCTAGAGCAGGAACATCCTCTTCAACTAACATTTGAGCTCTCCTTCTGGCTCCAAAATGTGGCCAAGCTTTAGTGATTCCTGGATATGGTTTGAATAACAGTTTATAAGCATTCTGGGATCCTTTGAAAATAAAGGTTCCATATAAAGTTATCTTACTATTTTGTTTATTATAAAGTGGTTTTGTTGCTGTTGTTTGTTAATCTTCCTGGGAGTAGTCACAAGAAGATGTCTCAAAGAAGAAATTGTACCAGCAAGCCTTTGACCTGATTTTTATCAAATCTGATAGCCAGCCATTAAGAACCTAGCTGATTAAAACCCTGATTGCCCTGTTGTAAATGTGCAATAAAAAAATAGTTTGGAAAACAATTAAAATATTTAAAGTACACGTGTTAATTATTGCTAATATATTTGCTCACATTTTCCTCAAGTTAAATTATATATTTATCATCAATGTAAATTCTGTTTATTTTTAATCGTATAACAATGCTTTATTGCCTTTGGATATGAAGTCTTATAACTGTTAATTTGCTAAACGCTCAACATTTTTTAAATGTTTGCCTGTTTCATTGTGCTGAACATACAAATCCAACTTATTACTCCAGGTGACAAGAAAGCCAGCTGATTAACACAAATATCAAACACCACTGGGGATTCAACCCAAATCCTTGGCTACTATCCAGCCACTCCTCTGGCTCATAGACAATTTCATTATTTCTCTGTTAGAAAGGGAACATGAGGGTGGGAAACTGTCCTAGATGACACAGTAAGTAGGACTCCGCATTCTACTTAAGGCTTTCTTCTCTTGAACAGCTTAAGGCAAATAGCCTAGGATAATATTTCTTTTTACCATACACACAAACAAAATTAGCATTACTGTACCCATTTTACAGAGATGAAAGCTTGATTGTAGAGAAACGGGGCCACTGGTCATTGTTACCCAAATCATAGTAGAGTCAGAGAAGCCCCAATATCTGTCTCCTAAGTGCTAATGCATCTTCATATCCAAATAACCACATTTTCTTAATGAATCACAAGTAGTAGGATCTACAAAGCACTCTGCAAAATGTAAAATGCTATTAAAATGTATAATAGGCATAAAGTTCTGAACTGGGATAGTTTTTTTCTCCATCTGAAACTATAATAAAAAGAAGAATTATTATAAGGAGTGGTACTAAACTCAACCTATTATTAAGAAATTGCTGTTATTTAAGATAATATAATAGGTTCCATATTTATCAATGTTTCATAAACTAAAGATAATTTCCTGAATTTACAAAAGCTGCTATTCACATTGGAAAGTTCTGGATAATTGCTGTCTATCTGACACAGGAATAATAATGCAGAGGAACCCAATTGTGGGCCATAGTTGGAATAAACCTCAACTTCCAAAACTTTCCAGCGAAACAAACCCCAGAGGGGGATAGAGACAGATATACACCACTGCGAGATTTCAAATGTCAAGTTTTCAGCAAAACTAGAACAAGTTTTCAAAATAACAAAAAAAGGGGCTCAAAGGATAAATAGCTATTGAAGGGAGTATTAGGAACACAATTTTTGGATCAGATTAGGAGGACATACAATGGGTATAAACTAACAGAAAGTATTTTAAGGTTATATCGAACATGGGGCCAAGTGAAAAACAAAAGGAATACAACAGGTTCAGCAGTTTTAAAACCTTAATGATTAATGAATGAATCAGTGTGCGAGGATGTCAAAATTTCCTTAAAAGAAAGCATTCTGCATAGAAATGCAGCAGTTGAAGGCAATATAAAAACAGTAGCATTGGGCTTCCCTGGTGGCGCAGTGGTTGAGAGTCCGCCTGCCGATGCAGGGGACACGGGTTCGTGCCCCGGTGCCGGGAAGATCCCACATGCCGCGGAGTGGCTGGGCCCGTGCGCCACGGCCGCTGAGCCTGCGCGTCTGGAGCCTGTGCTCGGCAACGGGAGGGGCCACAACAGTGAAAGGCCCGCGTACCGCAAAAACAAAGAAAAAACAGTATTTATGCCATACTCACCAAGATACCTATTTCTCCATTTAACACATCTGCCCATTTAAACATAGACACCACCTCATGGTGAAAAACACTATTAACCTAGAAGTTTTGAATTTTAGGGACTAACATGGCCAACAAGTCTCATTTCAAGTTCACTTTGAGTGATGAAGACCTTAGGAAGGCTGCTTGGATCATGGCTTTGAGAATTCGGAGGCCTCACCTGGCTCAGTGGGAAGAGTCTGTAATCAATTATTGCTGCCCGTCATGGCTGTGGGAGAGGAAAATCCAAGCCCACTTGCCATTTATTTGATTTTCTGATCCAGTATAACCCTCTTCACTTATAGCCGAGGAATCTGAGGCATTGGTGGGATACGGGGTTACCTTTACGAATAAAGAGCTAGAGTGACTGGCCTAAGGGTAGACTGATATCGGGTTGGTCTTCTTTGCAGAATGCAGGTATCCTGATGTCAAGTTCCCTGCCCTTTCTTTCTACCAATTGCATTCTAAATTCTGACTGTTTGGAACTCAACAATAGATATGACTAATACCCAGTTACACTATAATAATATAGTCTTAGTTCGCTCTACAAAAAAAAAAAATCATAATACTTAAATATATTCTTAAATCTTTTCAAGCCCCTAATATCTATCTTTCTGGAAGAAAAATAATTTCTTACTAAAACTTAATTTCTCTAAGACATTAAATCCGATAAGTGTACTGTTTTTCCTAGGCTTCAAATTCTTTAGCCTTCTTTCTCTCTGTTTAGAGAGTTTATAAATCTCACTGACTTAATCCCATTCAGTGTGATACTAAAACTAGCAATGAAGTGTAGAGGAACCATTAATATTCCAAATTCCTCGAAAATGCACACCATGGTGCCCTTGAGTAACCTCAAACTATTAGCCATAGTCCCTCGAAGCTTACAGCAAGCAGTATGGAATATCCATTGGCCCAGCATTTACCTTCTATAAGTACACCCTATATAGAATTACTTTTTAGAAATTCAAATGAAATATTTCAGGTAAGCAAATAGTTGTTGCCATTGTCATAACTGAATATCTAATATCCATACAAACATAAAATAATGCAGTACTAACAGGTGTTGCTCTTCACTTAAATTTCCCCACATAATCTAGGTTTTTTTTCACCTCGTATACAGATATACTTATTTTAAAACTTACTTGAGTACACTCAACAAAGTCGAGAAAACAACGTCTACAAAAGGCTCCTGGTGAAGAAACATGCAGAAACCAAGAGGATGGGTTGTAATGTATGCCTCGTGGGCACCTGGATTCTTCCACCATATTTGTCAGAACTCTCTGTACTATGTGTGCATTGGAAAATCAACGGCAAGTCTCTATTATGTGAGCCTTCTCCGAAAATCCTTTAACGCAGACAACACTTTTTAAAAAATAGCAAGGGATGGGGTAGTCATAGGGCATATCTTATGACTTCTACAGCTTTGCCTCTCCAACTGCCCATTGAAGAGATATTTTGGCTCAGGTTTACCTATCATGGCAGCATAGGCCCATGGGGACCCATGGAAGGTAATGAGGGGCTCCATTAACCAGTTTCATTATTTCATAAGGCCTAAGGGAATAACACACCCACCAATAATAAGGCTGCTAAGGCTAGAGTGTCAAGCTACTTTGGGGCAAAATCTTATCAACTTTGTATGAAAACTCTTATTACTTCATGCTGATAAGAGTCTCTGACTGGCAACTATGTATGTGTTTGAGTAATAAAGTGTTAAATAAAAACAAATGAATTGTTTTGTTTGGATATTTAAAATTTTCAAAACACAGAGTCCCAGATGTAGAAGATAATCAGAGAAGACTCATTTATATTAAGGGCTCGATGTCAATTTGATAACTTTGGTAATGATGGTGCTGACAGCACAACAGCTAAAACTTACATGACATTTCCTAAGTGCCAGGAGCTGTTCTGAGCATTACACGTACATTTACTTATTCAATGATCATAACAACCATATTAGGTAGGTATTATTAGCCCAAAGTAGAGTTATAAGAAGTGAGAAAAGGGAGACAGAGGACCATCAAATGACATGCCCACAGTCATACAGATAGTAAAGGCTGAAGCAAAAACTTGAACGCAGGCAGTGTGCTTTAGAACACACCCTCTCAATTCCTTCCTTCAGGAACTACTATGGTTAAGGTCTCATTTTTAATTGGAACAAAGACCACAGAGCAGAGTGGCTTCCTTATCTGTAAAATTAGGGATAGTGATAGTAGTTTTCTCAAGTTGTTGATAAGGTTTAAGAAATTCATTTTTATAAGATTTGAAACCCATACCTGGAACAAAATAAGTACCATTAGGTGTTTGACAGGGTTAACAACAAGACTTTTTAAACTACAAAGCTTTATTTCTCCTCTTGAGCACAGATCGAAATCCTGAGGCCAACCATCTCACGAGTGTTCAATGTGGGTAACTTTGAAAATGATGTTGCTATTGTCTAACTACCAATAGGCAAGGAAATTCAAATGGCTGCCTAAAAACAAACCATTAACTTAGCTTACTGGTGAAAGCTCAGCCCCACCTTCCCTCTGCAATGGGAGAGGGAGAGGAGGAGGATGGGACACTTTGTGCCTGAGTAGAGGTGTGTGTAAGCAGAGCCTGAGCACTGCCAGGGACCCTTGATGAGATCTTCATTCTTTTCTCCCTGTTCACAAACACTCCTGAGAGTCTGGTAATTTACCACTAAATCTGTGCGCATAGAAACAAACTTTTAAACTACAACATTCACCACGTGATATGTACATTCCTTGGACTAGCATATCATTGCATAATATTGTTCAGTTTTAATAAAACTATCCTTTGAAGCTCTGTTGTGGAGGAGAGTAATTCCACAGCAGCTTTGAAGTATCCTCCCTTAAATAAAGTCAGAGAAAAAGCCATTGTTTATTTCACCACTATTTAAGAGTTAATGAGAGATTTGCACCTGTACAGCTGTTGTGGACTGAAACTAACTCATGGAGTGAATGTGTTTTCTGCTTGAGACAGTTGTAAATGCCTTAAGTAAAAACACTGAGGACTGCTAATGGATAGGTTTATTTTAAAGCATGCCATCTGCTATCAATCATAGAGAAGTATAGGAAGCAAGTTTGGCTGGGCTCCCTCCTTGTGAGCCTGATAAAGACAGGGCTCCAGGACTCGAGAACAGAGTCCTCAAGAGAATAAAACATCAAACCTACTCAGCAGCTCCACTAACAATAATAAAAATGCCTCTGCCTAAAGGTGACATTCTGAATTTACGATTATTTGTGTCTATAAAGTGTATTCTTTGGCTCCTGACTCATTCTGACTGTCTCACTCTAAGATCAATACATTAAGCCTGCCTGGAGTAAATGGAAATCCTATCCTTTTATTAAACCAGCAGCCAGTACCTGAGTCGATCTAATGCCCTATAGGATCGCAGGAAGATTTTCAGCTCTGTTCTCTTCCGTTTTTAAGATTTTTCATGAGAAAATTACAACTGAAATCTATTTTAATTCACTAAAATACATAAATAACATAGGCAAGTTTATCTTTCCTAGAAGACAAAATAAAATGAAAGAAAATAAAAGACTGAATTGGAATTAATCCTACGATTCTTCTATCACGTGCCCATGATGATGCTGTCAGAAAATTACATATTAGAAATATGTTACAGTAAAATTCAGAATCGGTGGCTCAGAATTGTTATGTTCTTTATGCCGTATGGGCCAAGCATGTTTTCAAGAGGACAAACATTATTTCCTCAGAAATCTTCCAGCTGTGGAATTATAACCAATATTGCTTTCAAAAATGGATCCCAAAGTATTCCTTGAAAAATGTCGAGCCTGGCTTATTAAAAGTGCTGCCTGCTGAAATCCTCAGTGGATGAAATGAGCTGTGGCACTGGAAACTTCCACAGCTTATAATGTTAGAATCGGCCTCAAATCTGCAGCTTAACTTAATTCTACTGCTAGCCTGGAAAACAGAGTTGTGAGTGTTTAGGGAAAACCCACCTGGCCAGCAAACTCATGAGCCTAATTAAAGTTAATAGAGAAATTAAAAGAGGAAAACATTGGCTCAGTATAGTAAGAAGAAGCGTATACGGCAATAGAAATTCAGGGCAGGAACTTATATTTTATACTATGCATTTGTTAGAAATACTCCTTCCTGAGTACATGAAAGAGGAATTTGTATTATTTGACTTGCTAGGTATTATGGATGATATGTTAGAGTTCAACATATTGTTTTCATGCTGAAGAAAATGAATGTTTTAGGTTAAATAGTAAAGTGGAAATACTGACTCAGTCAATGAATACACTTTCAGGTCTGCTATGCACGCAGCAGATTCGGTAGGTTCTGTAATATTAGAAATGTCAGCAAATTAATATTACTACATTATACCATTAGTTATGTTAGTAAAAATATCAGTAATATATGTAATATTAGTAAAAGGCATTATCCTTGCCCTTCATGGAAAAAATATCTAACATTGAATTAAACTGAATTCTAGAGCAATGTAATAGTGCCAAACTTAAGAGCTAAATTCTTAGAGAAAAAAAATGTTTTAAGAGTTTAGGAAAAAAGGGAGAAAAGTAAAAACTGCAGTAGCCATGAAAAAACTGGTTAAGAAGCCTTGCATCATTTTCTTAAAAATAAAAAGAAGAGATAAAATGAATAAAGACAGTCTATAATCCACACTTTAAAGGATATAAAAGATACTTACCTATTGAAATTTCAGTGTCCTTTCCAATGCAACATGGGATTCAATGTTGAGTCAAGTTACAAAACATATCTGGGGCAGAAGGAAGCACCAGTAATGCTTTATTCCTTTGACAGTAATTTTAAAAAAAGAAATTTCCATACTGATCAAGCAGGAAATATATTATTATACAAGTGAAGCAGAAGGTCAGAGGAGGAGTGCAGCCAGTGAAGGGCACCTGCCTCATGGAAACAGGCAGCCTCTCTCTACCCAGGACAAGCTGACTAGTGCCTTGAGAGGAAGAAAACTCAATCTTACCAGATCCTTCAATTTATCCAAGGAAGCTGAAAACCTGGCTTTTAAGTAATACTTCCTAAAATGTTAAAGAGACTTTATGGTCAAACTAAACCCCTTGTACCACTTGGGACAGGTCTACCAATCCTGCTCTGGGTTTTTCAATAGTCCATGTCATAGAGAATCCTGAATCTTTAATTCTAGGAATTCTGAAAATAAGGCTATACATGCTTCCCAAGGCTCCTGTTTTACATTTGAATTCCTTCTATATGATGGCATTCTGTCGCTCTTCATGAATTCATGAAGCCAATTCTGTGAACTATTTTAGAAGAGCCAGTGCATTTCTGAAAGTGCTGAAGCTTGGTGTGTTTCTTACACCAGATTTCCAATCACGGACAAATAATTCAGTGGCACACTAATGAAAACAGTACTGTGATGGGGCCTGTGCTTCTATGATTAGACATTAGTGGCCACGTCAAGAAGAGAAACTGAAGATTAGCACAGTGATTTGTTCCCCCAAACCTGAATCATTTAATCTTCTTTCTTTAGAAACCAGTGGCCTATGAATATGGTAAAAGAATTAAAACCACATTTATAAAGTGATTTCTAAAAGATTTTAACATTTTCAATAAAAAGGATTGGTCATTAAAATATAGTTAATAAATATTATTCAGAACTCATTACCTTAAACATTCCCTACTTAGAAACTGTGAATACTCACTGACTGAATTGTGAAAAGGTTATAATACCAGATAGGTATTATGTGATGTTTTCACAGTTAATTTCTGCAGCATAAGAGCTATACATTGGGAAAAGGACAAGTTTAAACCAAAATAAATCTACTCTTGTGCTTCAGGAAGTATTATTTTATCATACCATTTAAGTTAGGACCTGTGTGAATTATTAAATATTGCTGCCAATTCTAACTACATATAATTCTATACTATCAGGTAAATGTTTCTGAAAACAGGCATTTACTAATTCCATCAATGAGTATTTATTGAATAAATAACAGAACAGGGTTCTGTTATATGAATAAATAATAGAACAGGGTTCAATTCCTGGTGCAGAAAAAATATATATCTTACTTAAAGTTACTGAATTGGAAATCATTAACTTTGGTTTATTTTCCTTGCATTCTTCATTAGACAGTCTCTAATTCAAAATTATCCATGTTAAAAGTCAGATGCATAAACAGCAACAGTTTCTAAGACAGAAGGTCTTGCTGCATACCAACACTTATCAGACATCATCTACACAATGTGTAAGTTGCTGTTAATATTGTTGACAACCCTTTTGAATTTAGAACATCAAACACTGGTGATATCAAGAAACAGGTGAACATTTGGGAGGTAAATATTCCAACCAAATAATTCAAATGCTAATCAAAATCAATGACCTACATGTAAACAAAGAACAACATTAACAATAAAATCAATCTGTTGCATGTCAGAAAGAGTTTGGGGCTAGGACTTATTTGGACTTTATCACAAAGTAACTTCAACCTTGATAAAAGAGATCACCTCTCTGTACTTATCTTTTCTCCTTGAGAAAGTAGAGAGAGGAAAGTGGTCTCTTACCTCTCTGTCTAGAATTTCTTATATTTTTTTAAGCTACTTCTATTCTGTGGAGATTAGACTTATGAAACAAAGATGATGTTTTCCTATATGCAGTTGGATGTGGATATGTTAATAATCTGTAATATTTACAGATTGGGTAAACATTTTTAATATATAATAAAATGCTGTTCTACCTATCTATCTATCTATCTGTCTATCTATCCATCCATCCATCCAACCATTCTACCTAAAATGCCAAGCTACAAAGAAAACCACTTTTACAATTTGGCATCTTTCCTGATAGTTGTTTACTCTATGCTATTATATATACATATTTATATAAATTTGTCACTGAACTGTATCAATTTTCTATTCTTCTTTTACTCTACATTATATCAAAAATCTTACTCCATATCAGTGGATCTTCTTTAAAAACATAACTACAAAATCTTCCATTAGACGGACATATTCTAGTTGATTAACCTTCCCCAAATGTTAGACACTTAAGTTGTTTTCACTTTTTATCTTACAATAAAAGTCATTGCTAATAAATCTTATTGTGCATTTATGAACATTTCCTTGAGATCAATTCTTAAGTATAGATATGCCATTTTTAAAGCTCTTGACTTGTACTAAAATGCCGTCCAAAAAAATTGTGTCAATTCACTCTGCCACCAGTGTAGAAGACTGTCTATTTTTGATCAACACAGTGGTGTGTGTTACATCAATATGATATGTGGCCCATAACATGAGACTTTTTATGGCTTCCTGGAGAGCAACAGGGGAAGGAGTGCCACCTTAATCTCTAATTTTCTTAATCAGTCTTTGAGTATTCTTGAAAGCTTAAAACTAGGCACTGTGCCTGCCTCTTACACACACACACACACACACACACACACACACACACGGCTGTCATGGTCATACGTGTAAGATGAACCTTCTGATGACAGCAAACAGACCCCCACTGACATACACAATCAGGGAAGGGAGGACTTTTCTGAGACCACTTGGCTATAAGCCAGCTGTCAAAAGGCCATGGAGACTGAGAGTGAGTCTTCAGGGGATCCTGCCTGGTTGAGAATATAGCTTCTAAGGTGATAGAAGTGTAGATGGAAGAGATCTTTCCCTTTATCTACTAGAGAAAAAAAACCGTTGCCAGGAAATGAAGTATTTTCAAAACCCAACAACAACAACTAAAAGAAAAATTTGCTAATTTTGCCAGCTAGCACAAGGAACTCGGCCACCAGTCAAAAAGCTCTGTGTCCAATTCAGAGCTGGATTAACTTTAACAAAAATTTCCCCCTTCAGCCACCTAAGTGTCTGTTGAATTAGGCAGGAAGCCAAGCTGGGATAGAAACAGTCACTCACATGAAATGTCCGTTTCCACTTGGATCTCTGTGGCCCTTTCCCATGTCATGGTGAAAAAATGCTTCCTTTGCCTGGATGTTTTCAGGATGCCTTGGTTTGAAGAGGAAGTCAGATTTGCCGTTCAGAAGGCGTCTACAGAAGGGGAAGCCCCAGCTTTGCACACTCAAAACCAGGCTGTCCATGCCTTAAAAAAAAAAAAGAAAGAAAACTATTCCTCTCCCACTCCTACCCATGATTTTGATGTTGAAAGGAACCTGTTGTGGTTTAAATGACTCGGTCAGTTCTTCTGGGATTTTCCAAAGTTTCCTATAAAAAGAAATCTGTGGGAAATGAGTGATTGCGTAATCACTAACATATGCCCATTTCTCTAAACCTGTTATCTTTTGGTGTTTTGAAATGCATTGTCCCAACTACTGAATTGCTATTTTCTAATAGTTTTAAGTTGTGATGCAAATTGTATAGTCTCTTTTTTAACATTTGAAGGGTACCTAGTTAAAAAAAAAAAAATGCTAATACCACAAAAAGTAAGGCCAGGTTGGGTATGCAGCAAAATTAGCAGGACAGGATAATGAAGAGAGGGAAAATTAGGCAATTATCCAGATAAAAGGTGAATGGAGGGAAAACTTGTTTTTGTCAATTACCTGTGTACCTTAAATAATATTTTTAGCCTGACTTAAGACAGTAAATGCCTCTCTTTTCTTTTTCAGAAGTGTATATTTGGCTAACTAGTAAGGTTATTTGTCTATTTTATCCAGAGTAGACACACAACTTATTCATTGTTTTATTTAAAAAATTAAAGCACCTGGGCCCAGAAAAACATCCTTAAAATTGAAGGAAGCCTGGAGATAGAGCCTAAAGAGCATCACATTTCTATGTGGGGTGGGTGAAGGAAATAAAATTAATGCTATTCAGTTTCCATGAGGATGAAGATCACTGATGCCTGGTCTTCAGTTTATTAACTGAGTTATAGATAAAAAATTTCAGAGTCTGCTCTTCCCAGCAGCTGCATAGCAGAGAATCCACAGGTTTATCACTTACTGACACCAAAGATCCCACAAGAAAACGGAGGCTGAAATGAACCAGATCTTTTTTCAAACTTCTTTCACTGTTACTATCTTTTGTGAAAAGTTGAAGAGTCCAGTGAGGTACTGATGGTTGATCAGAGGGACATGTGTCAGTACCCTATAAACTAAGGCTTCCCAGCAGGCATTCAGCTAGGGGACCAGTGGTTCTCAACCCTGGCTGTAAATCAGAATCACCTGGGGAACTGTCGGACTACTCATGCCTCAGGTCTACTCTACACCAGGTAAATTTGACCATGGGCACAAGACCAAACCATAGTTGTTTTTCTATAAGGTCTATGAGTGGTTCCAATGTGTGGCCAGGGAAGGGACCCACCTGCATGTTGTCATGGCATCAAGGACTTCTCTGTCTTAAACCTCAGTCCACTTGATTGTGGATACATTTTTGAATGTAGGATCTTTATAACTATGTTAGACTATAAGAATGTTTATTTTGCTACTGCTGTATTCACAATACCTAAAATGACACCTGAATTAAAGTAAGTTTAATGCATATTTACAAATAGTAATAATAATTGAATGAATAATTATAAGGCGACTTTTTTTTAACAGTGAATGATTATTTTACGTGATGAAAACGTTATGAGAGGAAATTTTTAGCATAGGGCATTATTGTTCAGAGAAAGTTTTATGAAAATAATGAATCTTTGCCAGGGTCTTGAAGGCAGAATGAACCGTGGCTTGTGGAGAAGAAGAACCGCATGAGTGGAGATAGAAAAGGCTAGTGCTAAGCATTGCACTTAGCAGGAGAGAACTAAAAATTCCACTTAAGAAGTATCTAGTACCACTGTCTATGCTTATGCCAGACTATCTGAATCTGTGAAAAAAAAATCTACCCAGTTTTAAAGGAATTCTAGAAAATATTGAAAGCTAAATGTACACAAAAAATAATTCACATTCACAAAAAAAGGGAAAGCTAGGTGCTAGCAAATATATACAGGTAATAAATAACATTTCAATAACTTAACTTCATGTTACAGGAATGTTTTCAGTTTGGGAGAGTAGGAAAAAGCAAAATAATATTATGTCCTTACTCCCATCAAAACTTACACATCACATCTTCACTGATAAGATGAAGATTTTGAATTAAATCATGGTACAGTTAAGGGGAGTTGTATCTTGTTGAAGTTTTCATATTTTATTTGTAGGATAATAATACTGTGTAGTCAAAATTGAAATAGTTTTTAATGTATCTTAGTAAAACAACACAACCAGTTTTTCCTCTAGCTATGGAACTAATAATTTTTTCTATGATTGAGCATTAGATGAAGTAGTTGGCTCATGTTTACAAACCATATTGTATATCTCCCTGAAATCTTTGAATACTAGAATCACAATCGACTAACAAAATGATCAAACAAAGAACTTCATGTAAACAAGGAATCCTATGAGAACTGAAACTACCAGGCATACATCAATTGAGGAGAATGAAGGGAAGTAGAGTCTCTATTATGTACAGCGGTCTCTTTCTCTCTACCTCTCTGGATCCTCCCCATTCTTATTTGTATTGTGTAGAGAATACAATTGAATTAATGTAGGTTAAATTCATCTCTAGTGAAATGCAACTGAAGTCACTTTATCATTATCAAGCTAAGAAGCATATTTGGCATGCTATGATATGGGCTTCTGTTCTCTTATCTCTGCTAAAAGTTTTTGGGTATGGTTTAGATTAAGAGATGCAGAAAGAAATGAATTCATTTTTTTAAATAATAACAAAGTTTGAAAGAGAACTAACATGTTGGAACATAGTCAATATATAAACAGATCTCAACAATCAAGAATTGCAAAGAACTGTAACAACAGATCAAAATATAAACTTGTGGATTTCAGTTCCAAATATCAGTTAATTTCAGTGAGACAAATACATACATTTACATGAAAAAGTCTACCTGTTGAAGATGAACCCAAAATCAAGAACTATAATGGTAAGAACTCTGTTAGAATAATGAGAATCTATAGGCTAATCTAAAACAACTACACAGGGCTTCCCTGGTGGCGCAATGGTTGAGAGTCTGCCTGCTGATTGCCCCAGTCTGGGAAGATCCCACATGCCGCGGAGCGGCTGGGCCCGTGAGCCATGGCTGCTGAGCCTGCACATCCGGAGCCTGTGCTCCACAACGAAAGAGGCCACAACAGTGAGATGCCCGCGTACCGCAAAAAAAACAAAACAAACAAACGAAAAAAACAACTACGCAGTAGGAATGCACTTTTAAATTTAACTTTTAAGGATACATTTAGAAAGCTAGTGATAAGGTGATAATAAAAGTTACAGATAATGCTGAGCCTGCACATCCGGAGCCTATGCTCCACAACGAAAGAGGCCACAACAGTGAGATGCCCGCGTACCGCAAAAAAAACAAAACAAACAAACAAAAAAAACAAACTACGCAGTAGGAATGCACTTTTAAATTTAACTTTTAAGGATACATTTAGAAAGCTAGTGATAAGGTGATAATAAAAGTTACAGATAAAAAATAAAACTGAATCCCCCTGTTCTAATTTCAAATACATATATAATTTTTTCAAGTCTCCAAATATTTTTAACATAATAAAATTTTAGCAAAATAAATTTTATCAGTGATTGCCTCAGTGGCATTTATCAAGGTAAATGAATGAGTCTTAATGCAACTTGGAGTTGCTTAAAAGGTGTTTAAGAGGGCTTCCCTGGTGGCGCAGTGGTTGAGAGTCCGCCTGCCGATGCAGGGGACACGGGTTCGTGCCCTGGTCCGGGAAGATCCCACATGCCGCGGAGCGGCTGGGCCTGTGAGCCATGGCCGCTGAGCCTGCGCGTCCGGAGCCTGTGCTCCGCAACGGGAGAGGCCACAGCAGTGAGAGGCCCGCGTACCCCAAAAAAAAAAAAAAAAAAAAGGTGTTTAAGAGCTAGTAGTTTTCAGTTGTTTCATATTATTTAAATGAAATAAAACAACTTTTTATTGTGGAGAAATAAAATGGTTCACCTGGAATGACCACAGATTCATGATCATTATAAAGGTAGAACTGTAGATTTGGAAGGGACGAAGCAACTGTCTAGTCTGAAATCCCTCTTACTGAAATATTTTCTTGATAGTACATGGAATCCCAGAAGGAAAGAAATCTTATAAGTTTATTAATACAAGTATCAGTAAGGTGTTTGAATCTCTTTTAAATCATATCTTCTACATACACATTTAATGGGTCCCCTAGTCACTATTAAAATATGACTTTGAGATGCAGACTCTTTTTCTTTTTTTTTTTTTTTTGCGGTACGCAGGCCTCTCACTGTTGTGGCCTCTCCCGTTGTGGAGCAACAGGCTCCGGACGCACAGGCCATGGCTCACGGGCCCAGCCGCTCCGCGGCATGTGGGATCTTCCCGGACCGGGGCACGAACCCGTGTCCCCTGCATCGGCAGGCGGACTCTCAACCACTGCGCCACCAGGGAAGCCCTAGACTCTTAACTGTTGGAAAATTTTGGTGATTCAAATTGACATTTTCAGCCTCGACCTCTCTCTTGAACTCCAGACTTCAATATTCAAGTGGTAACTAATCATCTCTACTTACCATACCTAAAATTGAATTCTAATTTTCATTCTTTCCTATCTGTTCCTCCTCCAGGGTTTTCTTCTCAATTTATACTGTTAACCATACTGTCATCTTAGTTTCATATAAAGAAATTGCTGATATTTGGGTTTATGTCTGCCCTCATGTTATTTGCTTTCTAGTTGATCTACCTGTGTTATATATTTTTCTTGAAGTTTCTTTTTGATTAATCAAATATTCTAATCATTTTATTTCTCTCTTCTATTATTTTGCTAGCTGTACATTTCTAGCTTTCCTTTCAGTGGATACCTTATAAATTACAACATGAATTCTTTGCCTATTACTGTCTATTACACATTTCCTTGTCTTCATAAATGGTGATTTCATTTTTATAACTACACAGGCCCAAACCTTGGAGTTAACTTTCATTCTTTTCTTTCCCCCACATATACAACACACCAGGAAGCCCTTTGATTCAACTTCAAAATATGTTCAAAAATCAACTGTTTCTAGCTACCTCCACTCCTAGCCATCTAAGTATAAACTAATACCAGCTTTTATCTAGCCTATGCAGACAGCTTCCTCACCAGTCACCTCTTCTCTTGCTTCACTAGAATCTGTGTTCCACTTACTGTCAGAGGAATTCTTCCAAATAGAAGCCATACGATATCAGTACTATGCTCACAGCTCTACAGAAGCTGGCCATCTCCCTTAGAACAGACTTCTGAATCCTTACCTTATCCTTTGAGGTAAAGCACAATCTGATCCCAATCTCCTCTGTAGCCTCACCTCCTACGAGGTTCTCTGTCTCTCCTCTCTAACCCTCACTGGTGCCCTTATTATTCCTCAGATACGACCCACACAGCCCCTGCCTCAGAGCCTTTGAATGCCTACTATCCTGTCCTGGAACAATCTTCCCACAGTTACCCACATGATTTGTTCTCTCACTTCAGTCAGATCTCTGCTCAAATGCCACCTCCTCAAAAAGGGATTCTTTAAATACCTTTTCTGAATCAACACGCCCTCCCTCTTTATCCTCTTGCTCTATTTTCTTTCTGTTCATAGAAAAGCCTGAGGCACTCACCATTTGTCTACTTGTTTATCATCTTTCTACTTCCCTTTATATGCAAAAATCATGGAGATAGAGATTTTGTTTCTTTGGTTTCCTCCCTACTATCTTAAAAAAAGCTTGAATAGGCCTCAATAGAAGCTCCATGGATATTTATGAAATTAAGTAATGAATTAATCAAAGATTTCTAATCGTTAGATAGTTACATCCCTCCCATGTATTCTCATTTCTCTATTCATGTTCTGTCTTTCACAATTTTTCAAAAGAACTCCTTATATTGGATTATCCACATCCAGCTCTCACCTGGAATACACCTTCCTGGAGAGTGTCACATCATTCAGAGCTGACTATTCCTTATACATGGTCCTCAGAGGCCAGGCAGAGACATCCTGTCATATGCATCCTTTTGAGCTGCCATCTCTCCTCTCCATTATTACTGGCCCAGCCACCCAAGAGATGCTTGCTCTGGGATATTTCCTGGGATACCCTCTTGATTGCTAACTGCTTAGCCTGTTTTTAAGTGAAATTCACACATAGTCAAAACTGTTGCTGCTAAGGACAGAGTACTGCTGAAAGTAAGGAAATGCATTACGTTATTTTCCCTAAGCAGTCATGTATTTCTCTCTCTCCCTCTATCTCTTTTTCATTACCAGATAGAATGGAGCTGTCCAACAGAAATATAAGCCACAAATGCAAGCCACATAAGTCATTTAAAATTTTCTAGTAGCCACATTTAAAAATAGAAAAGAAATTAATTGTGATAATATATTTTATTTAACCCAGTAGATCTGAACATGATGAGCCCAATATGCAGTCAATATGACGGTACAAGTTCTTGCACAAACTATGCAGGGGATGTAACAGTCTGGCCATATCATGAATCTTTCCGGGCATTAAACTAAAGCAGTGGTCACTCCCACATAGAATGTTAAAAAACTATGCATGATTCTCAAGGTGCCGGGGTGGAAGTGGGGTGTCAAGCAGGGTACAGGGGCTCAGGTCAGGTCGTTGGTGCAAAGTGAGGGAATGAGAGGTGGGAGTTAGAATCATCTCAAAGACATTTTGAAATTTTCACGCAGAGAGAATAGAGAGGAAAAGCATACATGGTTTGAAAAAATGCCCCAGACAATTTAGAAGTCACCTCATCTCTTCTCTCAACTTGAGACCCAAAGTGGAAAAGAGAGGTCTTCCAATGGGAATGGATAATTAATAGAGACTCTTCCACTTCCAGCACTTGAAGATTACATGATACAGAAGCTTGGCATTCGCCCAGCTCTCTCCTAAATCATCCCACAACATGTAACACTCATTTTTCCAAATAGAGGTGAAAGATTATACCCTTAATGTCCATTTTAGCTAAATACATCCCTTTTGGCCTAATGTGTGAAACGTATCTAGATTAATGATCAAAGACTATGAAATCTGACTAATGATCAAACTATGAATCAAATCACTGCTACCTCTCCTTTACCACCCTCTCTCTCTGCTGGGTTTTCTCTAGCACAGGATTTTTCACAGGATAACACCTGGTCTTTGTGTCCTTTGGACTCAGACTTTTAGCCTCTTTGAGTTGAAGAGGATGAGGTGGCATATTAGAACATAAAGTTATTAAGAAATCAAAATTAAATATCAAAGAGGTGTCATGCCATTGGGGACAATTTCAATTTGGATTTTCTCTCTCACACCATTTTATATCCCATGATAGAGGCCGTCACGTGTGGGGGAAGTATTCCAGTTAGTTGACCAATGGTCTGTGAATTCATATATTGGCAACATCCTAATTCTGCTCTGTGACTTGATTCCTGTCTCAAAGATTTACATTGTAACAACAGTATTCTAGATATTTGAGTTTCTCTGTAAAGACAATAAAAAATTATGTAAATAAATGTTTTCAAAATGCTTTGGAAAAAAATTTTAAAATCACCTTTGTTTTTCATTGTCAGATGCTTTCTTTCTCATTTTTAGATGACAAGCACAATGACAGAGACAATGTTCCTGAAGGGTTTTTTTTTCTAATATGCAAACTCCTTGCTTTGAAGATTAAGAGTTTAGTGGCACACAACTGTCTGTGTAGCTTTAAATGCTTTAATTATTTCAAATACATATTTAAAATTCAGACACCTAGTGTTACTTAAATGCACCCAGGTTTTTGTGGTTTAATAATAACATCTGTTTTGGTTTTTCAACCACAAAAGTGCGTTTAATCTGTTCTTCCTTTAGTTGAACTTTTCACATCTGCTTCGGCTCGGTTCCCATAAGCTAAAGACCAGATCTTTTCCAAAAGTAAGAAGTCTACCTGTACCACTGTTGTTCCAGCTCAAAAGATCTGTTTTTAATACCAGCTGAATATTTCAAAAGAATAACAGAAATAAACTCCTACCCATAATGCACTTCTTATACTTTTTTGGCTTACATATTATCATGCAGTCATTTTGTAAATGCAATGCTGGGTGGAAATTTTAAATTAAAACAGTGAACTGTCAGATCACACATACCCAGTTTGTTCCCACACCCCTAACTTTCTGAATGATGAATAAGGAGCATATTTTTATTAAGTTAGTTATATGTTAGAGAGTTACACCAAGGATGGACAATGTCTTAAAAACACTAGTTTGTTTTGGACACGTACCTAATGCTTATCTGCAGCCCATGGGTCCTGAAAAGTAGGCTGGAAAATGTTGCAAGGACAACATTACTTCACAGATTTTCCACAATTGTTTGCTGCCTCCAGACTTCAGCTGTACTTCTGCCCTATTTATAACCAATCCTGAGAAACATACCTAAAATCAGGGACCCTGAAACCAAATCCTTGGAAGTGTCTGCAAAACAACCAAGGTGCTGAGAAGAAAATTTTTTCTTCAATTATAAATTTGGTTGAGAAAGTTATTGAATAAATGGGTTAGATATGTGTTGTTTTTCTCAAGTGGGAGGATCAACTCTCGTTATCAGCATACATGAGATTGAACAAAGCTGAATATTCACTCTTTACTTGGACAAGATTTAATTGATATCAAGTTAGTCTAATTATTTTATTTAAGAAATTATTTTTCCTGACACGATTATGTAATTATATTTGGTCCTGTTTCCAGGACAGAGTAACACAGAATACTGCAATTAGTAGGTGTTCAACTCATGTTTGGTGAATGAGGCCTAATGAAGCGATATAATGGGGAGAGCCTGGCGCAGTACCTTTGTCTATGCAAACAAGATGATTTCGTGATTTGAATAATTTCCCAATGCCTAACTAACGTAAAAAGGGACTATCAGTGGAGATGATTAAACTTAACTAAAAAATATTTATCGGTTACATGATATGCACTAGTCACTACAATAACCATGATAAGAAAGGCTAGGGTGAGTAGGCACTTTACAAGGTTAAAGTATAAGATAAGCCTGCCAATTATTAAAAATGCTTTAAGAAAAAATTTAAAAGCACTGATATGGTGAAGCTAGCATTTGAGATAGGCCTTAAAAGAAAAAAGTAATCAAAATTTTGAGAGCTTTGAATAGGAGATGGTCAGGAAATGAAAAGCAAGAAGGAAAGTGACCTGGTAAAAGATTCTGGGTCTAGAGAACAGTACTAGGAAAAGTAGGGAATGACAAGAAGTCTAGTTTGTGGGGGCTTCCCTGGTAGCGCAGTGGTTGAGAGTCCGCCTGCCGATGCAGGGGACACGGGTTTGTGCCCCGGTCCGGGAAGATCCCACATGCTGCGGAGCGGCTGGGCCCATGAGCCATGGCCGCTGAGCCTGCGCGTCCGGAGCCTGTGCTCTGCAATGGGAGAGGCCACAACAGTGAGAGGCCCACGTACCGCAAAAACAAAACAAAACAAAACAAACCAGTCTAGTTTGTCTGGAGCCCAGGTTTAGAGAGGATTAGACAAGGATAAAGTTAGAAAAGTCACTCCGTGGCATGCTGTAGAAAGCTTTAAATGCTATGCCAAGGAACTTGTACATAATTCAGTAGGAAATGACAACCTGGATCTTCAAATAAGGTTTCTTTAATGTAGTATTCAAATAATTACCACACATTTTCAGTCATTTTGCGAGCATTTACAGAACCAAAGAATTAACACTCTTTTCCAACCTCGGTCAAATATATTTGGTGTAGTTTTTAGATTCATTTTTTGTTTAAAAGAGAATTCATGGATGGGGGTGAGGACGGGATAGGAGGATGCTGTCAAGTTTCTTGATTCTTAGATTAGTTACTGGGCTTGGAGATAAAGGAGAGAAGGCTCTTGTAAGGTTCATAAAGCAAAACCACACATTCCCTGGAAGAAAGAAGGAAATTCTAAAAAATATAAGTTTTTCTACTCATGCTTGGAACTTCTTGCACCCAAATACTCAAAATTAAGTGCTTATCATGATCTATTAGACTATGGACAATTGTAAGAAGTAAGCTCCATATATGGGCCATTAATCAAATGACAGTAAACAAGATATTTTTTAAAAGACAAGAAGCAAAGAGAATTCAGTTTTTTACTTCGTTGAGAGAATCATATATAAATTCTAATTGAGAAAGGCTCCATGATGAAATATCTCTATGGCTTTAAATAGGAGTGATGACATGCTGAGAAAAGTAGAATTTTGTTTTGTTTTTTTCCCATCATGATGTCATAAATATATAAACGTGGGTCATATCCTCACTAATTCACTCATTTATTTACCTTTTACTGAGACATGACTATGTGAATAGAGTCTTAATATAAAGGTTAAAAAAAAAAAGATTCAACATGCCCCAAATGCCCCAAGCTAAACTACTATTCTTATCCCCATTTTCTCCACCCTCAACCTCATCCACTTTCAATATTCTCTCCCAGCTACTGAGTAATACAAAGCACCACTCATGATCACACCCTCCCCTCCTCCCCCATATCCAACTCAATATGTCTTACAACTTTACACATGAAATCTTTTTCAATTCCAATTCCATCACCAATACGACCACATTCATCCAAGCCACCATCATGCCATATGTAGACGACTACAATAGTATGGTATGTAATCTACTTGCCCTTCTCCAATTCATTCCCCATGCAGCAGGCAGATCCATACGACCTTGGCACTACCTCAAACCCCAGTCTCTATTCCTTCCCATTACTATTAGGATTTTGCTCATTGTAGTATGTCTAACATTTAGCTATGAGTGGAATTGCATTCAATTTAATCAAAGATGTGGTCACTAAACTCAAATGGGAAGAAAGACTGGTAAACAAATACTGGAATAAATGAGGTAACTGGAAACATGGAAAGATTGGTAATTTCACTCTTACTCTCAGAGGTAACTAATTTTCACATGAAAAATAAAACATTCTTTTCCACAAGGCAATATTATCTTTGCTTTATCATGGAGTTCCCATGGCTGTCATTGGTTTGGTATTTTGGAGTTGGTAGACTTGATTTAGAATATGAGAAACCAAATTCTTTCGTAGTAAAAAGCAAGTTTTAAAAACTTCATTCATTAAAAAAAACAAAAGAATTTCTCAAATATTTTTACAGTCTTCCTTTAAAATCTTCCCTATTTCATTGGTCACAGTATTTCCAGAAGGACTATGTTATTACCCCAGATTTGGGGTAGGGCTGCTATTAAGGAGGCTACCCAGACTCAGTTCTTAACTTATTTCAGAATTCCACAATGTGTTTTCCCTTCTCATAAAGGATTAAAACCACATCATCACATCATGATAGAACGATCTGTAAGAATCACAATGCTTTTAACAAGTAAGAAATGGATTAAAAAGCACTTTATGTCTTGTTAAAGAAATCTCCCGTTCCTCAGAAGCACTTTTTAGCATTTTAGAAGTGGCATTTGATCTGACTGACATATTGACCAGTAATTTGAACAGAAGATGGATCATTTCCACTTAGATCACAAAGGGAATATAAATTTGTGACTGTAAATTCAAGAGAGACAACTTCCAAAGAATTTCTGTAGAATAACCCCTCTTACTCTAAAACAGCTTTAAAATTGTTTTAGATTCTTCCTCATACTCTTTAATAAATCAGTGTCCAAAACCATACACAGTACTAACCTATTGTTTTTATTTGGATTTGCAAATAGACCAAAGTAGAATTTGTCTTAAAGTGAAAGGTGACAAAATACCCACCCTCTACTCCTATTAACAGAAAGCACTATACTAATAGCCAAAAGATTACTGGGCAGTGTTTTTTTGTTGCTGAGTTTGTGTTTTTGTTTTCCATTTTTGCTATTTGTTACTACTCACACATGAACACTAATTAGTTTTGGTACCATACTCTAATTGATAAACAGCTCCTCAAGTTGGAGATGGAGAGTTATCACATCTTTTTCTAAAATTCTTTAAATAAAAAGCCAAATATGTCTGACCGTAACACGACAGTAAACCAATCACCATTTCACCACTATGTGAAACGACGTACTGAGTCAGCCAAGCATCTCCAGAACATATTGAAATATTTCCTTTCAACTACACGATTAAAGTCTCTCAGTATCTAGATCACCACCAATATTAATTACTGACTTTTATTACTTGGTTTTGTTTTCATTGTTTATAAAACAAGGAAGGACTTAATGCAAGTATCTAAAGGAAAATACATATGTACATATGCATTTTGAAAGGGTTTTTGGTAATTCTTATTCCATCCAAGAAATGTCACAACTCAGATCATGGATGTTGTGTGAATACTTTGAAGGATCTAACATGATTTTCTGGAAATGTAACCACACAAAAAGTAATTTACGGGCTTCCCTGGTGGCACAGGGGTTGAGAGTCCACCTGCCGATGCAGGGGACATGGGTTCGTGCCCCAGTCTGGGAAGATCCCACATGCCGCGGAGCGGCTGGGCCCGTGAGCCATGGTCGCTGAGCCTGTGCGCCCAGAGCCTGTGCGCCCAGAGCCTGTGCTCTGCAACGGGAGAGGCCACAGCAGTGAGAGGCCCGTGTACCGCAAAAAAAAAAAAAAAATGTAATTTATTTATGGCACTTAAGGATTTATCACCTAAACATATAAGTTCATGCATTTCCATTGTATTGACCTTTATTTTGCAAATGTTTCAGCAGCATTTACTATCACTGAAGTAGTGGCAACATGTTCTACTTAAGATCAAACAATCTCCCGAAATCTGGCAAGATTTAACAGAAATTTAAAACAATGCTTTCCTGGGAAAACGCTAACCATCTGCAACTGTTATTATTAACACTATTCTTTTCTCTTTTTTCTTCCTGTATTATTTTTACTTCCTGTTGCTCTCAAAGCTTTCTATCATTAGCAATTAATTGTAAACAAATGGTTGAAGAAGACGTTTGCATTTATGACTTTTCTCATAAGTCAAACAAATACAGTGTCTTGTTTTAGTCATGAATGAATTTCCTGTCCACACACAGGTCTACCTGAGCTCTGCTAAGAAAAATGCATAGCAAAACATGCAAATGATTGATTGCTTTCAGAAAAGAGAGATATCATCTTAAATAATACTCTTAATGTACTTATAATAGTTGGATGAATTTCTCTAAAAAGAAAAGAGTGTTAAACATGTTACTAGGGGCTACTTTAAATTAGTAGTTTAAGTCAGTGTTATTTAAAGTAGAAAACATACATTTATAAACATTTTCACATTAAGAGAAATTGAAAACATCAGAACATAACCTGTTGTTTTGTATTATTTTGTCCTAAGCACATAAGCCCAGCCACACTGAAGGAAGCTGTCATAAGCCAAATTATGTCCCCATTTTTTAGTCCTTGTCATAAACATCAGGATACATTGTCCAACGCCACTTACTTGTATCTCTGCCAGAGTGAATACACAGTTACTTGTTCAGTTCTGCAGTAGAGTTGCCTCTTTGATGTTGTTCAGCCACCATTTCCTTTCCATTCACTTTTATCTATGTCCTGGCACTCATTCCTGCAGCATCCTCCTCTCCAGATGGTCTCCATCTCCCCTTCAGAAGTGCCCCAAATACTCCAGCTTCCTCCTCTTGATCTTTTCCAATCGACAGCCACGTTATTCCTCAAGATTTTAATACCAACTATCCTCTGCTTTATTCTTTTATTCACAGATTATTTTTATGGGGAGAAAAGGGCCTCAAGAAAAGATCACAAAATCCTCAGCAAATATTGTTGCATTATTAATCATACTTCTCTATTATTTGCTGGGATGCTTATTTGGTTCATTGTTTAACCCAACATGTATTGAGTAACTATTATTTATCAGGAAGAGTGTTAGGTACAGGGGGTTTGGATATAAATTAAAAATGGTTAAAGACAGAAGATAAATGAGGTCTGGACCAGGTATGGGGAAACAGGCACAGGAAACTCAAGGAGATAACCATCAATTGTATTTATGGGGAGTATCACAGAAAGGTTCACGTAACTGGGTCTTGTAGGATACAGAGGAGTTCACCAGGTTGATCATCATGGGTAAAGGACACTCCAGGTAAAATAAACAGTGTAGGGATAGAGACAAAAAAATAGCACTCTGTGTCTGGAGAATTATATGTAGTATGTATGCCTATGGGGGAGCTTCTAAAAGCTGGTGGGGAATGTCCAATAGATGAATTTGGAGAAGTAGGTACAGAAAAGAAAGAGCCTTTCATGCCCTGATATTTGGACTTGTCTGTAAGGCAACAGCAAATAGCGAAAAGTTTTAAACAGGTAAAATATGGAAAAATAATGGTCATATCTCTTGTTTTAAATAATTTCTATGACTTCACTGTGGTTGTTGAATGGGAAGGGAAAAAATTGAACAGAGAATACTGATAAAACACAAATATACTAGCTCTAGTGTGAAGTGAGAAAAGTCTAAACTAACGCACTATCAATGGGTTTGGAGAAAAGAACCTGGTAAGCTTATAGATATCTGATTTGACATGTTGGGGAAGAAAAAACATTGGTTCTATTTGAACATGTTGAGACAAGTGATAGTGAGGTATCTGAGTAGAGCTAACTAGAAGGCAGGTAGAGTTTAGGATCAATGACCTGACTACAGGGAATAATTTGGAACACAGAGGTTAGCTAATGGTTATGGAACTCAAGTATGAATTAGAAGCCTGGGAGAAAATGTTAGAGAGGAGACCAAGACTCAACTCCCAGAAAACAACAAAGTCTCATGTTCGCTGCAAGTGGGAAGCCTGCAAAGAATATTGAGAATGCCTTGGAACTAAGTTCAAAAAGGTAGGGTGTAATTGACAGAGACAAATGCCAGTGAGAAGGGTTTTTTGGTTTGTTTTTTTGGTTTTATTTTTAAATGACTAGTGACTCAATTAGTAATGAGAAAAATAAGGAAGGTAGGTAGTGAAGCAGTATGAAATATTACTCTTGGATTTGAAGAGAAAGAATGATAAAAGATGAGGATTACCATGGGTCAATTGTTTTTTAATATGGGAGTGTTAAGAAAGAGGCAACAGGCCCAAAATGGAGTCACTTGTACTAAGTCCACATCCCACATCAAGACTTAATACCTGACCTAATCTTAGTTTCAAACTTCCCCAGGAATGTAATCTTAACCAGTCAGTCTGAAAGGTCCTGGTCAGCACAACTGAGGTAATCTGCCAGATAGCTCCCTTTAGTCTCCCAAAGGAAGGTGACTTTCCCTGAAATACTCCTTTTCCTTATCCCACTCACTTTCTGCCTTTACAAACCATTCTCTTTCTGTAGCACTTTGGAGCTCCCTTCCGTTTGCTAGATAGGATGCTGTTTGATTCATGAATCACTGAATAAAGCCAATTGGTCTTTAAATTTACTTGGTTGAATTTTGTTTTTTAACAGGAGAAATTGTATCATGTCATGAATGGACGGAATCAGCCAAATTTAATAGAGGACAAGAACATATAAAATAACTACCAAATAACATGAGTGCTATGATAGAAGAAAAAACAGAACTGTGGGAGCATTGTTAGAAGAACTACATTCATCCACCCTTCCATGAGTGCAAAAGTCAATACTATCTTAACTCTAAATTTACTGAATAATAACTTTCAGGCTACAAGATGTTTGCACATGCATGAGCGCGCACGCACACACACACACACAAACATGAAGAACAAAATTCTATAGACACATTATTAAAAGATCTGCCATGGGGTTTGAATTACAGTAAGTCCCCTACATACAAACCTTTAAGTTGCGAAATTTCAAAGATGCGAACGTGTGTTAGTTACCTAAGTTAGTTCACTTGTCTGGCTTACATTATCAGATGCGCGCATCCTCTAAAAGTGGTTGTGCTTTTGTGTACTTTACTGTACAGTACTGTATAGAGTACAATAGTACAGTATCTTTATTTCAAGCCCAGGATGTCTGGAAGCAAGCATAAAGGCAGTGGTGATGTAGCTGGTACTGCTAAGAAGCGCCAAGCGATAACGATGGAAACAAAAGTGAAAATAATTGAGAGAGTGGAGAAAGGCAAAAAGATGGTAGGCGTCGCTCATTCTTATAATATGAATAGTTCAATCATAGACACAATTCTAAAGAACAAGGACAAGATCATGGAACATGTGAAGTCTGCTGTGCCAATGATGTCAACAATAATATTGAAGAAGCATGGAAAAGTGATGGAGGGGATGGAGAAACTTCTCAGTGTGTGGACGCAAGATCAGCATCAGAGTCGAGTCCCGCTCAGCTTAAGGCTGATTCAAGAGAATACTAAAAGCCTTTATGAAAACTTGAAGAAGAATCACAGCAAAGAATCAGTGGGCGCATCTTTTAATGCCAGCCATGGCTGGTTTCATCAGTTCAAGGCGAGAGCTAACATTCACAATGTAAAATAAGTGGCAAATGCAGATACGGTAGCTGCCCAGGAATTTCCTGAAACACTTCAAGAAATCATTGATGAAAGCGCATATTTACCTGAGTAGGTTTTTAATGTGGATGAGACAGGACAGTACTGGAAGAGGATGTCAGACCAAAGTTACATCAGTAAGGAGGAAAAGTTGATGCAGGCTATAAAGCAACAAAGGATAGGCTAACTCTGCTGTTTGATGGCAATGTTTCCGGCGATATGAAGCTGAAGTCTCTCTTAGTCAATCATTCGGAGAACCCAAGGGCCCTTAAAAACATAGCCAAGGGCTCTCTTCCTGTTGTGTGGAAGAGTAACCCCAAACCTGGGTTACACAGGCCATTTTCCAGGACTTGTCTTTCCACCACTTTATCCAGAGGTAGAGAAATATTGCTTGGAGAAGGATGTCCCATTCAACATTCTTCTGCTGCTCGACAATGCTCCGGGTCACCCCCCATGCATGGACAACTTTCATCCCAACGTCAAAATGGTACGTCTGCCACCAAATACATTACTCATCCAAACTATGGACCAGGGAGTTATAGTGATTTTCAAGAAATATTATTTACGTCACACTTTTCATCAGACAGTAAAGGTGAGTGACGAATCAGGAACAACCCTGTGACAACTTTGGAAAGACTATAACATCTACAAGGCCATAAAAACATTGACTCTGCTCGGCATGACGATACAGCCGTCACCATGAATGGGGTTTGGAAGAACCTCTTCCTGCAGGTTGTTCACGATTTCCATGGATTTGAGGATGTGGATGAGGAGTCCAAAGAGATCTTCATTAGTGACCCTCAGCAAGAAGGTGGAGCTAGATCTGCAAGAGGACGACTTCATTGAACTCCTTGCTGTGCAACACGAGGAGCTTACTAATGAAGACTTGATGGAATTGGAGGCCCAGAGAAAGGACAAAGAGAGACAAGAGGAAGAAGTAACTGAAGAACCAAAGAGATGCATGACACAGGAAACGGCAAGGGGATTTTCTTTATTTGAGGAGGCACTTTTTGAGTTAGTTTTTGAGGCACAGGCCCCAAACCTAGAACGGTACACGAAGGTTGCAGCAGCCATACAGAATGCAATCCAGTGCTACCGTGTCATCTACAATGAGAAAAAAAGAGCTACTACCCAGACATCACTTGATCATTTTTTCAAAAGTGTAGATACATCCAGCAAGGAACCAGAACCTGTGCCATCAATGTCAGGAGTGAGTGAAATTGCAGCTCTCCCTCCATTGCATACTGCTGATGACCCTTCAGCTCTACCCTCTCCCACCTCCTCTCCCTCCTCCAGTCAGTAACTCTTCTTGCCTGTTCACTCTATGCCAGCCCCTGTATGCCAGCTGTTGTACTGGACTACTGTATTTTTTTCAAGGTATTGTACTATAAGACTCAAAATGTTTTATTTTTTGTGTTTTTTATGTATTATTTGTGTGAAAAATATTATAAACCTATTACAGTACAGTATATATAGCCAACTGTGTTACTTGGGTACCTAGGCTAACTTTGCTGGACTTACGAACAAATTGGACTTATGAACGCACTCTCAGAACAGAACTAATTTGTACGTCAGGGACTTACTGCACCTGTTTTCTGAAACAGTGTGATTCACAGTGTTAGAACAGAAAGACATTAGAAATTTTGCAGTTAATCCCCTCATTCTATTAGATGAAGAAGATGAAGCCCCACAGATGTTCCCTGGCACACCAAATCAGAACACCAGGGGCAGGACTAGAGCTAGTTTGTACTGTAGTAGGTTTATTATAATGCCTGTTGCCCTACCCTTTCAAAGTCTAAGCTTTAAGTACAAAATTCATCTGTGAATAAGAAATTTTTTTGTGATTTGGATTTATCACAATAACCTTGTTAACAGATACTGTTTTTGGTGGTAGGTATCACTTTATCCTGTTTCAATAGATACTACATTTTTCAGAATGTCAAGTTGTAACTACACTGAGCTATATTATTTATTGAGTATTAAATATGTATTGCCTGTCATAAGTTGTGGCGTAAAAAGTTGTGACAATTTTCTTATTTCCTCAAGAAATATAGAAATATACTTGGAATGACATTCTCTCACTAAAAACAGTGCAAGGAAGACACAAGTTTGGTTTTGCTGTGGTTCTCTTGTTGTTTTGGTTGTTTTTGTTTTTCCAGTTGTTGGAGAAGAAGTGTAAAAAAATCTTAAATTTAACTTTCCTTTCTGAATAAGCAAAAACAAAGCTTTATTTTTCAGTCTCAATCCACTTCAAATCTTTTACCTTAGTCCTACTGACACTGTCACTTCAAAATCACAGCATAATGCAGTACGCTATTTTCCAATGTCAGTAAAACAAAAACTTTATTGAATAAGTATGTGTGAAATGCTGCAAACAAAAACATCTCCACAGGCAGCACCTGATTGGCTCACAGCAATGCTCTCCATTGTTATATCAGAGCTCAGAAAGTAACTTCCTAGCATATCAGGTTAATGTTTCTTTCAAAGTTGTTTATCTTTGTTAAAAGAAGGAATCAAAGAAAATTAGGGTAAATATTTTCCTAGCCAAACCTGGGATTAACCTGTTCTTCTCAAATTTAAGAAGATAGTAACCCAGACTACAAAAGAAATATATTTTCATGATATCTCTCCTATCATTCTACAAACTTTTAAAATAAGTTTTGAAGGTGACTTCCTCCCTTTGTAAAATCTCCAGATGCCATTGTTATAGTTTTACATTTAACTAAGGAATAAACACAGTTGCATCTGTTTAACTACATATTTTATGAACATTCAGTGTCTACCTAATAGAGAATTATAGACTTCTCTCCTTTGATCCTTGCCCTTGTATCTCAGCACACTTTACCATATCCTATAGCTTAAAAATTACTGCAGTAATACAAAACTCAGTACTGTAGTAGCCAAGTCAGAGCCAACACAACTGTGCTAAGGTCTCTGTAATTTCTCATTTTCTCTAATTTTTCCTCTGCTTTTAGGGCAGTTACTCTCATAAGTGTTTAGGCCACCAAAATCTGGAATCTCACTAATTACAATTAGTTTTGTTTTCCTCAACCTCGGCAGCTCTGCCAGCAACCAAACCACTGCCTCATATAGAGTTGCCTCTAACTGCCTACAAGATGATGTTGCCAGCCAAACTGCCCACTGAGTTCCATATGAGCCCAGTTTGGATTTCTGTTTTTCAGAGATCTGTGTCTTGTCACTTTGCTATAGCCTCATATTTTAACTTACTTGAAAAGTATCTTCAAAAATCATCTGTGATAGAAACAATCTGATATAAATGAATACATTTTTCTACATTGAGTTATCTAACAAGAATTCTAAATTGCAAAAGCTAACTTTGTAAAGGCTATGCTAAAAGTGCTTCATGCATGGTTATTTCTGACCTCTTAAATGGCTTTAGAAAAATATACAAATGCCTTCAGAGCAATGGCTTAAAAGAATTCAACCAGGCTTTTGAGGTAAGAGCAGAAGAGTGGACTGTTATAAAAAGTGGGAAAAGCTAACTTCTATTAACTGTGATCAGGTGTTTATTTTACAACAAGAGTTAACATTTCTAAAAATATAGACTTGGCTACAAATCTTATGTAGCGTTCAAGGGATATACACTCCTACTTGTTCATTAATTCAGCCAGTCATTTATTCATTCAATAATTATTCATTGAGCATCTACAATGTGCTGGGCACTGAATATAGATCTGGAAAACTAAGAGGCAAGCCCCTGCCATCCTGGAGTTTACATTCTAGTAGGCGATACAAGTAATAAAAAATGTATATATAAAACAAAGAGAGGTAGCATTAAGTACTATAAAAAAAATAAAGTAGGGTAATGGGACTTGAGACAGGGGATACTATTTTAGACAGATGATCAGGGAAGGTCTCTTGGAAGAGGTTATCTTTGAGTAGAAACCTGGATAAAAAGAGAGTCTAAGTCATGCAACTCTCAGGATTGAGAGCCTTACAGAAAGAGTAGAAATACAGAGCCCCTGAGCAGGAATGGGTTTGGAATGTTTGTGAAACAACAAAGACATAGAAATGGAGAGGAGTGAGGGGAAAATAAGTTTGAAGCACAAGAAAGGATCTCGAAGGCCACAGGCAGGACACTGGATTTTATGCTGAGTAGGTTGAAAAACCCTTGGACGATTATGAGCAAAGGATATGATGTAATCACACACACACACACACACACAAGCTCTCCAAACATTCCTGTTTCCAATGCATAAAAATCTGTTGGCAACCCATGCCCTCCATGGGCTACAACCTTGGGCATTCATTGCTGCCAATTTCTGCCCCCCCAATCTATTGAGTGTCTGTTTCTTCCAAAAGAGAGAGTAGAAAAAAAGGGAGGGTCAAAGGAAAGACCAGTGCAAGAATTCACATTTTATAGTACCTTCTCACACACCCTCTCATTTGGACCTCCTAAAAATTCTGTTAGGTATATAAGGGAACTGTGGTTATCCTTATTTTATAGATGAGGAAATGAGGAGTCAAATTTCCTTGAATAATGCCACATCAGTGGAGAGTAGAAGAGCTAAGACTAGAACTTAGATCTTCTGCTGTCAAGTGCAAGGCTCATTTCTATACAGAAGGCTACCATTCAAAAGAAAATTAAATTTGGTTATTCTTCCACCTTCTTCCATATTTCACTCACCAAAAGCTAAAATACGTTTAAGATAATAGAGTCCCATTTAGAAAAAATAAATTCATTGCCTAATGAGATGAGAGTAGGCATAATGTATTGTTCTCCTAGGACCAGAGTTATAACATTTTTAATATGTCTGATAGCACCTTGTAAAATCCTGTGCAAACACATCCTCAATATAACTACTTAACTGATTGACTGGTTTGTTAAGAGAGAAAATAAAGAGAAGAATTAGAAATTTTTATGTCAAAGAAAAAATAGTGTTTCTCATCCCCATAATCTCCTTCATACTTCACAGAGATGAAAGTAACATGCATTTTAAAATATCTTATATGCATTTTAACCTTAAGTATTTGCTGTATTTTTATGGACAGGCTGGCTCATGTAACACTATTTGGGAATAAAAAACTTTCTTGTGGGAAAGGTATATAATAAAGAACCATTCTGAACCATTTTTAAAACTAGATAATTGCCATTTCAGTTCAACATATATTGAACACCAATTAAGTGCTTGATATAGCCTATCCGATACTTGGAATATAAAGATGAATCAGATTGTCATACAATATTTTTGGTAGATCACGTTAGTTTGTAATATTAAGAATGTGAGGGGGTAATGGAGAAGATAACATTATTTTGGACATAAGTCAATAACATTGCTCACTATTCCCCTTTCTCTGACTTTCCCAAACCCCATCCCTGAAACCTTCACCTAAAGTCCACTTAGGCCCTTTTCCTAATCTGTTCTTGCAGCTCCCCCATCTACCCCATTCTATCTCCACTTGACCATACCTCCCCACACAAAAAAGCAAACTGATGAGAAGAATCCTCTGAAGCAGGTGGTTGTCTCTGCCTAAACAGGTTCTTTATTTTTCAGTTGGCAGAAAGATAAACAAAAATTCTTCAAAATAGTCTCTGGCCAGAGGAGAGCTGCTGCCCAGAGTTAACGGTTCTGAAAGTTTCTTTTAGAGGAATCAAACATGGCAGGAAGATATTGAAGCCCCACTGGACCAACTACATCAAAGGCCATGTAAAAAATCAGCCACAGAGGAGAAAACTGGAGTCCAAGGAAGCAACTATACTAGTCAATGCCAAATAATTCAGACCAGGGTTATTCCAAATGAAATTTCTATTATGGTATTTTAAAAATTCTAAAATTGGTGACATCAGCAAGATGGTGGACCATGAAGGTCCAGGCCCTCATTCTCTTATGAAAACACTAAGTAAAAAACTTGAAACTGACTAAAATAATTTTATAGACACTCTGGAAATCAAAGTTGTACAGCAACCAAGCTAATGCCCAGTCAAGAAAAGGCCATATACAAAATGGGAGGAAATTCATGGTCTTTTAACTCACCCTTGCCCCACCCAGTTTGGGGGAAGCAGCAGTCTAGTCAATCTCCAGTCCCATTCAGTGACCTGGAAAGAACAGAGTGGGCCAAACTTGCAACTTTCTAACTTATCTCCAAGCTGCCTGAGGGACTGGTCTATGCTTTGCCCAATTTGGAGCACAGAAGAACATAAGTGGCACAGATCTAAGGCTAGAAAAATCTGCAGGAAGCAACAGGCATGACTTGTGAAAACCATAAGGGGACTACCAACCCACTGACACTTGAGGGTAAGAGATTAAGAGCAAAGGAAGCAAAAATTCTGATTCTGAAAAATATACAAGCATACTTCACTTTATTGTGCTCCACAATATTGCACTTAGAAGATATTGCATTTTTACAGATTGAAGGTTTGTGGCAACCCTGCATTAAGCAAGTCTATAAGTGCCATTTTTTTTCCCAGCAGCATTTGCTCACTTTTTGTCTCTGTGTCGCATTTTGATAATTTTCACAGAATTAGAAGTGGAGCCTGAAGATATGACTGAATTGCTGCAATTTCATGGTAAATCTTGGATGAAATGAAGAATTGCTTCTTATGAATGAGCAAAGAAAGTGGTTTCTTGAGATAGAATCTACTCCTTGTAAAGATGCTGTTAAGATTGTTGAAATAACAGCAAAAGATTTAGAGTATTACATTAACTTAGTTGATAAATCAGAGACAGAGTTTGAGAGTATTGACTCTAATTTTTAGACATTCTACCGTAGATAAAATGCTATCAAACAGCATTGCATGCTACAGAATAATCATTTGTAAAAGGAAAAGTCAATCTATGCCGCAAGCTTCATTGTTGTCTTATTTTAAGAAATTGTCACAGCCACCTCAACCTTCAGGAACCACCACCCTGATCAGCCAGCAGTCATTAATATGAAGGCAAGACCCTGCACCAGCAAAAAGATTATGACTTGCTGAAGGCTCAGATTATGGTTAGTAGTTTTTAGTAATGAAGTATTTTCTAATTAAGGTATTACATTGTCCTTTTAGACATAATGCTATTGCACACTTAATAGACTACAGTATAGCATAAGCATAAATTTTATATGCACTGGGAAACCAAAAAGATTGTGTGACTTACTTTATTGCAATATTCACTTTAGTGCTGTGTCTGAAATCAAACCCATATCTTATAGTATGCCTGTAATAACTGAATTGAAAGATACACAAGAGGAGTTCAATATTAAGTCCATCAAGCAGAAGAAAAAAGCAGTGAACATGAAGACAAGTCATCTGAAATTATTGAATCTGAGGAGGAAAAAGAATAAAAGTGAACAGAGTCTAAAGGACTTATGGGACCTGTCAAACAGACCAGTATACACATTATAGGAGTCCTAGAAGGAGAATAGAGAGGAAAAACATGCAGTGAACTTATTTAAAGAAGTAACTGGCCCAAATTTCCCAAAATACATGGATATATTTACAAATATAAGAAGCTTAATAAACTTCAAGTAAGATAAATTCATAAAGACCACATGAAGACAGTCTAATCAAACTTTCAACAGACAAAGAAATAATTCTGAAAGCAGAAAGAAGAAGGTGACTCATCATGTACAAGGGAGCCTCAATAAAACTGTCAGATTTCTTAGAAAATTTGCAGGCCAGAGGCTGTGGGATGACATATTTAAAATACTGAAAGAAAAACAATGCCAACCAAGAATTCTATATATAGCAAAACTTTCCTTGAAAAAATGATGGAGAAATTAAGACAGTGCCAGATAAACAAAAGCTGAGTGAACTCCTTACTACTAGAATTGCCCTGCAGGAAATACTAAAGGGAGTCATTCAAATTGGAATGAAAGGATGCTAGATAGTAATTCAAATCCATTTGAAAACATCAAGTTTTTTGGTAAAGGTAAATATATGAACAAATATAAGAAACTCTCGAGATCACCATCAATGAAAATTTATCAATTTATGATGAAATCACTTGCTGAATGAACATCCTCTCTACCCAGGAGGGATATACAACATTAAAATCACAAATGCTATAAAGGCACTCTCACTTAAAATTATTATTCTAAAATTTCATTACACTCTATAGCACTCTATAGGACTTAAAAAATAAGAGTTGACAAAGCAAAGTTGCTACTGCAAAAATAATTCTTACTCTGGCATGAAGAATTTCTGCGCAAATGGAACTCAAACATGCCAGTATTGATATTGATAAAGTAACCCTGCATTGAATTTTCCACCTACATGCAATGAAAAAAAGGAAATAAAGATGCACTAGAAATGCTTTCTTTGAAACAAAGCTACATATGGCTCTTAATGAAAGGGTTGGATGAAGGTGCAGAAAAGTTTACAATGTTCTTTTTTCTTTTCTTTTCCTTTTTTTTTTTTTGGCTGTGCTGTGCAGCTTGTGGGACCTTAGTTCCCTGACCAGGCAGGGATTGAACCCCAGCCATGGCAGTAAAAGCACCAAGACCTAACTACTGGACTGACAGGGAATTCCCTACAGTGCTCTTCCAAAATTATCAAACAAAAATGATTGTATTTATAGATGAAGTAATTAAAGGAATATATTTGGCTTTATATTTATCTCCTTGATATTTCTCCAAGTGGTGTAGATCTAGAAATAATTCACCCACTGAAAAAACGTTTTTATGAACACATTTTCAACTCAAGCATTGAAATGCCTTATCCTATAAGACTGATTATTTTTAAAAGATCAAATTTTTTTCACAATTTAATTTAATACATGTCTTCTTTTGTATATTTTGTTATTTTAAATAATCTTTTAGCTATCACTTTAATTTGCCATATTGGAATAAAAATGTATGTATAGTTTTATAAATTCGAATTTTACTTAGTGCTTTATAATATATTTATAAATGTTTATACTTGAGATGAATGAAATATTTAATTTTATTTTCTTATTTAAAATTTTGAACACTCAGCTTTTTTTTTTTTTTTTTTTTTTTTGCGGTACGCGGGCCTCTCACTCTTGTGGCCTCTCCCGTTGCGGAGCACAGGCTCCGGATGCGCAGGCTCAGCGGCCATGGCTCACGGGCCCAGCCGCTCTGCGGCATGTGGGATCTTCCCGGACCGGGGCACAAACCCGTGTCCCCTGCATCGGCAGGTGGACTCTCAACCACTGCACCACCAGGGAAGTCCAGCGTTTTGTTTTATAAAATACTAAGGAGCAAAAAAAAATCCTGATATATGGTCTTTTTACGCTAAAATGATGATTACCATATCCTGGAAAAAATGAGACAGACATATGAGAACATTTCAATATAAAGTCTAAGTGATCTAAGAGAGGTTTGCTCATACCATATGCTAACAGAAAAAGGGCACGGACATTTTATTATATTAGTAGTCTCAACGCACTACTAGTTTTTGCGGTCCCAGTCCATGTCATAGCAAACCTATTAAAATGCTGCCATACATCACAATGAATGCAATTTTTATACACTATAAAGTATTTAGTTGGGTTGCAGTAGCAGTTGATTGGCTGATATAATGACATGTTATGTTCTTAAGTATTTAATTAAACATTTATTCATTTCAATTTTGCAGCTTTTTCTCCGTTCTCCCTCTGGTTGCTAACATTTAGAGTAGGCCTTTGTTAACCCAATAGGACATTTGCCTATGCCTCTAATATGTAGTGGTTAAAATAACCCTGAGAAGGATTCTTAGAAACAGATGTGTTTGGGATGAATTTTAAAGAATGAGTCTGAATGATGAGTCAAGAAGAATAGGAGTCTTATTCTAGGCAAAAGGAACAGAATGAACAAAGGCACTGAGTGATGTAAAGTAAGATGTATACACCTAAAGTACAAGCAATTTCAAGTTACTAAAATGGGAAGTCTTCAGTAAAGAAGAGTGAAAGGTTAAGATAGGAAGGCAGCCAGGGAAAGGGATGTAAAAAGCATCATTCAAGAGGGTTTAGACTTCATCCTGGGAGAGATTGCCCCTGAACCACTTTACACAGCAGAGTGACAGGGCCAAGTACACATTTCATATGAATCACCTTGACAGCTAAGTAAAGATGAATTTAAGGGAACAAATTAAAAGGGAAGGGCACAAGTTAAAATACTCCTGCCATATCTGAGAACAATAGTCTCCAAAAAGGAGTGCATGGGATGTATTTGTCTCAAGGAGAATACAAGACAACTTATTTGGAGAGAAAAGGGATTGAAATATATATCTAATAATTTTTATTTTCTCCTTCAAAAATTGTCAACTTCTGGCATGCGTTTTGTAATGTACGTATTAATACAACAGTTCATTTTTTAAAAAAATAAGCTGGAGGCAAAGGCTCAAAAGTGTTTATCAGTGGGGGGGGGCAGGAAAACAGAAATTCAGAGACCCCATTGTTCTGGATAAGAGTGATAAAAGTGTGTTCTAAGCTGGTGATTCTGCTGATGGAGAAATACAAATAGAATTGTGCAAGTTCAGAAGCTAACATCATCAGGGTTTGATGGCTGTTTGCACATAATGGTTAGAGTTATCAAGTATATTCATATGAACATTCCTGTATGCTAGTCAGAGAGCAAAGCTAGAATTGAATTTAGGGTTACGAGGTGAGGCAGAGTAAAGCAGCTCCATAAAAGAGGAAGTAGATCAGTGGAAGGCAGAGGTATTCTAGTAGCAAATTAAAGGCAGATGGCGAAAGACTATGTGAAAATTCTTTCTGCTATAAATCAAAAAGTACTTAAAAAATATGGAAACAAGAAAAATACTCCTGAATTGCAGCATAAAATATTTGGGTTAGCTAACAGGAAGAACTTTGTCAGTAGTCACTGTTAAAAAACTATGTGTGAACACAGAAAGTTATCACTTCTATCTGCTATGGTTTAAAGGTTCATCCTGTGTCCACGCAGAGAACACACCAAAACATCTTCTCTTGGTTCAGTGTTTTTCTCAGCTGTCAAGAAGTTTACATGGTAGGTTAATACCCCCTCAATCAGAATCTTCCTTACTGCAGCTTATCACTCATGGACATCTTAATTAATTCTTTGATAATTCAGGCTTATATACCATAAGAAGTAAAAGATTATGGATACTTAGGAAGAACATGTTTTCACTACTACAGAATAGAGGACTAGACATTTTGCAGAAATCACACATGTCTTTTGATCCAGTTATCAAAAACTCCAGTTTCTGTAGGAATTAGGATGTGTTTCCAAGCAATATTAAACGCTCCGATATCATCAGAGTGAAAACCAAAGGCTCACCCTGATGTGATTAGTAGATGTGGCTGCCTCTGCTATGATTCAGGGCTAACAAAAGTAGTCACACACCCAAAATACATTCCCCAGTGGTTTGCTCTTACACAGTGAAAAAATTTTCTAGACTTAGTATATTTAGGTTAGAAAACAAAACCAAGGCCCTCGTCTTCTGGAGGTCACTGTTAAACTGTACTTTACCCTGAAAGAGAAGAAAGGCCTTGAGAACTGTCCTCAATCTTATCCCTTAACATATCAACATGGCAACTCATTCTGATCAGCCAGTTGTAACCTTGCCAGACATAGGAGCCCAGCCTTGAGAAGATAAGATATGGGGGATAGGTAAGCTAAGGAAAATCATTGTCTCTCATTTCATAACAGTCACCAGAATAGGCCTTGGGCAAATTACTGCAAGCTCTTCACTTGGTATATTCTAAGCCTAAAAAAACTATAAGATAAGCAAGACTATATGAAGATGCGTGTTTGTAGAATAGAAACTCACCTGAGAAATCAGCTTTTTTAAAAAGATTTTGGTGCTTTTATTTTTATGGAGTAAATTTCTTCACTTGGGTCAGTATATTTATTTTTTTTAACATCTTTATTGGAGTATAATTGCTTTACAATGTTGTGTTAGTTTCTGCTGTACAACAAAGTGAATCAGCTATATGTATACATATATCCCCAAATCATCTCCCTCTTGTGTCTCTCTCCCACCCTCCCTAACCCACCCCCCTAGGGGGTCACAAAGCACCAAGCTGATCTCCCTGTGCTATGCGGCTGCTTCCCACTAGCTATCTATTTTACATTTGGTAGTATATATATGTCAACGCTACTCTCTCACTTCATCCCAGCTTACCCTTGCCCCTCCCCGTGTCCTCAAGTCTACTCTCTACATCTGCGTATTTATTCCTGTCATACAGAGTGAAGTACGTCAGAAAGAGAAAAATACCGTATGCTAACATAGATATATGGAATCTAAAAAAAAAAGAAAAAAACTGAAAAAACTGGTTCTGAAGAAGCTAGGGGCAGGACAGGAAATCAGCTTTCTTAGATCCTGTTTGCATTTTGAAATAATTAAAGACCACTCTAATTCTTTTTAATTATATTATATTATAATTTTATAATTCTTAATTAAATAAAACTATAACATAATTTTATAATTCTTATTTAAATAAAATTATATTAATGTTAATAAATAATATTTTGGCAGGATAACAAATATTAAGTAAGCACCAAGAGGCAGAATCCAGTATAAAGGTTAACTTAATTTTCTTCGAGGTTTTGATCCTGAAAAGTTGTGTAAATTCACTTGTATATATTAAAGTACATGTTGCTAAAATAAACTAACATACCATTGTAAAGCAATTATACTCCAATAAAGATGTTAAAATGAAAAAAATAAAAAATAAAGAAAGTACATGTTGCTTTAAATATGCCTATTGGGAAACCTGAAGTGTACAACAATATTTAACATTAATTTTCTCTGAAGTTTATTAACTCTTAATACCATATGTAGATGGCTAACTGTACCAAAGACTGTATGTTCATTATACTTTCTCACTTCATCCTCACAAAACTCACTTTACAGATGAGAAAATTGAGGCTCAAAGAGGGCAAAAGTAGCATGACCAAGATTACACAAACAGGAAGCAGCACAGCTGGGATTTGAACCTTGGTCAGAATACTCACAGATCATTCTTGGATCCATTATGGAATTATTCATTTTGTACATAGTTCTTGTCATGTATCAAAAGTATTTAATGTCAGAGGTGAAAGCACAAATTGATATAAATTGGTTACACTACTGCCTTCAAGGAGATTACTTGCTAATTGATTGGTTAATGTGTAAAAACATGTAGTCATATTAAATAAATATGCATCTACAAAGATACAAATTTTAAATCTGAGTCCTAGTAAATGTACAAGTTCTTTCGTAACAGACACTACAGGCATATTCTGTTCAGTGCAAGGGCACAGATTGTGAGACATGAGCACACAGGATAGAAGAGCTTCATGTTGGGCCAGTATGGCATTCATACTGAATAGAGTTGTATTTCCAAAATGGTTAACGTATTACCAACTGTGTCAGTACTCCTAGGAAGCCAAGGCAGGATTTGATATGCAAAATTTGAAAGGGCGAGTGGGTTAAACTTTTCTTGTGAATAAAAGGGAAGGGAACAGGAGTAGATGGGAAGAGATTTCAGATCATAAGTCTGGTCTGATACCTGTGAAAGAGAGGAAAAGAAGAATTGTGTAGTAAGGCCCTCAGACCACAGAACAGTTCTGAGAAAGTTTCAGCCAGGTCAAAAGGGAGAAGTCCTGAGTCTCAGGAAACAGGCCAACACTGGCCATGCCAGCCATTTGTGGGAGCAGCCAGCGAAGCACGGCCTCAGCGTTCTCATGGAGGGGACAGCTAGGACTTCCACTCAACTCTGCTCCAGGCAGTGGGCTCTGTTGAAGGTCTGAGCTGTGCATCTCCATGACTGCAACCTCTAAAATCGACATGCAGCAAGAATTCACAGAACGATGTCATTAGTCTCCCAGCACACTCAACAGTTCCTCTAAGGAGAGGTGAAAGGCTCAGAGCATGATCCTCCCATCCATCTGAGCCTAGCCCCTGCATCCTGTTACAATATCCAGCGTATGTTCGAACCGTGAAAATAACCCTGTGTTTGTCTGTCCTTTGGAAAAGAATCAAACTCTTTGCTGGGAATCAAAAGATCTTTGGTGGCAGAGTAGGATGTTATTGACATATGAGAGGCCATGAAAGAATAAACAAAGGAAAGTAAACACTATGAGATGCTAGTGCTCGCTGGCCGAGAGGGTGATTGAGCACTGTATTGGCTGACCCATACCTTAAGGACTCAGCTTGTTCAGAGCTAAATGAGGTCTGCCTGGTGTCTTATCCACACATTATCATATGCAACAGGAAACCTTTATTGACCACCTATTGATTACACGGCCTTTCCCCTAGTCCTGTGAATTTAATGAGGTGTTAGAAATAGTCCCAATTCTAGATACTATTAAAAATGACCACCCACACTTGTAAGGAGTTTTGCAGCTTATAATGCACATTTGCATTGTTTTGAATACGTGAAACTTGCTAACCAGGATACGTGCACGTTACACTTGTATGATAACTAAATTTTGATGAACACTCTATGCCGGACAATGTGCCCAGGATGTTATAGTAAATGTGATATTTAGTCAATTCAGCAGCCCTATGAGGTGCCATTATCCCACCCATTTTACAGTGGAGGAAACTGATAATCAAATTAAGTGATTCACCCAAGTTCACACAACTGGCAAGAGAAACAGTAGGAAACTGAATCGAGGTTGAGTAACTACAAAGTGACTGCTTATAGCAAATCTCCCTCCACATTAAGTGATATCTAACAGTATAGGTTAGCAGATGACACATATCAAGTGATTACTTCAAATAATCAAAGGCACCAAGAATTCAAAGAAGTCATAATACTGAGTCTCCTATTTCTGATGTGGTCCCAGTTTTACTTGTTGAATGGATGACCAAATGAAGGGAAGGATTAAATACACACATAGCAATTGTAAGTCAGTAAAATCACAGATGGGATGAGGGAGATATTCCTCAGTCTAAGGGTCAGCGTAAACAAAGGGAAGTAGAGCCACAGACTCTATGAGAATATAAAGCAGAAGTGAAAGGAATGATTCGATATTGTGAACAAGATAGTCTAGATTGTCTGGTATTCAGCTACTATTTACTTGATAATTTCTAGTTGTCATATACTGTAGTAAATTCTTTAGATAGTTTCTAGTTGTCGTATACTGTAGTAAATTCTTTAGAGATATTTATAGTCTCTATTCATAGTCTCAATTATTTTATACATATTTTAGTATCTCAATACAGACTCTCTCTCTCTCTCTCTCTCTATATATATATATAGTCTCAATTATTCCCCAAAAGTCATGGCTTGTAGTATATTGTGCTATCAATATCAACATATGTGAAACACTCAGAGAGACTAAGTAACTTTCCCAAGGTCAAACAGCAAATAAGTTGTTCAGCTAAACTTCAAACCAGAACTGTCTTGCTCCAAAACCAACATTGTTTCTACTGTATGTCAGTACCAAATCTCAAAAGTAATTCATGAGTTCTCAATCAGTACATAGGGTAGCAAACCAACGTCTACAATGAACTACTTTGTAAAGAATACAGAACTCCTAAAGAGAAATTGATGCTATGAAGTTATCCAGGTGGCTACCATTTTTGTCTAAAACATCCTCACAATCCTGATAGTCCAGTAGAGGCTGTCATATAACATAATCTGACTCTTTATATTTTAACCTAGAAAAATAGTAATGAAATTTGTAGGAAGGTCATCAAAATCATGTTTTTCTTATAATTCAATGAAATGAATATTTGGGAAAATGTCCCTAAATAAACCACTAGAATTCATACCCACTAATTCTTGACAAAACTCAGGAGCTGTAAAATCTTTAGACATGAATTGGTCAATTGTCCTTTTCTACTAACCTTGGCATTAAAGTATAAATAATAAGTGTATTCACTCGATTCAATTCAACAATATTTATTGAGCACTTACTACATAAAATCTGTTGCCAAAACCCTGGGGAGTTCAAAGATGAATATGTCATAGGCCCTGACCTCAAGCAACTTTATAGTTTTATGCAGGAGAAAATCCATATGTGTGAAAACAAAAGAAGGAAGAATTTGAAATGTGCTGAAACACCAGTACACACAATGCATTCTAGGAACACATAAATAGAGATAGTAGTGCTTACTGGAAGAATTATAGAAGGTTACAGGAGTTTAAACCCAACTGCTGGTACCAAAATCTGTATTAGTTATCTATTACTATATATCAAATAACCCCCTGAATTTCATGGCTTACACAACATTCGTCACCTTAACAGTTTCTGTCACACATCCTGGTGCAGCTTAGCTGGATGCCCATGCCTCAAGATCTCTCACAAGCTTGTCATCAAAGTGCCATTTGGGATGCAGTTTCTTCTGGAGGCTGTAATGGGGATCTGCCTCTAACTCATTCACATGGTGGCCGGCAGGATTCAGTTCCTCTCTAGCTATTGGATTGGGGGCCTCAAGTTCTCACTGGTCATTAGCTGAAGGCCTCCCTCGGATCCTTGCCATCTGGGCCTTTCCACTGGATGGCTCTCAAGATGACAGCTACCCTCGGAGTAAATGAACAAAAGTGCAGAATGAGGAAGAACTAAATCACGGTGTTTGTGTAATCTAATCTCAGGAGTGACATCCATCTGCCATACTATATTTATTAGAAATGAGTCACTAGGTCCAGCCCACATTCAAGGGGAGGAAATCACACAGGCACGAATATTAAAAGGCAAGATCACTGGGGCCATCTTGGAGGTTGTATGCTGGAGTATGCACACCTTGAAGGATAGGCAGAATTTCAACTGGTAGAAATGCAAAGAGGTGAGGACTACAGATTGCAGGAAGAGAATGAGCATATTTGCCAAGGTGAGATCACACAGGGGTTTGTTTGAGAAGAACAGGTAGTTAATCCAGTTTGTGGGAAACCTGAATGCATGAGGAGCATTAGAAGATAAGTCGTCAAAGTAGGTCAGGGTTAAATAATGTTATGCTACAAGTTAGAGCTTTATTATTTTAAATTTTGGGAATTGTTTTGCTTGTTTTTTTAACATAACAGTAACAAGATCAGATGTGCCTCAAGAAAATTAACCTGGATGTCCCGTGAAAGATGTACCTGAAGTATAAGGCATTGTGTGTAGGCAAAGAGTACTTGAATGTAGCTACTCTAAAAGACAAAGACAGAGCAACCGTTAGGACCCAAATTTGAATAGCAGCAGTGGGAGGGGAAGTAGGGCTTCTGTTAAAATAGCATACCTATGCTTTACTGTGCATTTCCTATAAATGAATTTTTTCAACTGCTGATTCTCAAAATATCTAATATTATATGGATTTTCAAAGGTTTTCCAGTTTCTATTATTCTTCCCCCTAACTCTTTCATGCCCTGCTTCAGGGCAACTGTTACCTATTGAATGTCATTCTAGCAAAAACATTTGATCTGAACCTTGCCCATTTGCCCCTGCTGCCTCAAAGAAGGAAACACATGACCTGGCTTTGATCACACTTTTTTCCTAAAATGAAAACATCCTCCAATATATGATTCTTATAAAAGGTGAGTGTTAAAATTCTGGGATAAACCACATTTAAGCCCAGGGACTCAGTTAAAGTTAATGAAAACATATTGGGATGAGACAAGCTGTTGCAGGGGGTGGATATTTAATTCTTTTGCAAACATCGGAAAACCTGTCTAGTCTCAATATAGACAAAAGCTGGAATGAGTGCTCAATTAGTAGCAGTTTCTCAGTATTTTGTCCAATTATCTAATAAAGAAAACGAGAACCTCGGTACATAAATTTGCTCCATTATGGAAGTAACCTTCAGTGAGTAAGCCAGTCAGCTTTATTATTCAAATCATCAATGTGATGCTTGTAAAATGAAACAAAGGCAGCTCTTTAATGATAAATATTACAGTACAGTTACTTTTCACATATGTCTCCACACACACATACACCCATTGTGAACCATTCACTGAAGTATAAATAAGAGACAACCAAGTGACAATTCAGATACAAGAAAAATAGACAAAGCCCAAAACAGAATGGATTATCTAGTTACCACTCTGACATTACTGCTGCTTTTAGGGAACAGCTGACTCTAGTCATCAGTTTCCATCATCTGTTCTAATTTTCTTTTTGCAGACATTTGTGAGGGAACTTTTCAAAAAGATGCTGGGTGAAAATCAGAAATAGATAAAAGTCTAGGAAGCAATTCTTCAAATTAGCTCCCCCTCTCCCTTTAATTTCAGGAAGGGGTACCTTTCTTACAAGTGCTCGTCCTTTGACAGATCATTCAGAAGCAGAGACTTTGGAATCTTAGGCATCAACAAGGTCACTGCCATGTTCATCCCAGTCTCCTGGAGTGCTACAGGCTGAGAGCAAAAGCATGAAGGCTCAGAAACAGTTTAAGAGATAAGCTGCCAGGACCGAAGTCAGCGTCGGGGCTTCTGGAAACTTAAAAGCAGACACCTATCACCAGAAGTATTACCATTAGCATGACTTGACTCACTTATGTTCTCGTATTGGTCCCTTACATCTGGACACATTTTTTCTCTTGAACACAAGGAACAAGTTGCACACATTCCAGCAGTTTCCTTTAGCCAGATTTGCCTGATTTATACAGACACCTTTTATAGAATCCCTATCACCTTTGCAGACCCCTGGCTTCTAGCTCCGACTCCCATCTTCCCCTGGCTCTCCCTGAGTCACACCCAACAAACCCCTCATATTCCAGACATCACAATAAAAATCATGGACATCAGGGATCAATTTTCAGCAGCACCTGGTAGAAGACCTACCTAATTGCAAAAAGAGTGCAACTTTCCCCAAGATCCTTGAGATCTACTGTATACCTGGCCTCAGTTCTCCTTATACCAAGAGTTTTAGATATTCTTCTTCTTTCACTTACAAATGCCTCTCTGAGCGTTCTAAGTAGCATTACTCTAAAGGACTCAACGAACACCATGAAAATGACATGGTCTCTGAAACTGCAATATCTATTCTGACTCTCTCAACCCATCAAGTTGCACAATCCAGTGATAGGGATACAGTCATCCTGCTTAAATAATGTTATTTTATTGTCAGCTGCTCAAAGAGCATTATTTGACCAGTTGTACCCACAAATTTTCTGATAACCTAATACTAACATTCATTCACATCATCTTAATGAACACTAAAACCATTGGGAATGATTTTCAAGATGCACCATAATTTCTCTACATCTCAGAGTAAATCCACACCCTGGCACAATAGATGTCCATGACCCCGGCTTTGAGAAAGACACATGTGATTTAATTTCACCTACTTTCAAGTGAAGAATAGGACCCCGTTGATACCCCCACTCCCCATCCTAAAGGATGCAAAAATTATGCTAGATATTTTTAAATCTGGTGTATGAATTTTGTCATCTTAAGACATAACTCAAAGTATAGAGCCAAGAATCAGAATCACATGGAATAGCCCCCACACTTAATTCTCTGACCCGTCATCATGCAGACTTTTCCAGAAAGCACATGTCACACTGTTTGGAAGCCACACTTCTTCACAGCTAGCACATTATCCTCCTTCAAAATGCTGTCAGGTAATTCTACTCTCTAGCAGAGTAAATGAAAAAATAAAGCTAGTTACTCATATATGAAGGATTTTCCTCAAGGGCAATCATCTTAACGAGAATTTTTTTCAAAATTAGCTAATCTGCAGTTCTATTAAAACACAATGACTCTAGCCCTGCTCTCCTCACTCCAAAAGAAGGAATCTAAAGACAGAATCCCATTAGAGAAAATGTTTAAAAGGCTAAAAAAAAATCCAGACAAAATTCTCAAGTGTTCTAAACTGACATAAAGGTACTGACACACATTTGGTCCTCACTACATACCAACCTAAGACTGTGATTTAACTAATTATCCTGACATTTCTAATATTGACAATTATTTCAAAAATTTTTGTAGAGAGTGGGAATTTAATGAAGTTTTCATGAAAAGTCCCTCAATTAGAAGAGTACCTGCTAGAGATGGATTATTTTTAATCAAATGACAATTGGTGGTTGGGAGCTGAATGTACAGTCAGCATGGTCATGGAAAGATGTTATTTTTTCACACGAAATACTCCATACATATTAATGAATTTCAGTTTCTTTTTAGTTATAACTTAACAGTTAAGTTAGTTTTGCATGAAATAACATCTAAATTGGTGTGCTAACACATGTTTTGAACATCATTATTGAAGACCAGAACAAAGGACCACTCAGACTGTTCCATATAAAAGTGATCATTTTAAACTTCTTTTTCTCTTCTACTGAAATAGTATATTACTCATTTCTAATTTCTAATAGCATTGGCTAGTATATGCTGAGGGCCTAGTATGTGCCAAGATCTTTAGATAAATTATCTTTAATTTTTACTAGGTGATATGATTGTTCTGGGCTTTACAGATGAGGAAGTTGAGGCTCAGACGACTAGCAGGGTGCAAGTAGTCTGTATTCAGTCTCAGCTCCATTGAGACCTCCTAGTTCCCTCTGCCTACATTTTTTAAACTCAGCCATGGCTTTAAAGAGAGGAAAGTAGGATGGTGCCAACGATTACATTTCCCTATCCTTATCTACAGAGAACTTCAGAGTTAGATATAGTTTTTTTCATCTCGTCTGCCAACTTGAGCCCTCATGAATTCTTTGCAGCAAATAGGTGAGAACACAATCATATACACAGACATGCACACTCACACACATATCCCTAGAAATAAACTTTTAGAAGTAATAAATAACTGAATAAATACCTAGTGGCATAGCACCAGCATTTTAAAATATGTGATTTTTCAAGTACATATGAAATACTCAGTAGTGTGCTAGGTATTATGGCAATTAAAAGCAGATGTAGATATCACAATGTGAGACTGAAAACACTGACATGGACACAAAAATCAAAGGACATGCAGACACATATTGAAACTTTATCTTGAGCACCTACTAATTTTAAAGAAAGCGCAAAATCACAGGACACATGAATTTTGTTGTATTAGTAATGAATGCAATGTAAATCATGAATGCTGTATACTTAAACTTTGTTGAGCCAATTAAAAAACTACAACACATTCTTTCCAGGTATGTGGGAAAGATTTAGAAGGAAGGATGTAATTTTCAAGAGTTCTTTAAATGATGGGACAGTGGCACTGTGAAAAATTGGTATGGGAGACAAGTAGAAAGTACATTCTGAGTAACGATGCTGGAGTTAAGACTGTGTTGAACAGACAAAGTGGGTGGTGAGGAAGTCTGCCTGTTAAGAAGTGGAGGAGACATTTATTATAAGCAAAGGATATGTCAAAATTACCCTTTTTAAATAGATGAATTAATGCTTAAACCCATAAAAGATCCAATTTACTGAAAATTATCGAGTCCCTTATGGAAAGCCAGTAGTGATTACAACTGAGAGAGCTGTCATTCTATAGCCTGGTACATATATGCCATATGTGTTTATCTTTTTCACTAGCCTACTTACATGCGATAACACTACAGCAGCTTTCAAGATGAACATTTGACAAGCCAGCTCACCGCCGACTGACACCTCCATTTCAGCTGGCCTGACATATATAAAAAGAAACTGAATGTTTATCCGTGCGTTTTCCGGATTTGACATATGTGCTATATAAGAGTCACAGAAGAAAACTTCGGAAAAGAAATTAAGGAATGTACTTGACAGTTTATTAATCAAAGTTTACCTGCTTCACATTACACAGAGACAAATTAAGCTGGCTACTATGGTACTTCGAAAATATCTGCTAACAAAGTCAGAAATAACGATAAACAAAAGAGCTTCCTTTGTGGTTGATTTCCATCCAGCTGCATTTAATTATAATAGTGCTATCAAAGAAAGCTCCCCATTAGCTGCTAATTCAGAAGGACTTCAGAAGAAACTCCCAGAGCCTCCAGTGATATTTCTCCAACTCCAACAACTTCCTAATCTCTACCAAGGTTTGTGAAGAGCCATATTAAGGAAGCTTGGTTATCAGTTCTGGCTGTACTGACTGCCAAGGTGGTATGAGGTGGGTTCTTTTTCCCCCAAGAGTACCTTTGTAATAATGTGAACAATTAAACTATAAAAATGACAAAGTCTATGACATCAATATTTTATTCCAACTTTAGAATAATATACCAAACTACCTCAATAAAGGAAGGAAAAATCTCATCTTAATGCATATTTTAAGTAAAATGCAACCTCAGTCATGTTATTTATTCTGTCTACAGTCACTATAGTTAAAAATAAAAGTGATGCTGATTTCTGAAATTCAGATTGAACTGGTTTTCTAATAAACAAATATCCATCTAAAGCCTCTCAGAAGAGCACTACTTCTACCCAACTCAATAATAATCATCAGCAAAACTTGCTTATTGATCAACATTGGTTCTTACAAATTTCCAGGTATGTACTTTCAGTTTGAAAGTTCCTAGCTTGAGAAATGAGGGTGGAAATACCAAAGTAGCACCTCTCTTTCTCATGTTTTCTTGAGTACAAATATGAGTGAGTCCTCACCAAAATCTGGCTTCTGCCTGGCCAGGAAGCAAACACAAAATCAAAAGATTGCATGTGCAAACAATGCACAGATATATGTGTGCCTTTGTCAATCCAACCTGAGAGTATGCTACATCTCATGTATTTGTCATGGGGTGATCTGGGGAGGTACAAGTTAAAAGTGAAAATGTATAACCTAGGAAAGCATCCACATTTATTTTGTACTACCCTCTTTATCAGAGTAACAAGCCACAAGTAGAGAAATTTCATGAAGAAAATAATGAATGCAGAGTAACCCAGACCGGGAACAGTAACTATTCACCAGAGCTGTATCTGGCCAATCTCCAAGGACCCATATTGTAATGTATTTTCCCAGGATGTGAAAAAACCTATTCGATCATGGAAGGAGCATGACATTAGGAGAAAATGAAGGCAATGTTTGCCCGGTATCAACTGAAAATGTTGATACCGTTGGAAGGTTTTATGTATTTGTCTCTTTGTTTTCAAGGAAGAACAAAATATCTCTAAATTAAGCTATTTTTTTAACTTCTGAACCTCCTCTGCTATTTCTACTCCTCAAGAAGCCAGTATTGTTTATGAGAGTCCTTTCATTTATCAGAAGGTAAAATGGAAGTGAGAGAGGACACCACTACTTTTAAGTGCATGTGGTGGAAACTTACGTCCAGTCATCCATTGGAGTAAGCATACAACATTAATTTCACCCTTGGCCCAAAGATCAAATGATATTGTCAATGTCACTGTTCTGTTTATAACAATATTTGCCATGACTTAAACATTGTCCTCCTCCAATTGGTTTGAGAACAAGAGGTATTCTTCTGTGTTTGGTTTCATAATGTTGGGGTATGTGCCATTTCAAAAAGAATGTACAGGAAGGAGCATGGTTTTTGGTGATAGTCAACCAAAAGTAAAGAGTTTTCAAATGTTGTTTTGGGGGAAGCACATTAATACCCATAATCCCTCTTCTACTCTAAAATTGTCCAGGCTGAGAGCCTGAGCAAATGCAGGTATAAGACCATATTTTCAAATCAGACATCTTCACCTATCTCTTTTTCTTTCTTTCAGACAACCAGACATGTTTTGAAATATTAATTATCAAATGCAGCATATTAATATTAAAGAGTATTTGGCACAAGAACTCATATTCTCCTCTATAGTGTAGATCTACCAATAGATGCTGGTTGTTCTACTTACATCTTATATGAACACTTGAGTATGCAAATATACTCATAAGGTATGTTTCCATTTTAGAACATCAATGAAGTCCCAAGATTTCCCTATTATATAAATATATAACTAAATGGAAAAGAAAAGTTCACAAAATTTTCAGGAAGTTCCAGCAAGTAAAGTGAGCCGTAAAGAGCAAATACATTTACAGATCCAGGATGGTGAGTGTGCCAACTCGTGTCCGTGACCTTTCTGTGCTTCAGGTTCTATATCTTTAGCTCAGGAATTAAACTTTCCTTAATCTCATTCTTGCTTTCTTAATATTAACTGAGAAAATTGATTGGAAAGTACATTTTACTCTATGCAGATAAGGAAATGTTCATTGCAAAATATAGAATCTGAATGCAGAAACAAATGGAACAGGCGGTCTGCACCAGAGGTCTTCTACTTGTATTATGTGGATCTGTAAAGGTCTAGAGTCAGTTACAGGTGCCGCAGGGAAGCAGAAACTGCAGCCCAGTATCCCCTAGACTCAATACTCCATTCAGCCATAGCAAATCCAGTTTTACCTATTTTTTACATTGCAATTCTGAACGTGAATTTGTTTGGGAAAAAGATGTTTACTGCTAAAAGATTTGAACTCATCTAGTTCAATACTCTCATTTTACAGGAGGAAAAAAAAAAGAAAGAAAACAACGATGTAAGTGACTTGCCTATGTTCAACATTTACCAGCAAGAACAAATTTAGAATATGAAAAAGATTAGTATGTCTTCTGCCTGCAAGTTCAGTGCTGCCTGTTTTGTGGTAGCTCAAAGGAAAAAATGATAATTTCTTATTACGTTACCCCACAACTAAATTGTATTACTAGCTATCATCTTATCTTTCGCTAATTGTTGGACACTGTCAAACATTCTTTCTCCTCTTATAAATTATTTTCTTGACTTCACAGCATTCCACATGTATTTCTAGTCAATCCTTTTCTGGGCCTCACAAAATCGTAAGGTTGCAAGTTGCTCTCAGAGAATTGGGAACAATTTATTTAACTTATTTGGCATGCTGCTTATCACATCAATATGTAAATGTGATTGCTTAATAAATACGACTTATTGATGTTGACTTCATCTGCAACTTCTTTGCAGTTTAAAAAATGAGGCTCAAAATTATTCTAAATTGTGAATTCTATTTTCACAGTAATATTAACCCAGCAAATACTTCCTAAATACTTCCTGTGTATAAATAACTGCTAACCCTCCTGATGTCCATGGAACATGGGGAAACATAGGGACATGATTATGTAAGTGTAAATATCAACATGTTATTGGAGTTCAAGGGAAAAGAGATAAATTTCCAGCCAGGAAATATGGGAAGAGGCAGGCAAACTTATTTGTGGAGGTGGCAGCTTTATAGCTGTCCCAGAGGAATGGGTAGAATTTCAATGCCAGAAATAGAAAGAGGATTTCCCTGGTGGTATCCAAGCTGCTTGCCCAATCTTGACGGGTAAGGCTACTGGACTCAGTGTAAAATGTGCCTACACAATGTGCCAGTAACCAAAATCTTCCCGATGTCTCATTTCCCATCTTCACTTTGAAACCTCTGCCAGATCTGGTGTTCCCATTTCTCATCTTATTGCTCTCTGCTTAGGCTCTGTCTTTCTCCCCTTTGGTTTGACACCTCACCTGCACTGCCTGCCAGGCTTTCAATTTTAGTTCCACACATGGCACACATGGACATTGTCTGTCAGATCACCTTGCATCTGGGTTCCTCTTCCTGTAGGCCAGTCCAGCCCCTATTCATGCCAAGCCCAAATCCTTCAGTCCCTCAGCCTAGCACCACGTTCTTCAAATATTGTGGAGGAGAGAATGACATGAGAAATAAATACATGTATTCAGGAATTGTCTCAGTGAGAAAGTTCTTTATTTTTCCCATTGACCACTCCATCTCACCATAGTCTATAACCTTTCCCTTCTCTATCCTTTGAAGACCAATCCCACAGACACCTTATCCCTTTCAGTATTTAAAATCTAGTCTAGATCAAAATATTAATTTCATATCCAAATTAAAGTATCTCTTTCCTCCTACCTGAATCTTGGTTTGTGGCTTGGGTCCTGCAATAGGGAAAGACAGCTAGTTAGCTCTTTTTACTTTGTTTGGCACTTTCACTGCCCCTGTGCTTTTCTCTCTGCTATTTTGCTATTTCGGGTTTTCCTTGCATCTCAACATTGTTGGGCTCTCCAAGGGAATAGGAGTGAGGTGAAAGTGTGAGGGACAGCTGCTCAAATGCCAATCCTTGCACTTTTTGTGGATTCTGCAGAGCCCCCATTGCCCAGAGGTTTCCTAAGACAGACAAGCATTCTATGGCTGACATTTTTCTCTCTCTTCTCTTGTTCCTGGCTGTCTGCCCAACACTTTCTTTACGGGTGCAGTTCCCATGACACAGGAGGCCTCTGAGGCCTCCATTTGATCCATGGAATATTTGCACATCCTTGTCATGTAAAACACTGATGGTGCAGGCTGCCTTGCTGTTGCTATCTCTTCTTGCTCTGTGTTGAGGATGGTCCGGGCATCTCTCACTCAGACTTCTGTGTTTGCATAACGTTAAGCAAATTCCATGATATACATATGAGGTTCTCTTAAGAATGTTCCTTTACTCAAAGCATGAGCCTCATGAACTTCTAGGACTCAGCAAGCTTTCATGAGGAGAGAAAAATGTCAGTCTCCTTTTTTGATAGATACTCCAGTGTCTACGAGCAATTTTCTTATAGTCCTTCTCAGCAGGTTTAGAAGGAAAAGAAGAAGATAAATGAAAACACTCTCCCCCATGCCTACAGCTTATCACTCATTCAATACATTTCAATACCTAGTCATCTGCTTACATGGGCTGGATGGGTAGGGTGGGCTGCCTATGTCCTTTTTGGATTATGAGGCAGGCCACTTATTGCCACCTATTCCTCTCAGCTTTGGTTCTTCATACAAAATTCTGAAGCAGCAGGAGACATTCCATTTAACACTGTTTACAATACTCCTCATGTAAGAGGGTAGTGATAAAAAGTCTGCAGGGAGGTGCCAGTTTCTATGGAGATGGAATTGTATTCAAGATGATATGGAACAGAAACAAAATTTTTGGATCAAGGTAATGCAAACATTTGCACTACAAAATTGAGTCTTCCATGCTTCACTTAAATATGTAGATCCTTAAAGTTGAAAAATCATAATTTTAATGGTTTAAAAATTATTTTGCTCTCTTATGAATGCACAAGTCATTTTTGCTTTTCACCAAATATGTCCAATCTCTTATTTGGCAGAAGGTAAGACTGCACTTTGCTGCCACCTTGGAACTGATGTAAACACACAGCTTACTTTGTACTATGAAATGTATGGCAACTAATATCATACTTAATGGTGAGAAACTCCAAGTTTTTCCATTAAGATTAGGTACAAGGCAAAGATGTCTCCTCTCACCACTCCTTCTCAACATTGTACTGGAAGTTCTAGCTAATGTAATAGGACAAGAAAATAAAATAAATGGTATTCAGATTGAAAAGGAAGAAATAAAAATGTCTTTGTTCACAGATGATGTGCTCATCTATGTAGAAAATCTAAAAGAATCAACAACAACAAAAACCCTTCCTGGAACTAATAAGTGGTTATAGGAAGGTTGGAGGATATAAGATTAATACACAAAAGTTGATCACATTCCTATATACACAATGAACAAGTCGAATCTGAAATTAAAACAAAATACCATTTATATTAACACTCAAAAAACTTAAATATTTAAGTATAAATCTAAAAAAATATGCACAAGATCTATATGAGGAAATCTACAAAACTCTGAAGAACAAAATTTTTTAAAAACTAAATAAATGGAGAAATATTTCATGTTCATGGATAAGACTCAATATTATCAATGTGTCAGTTCTTCCAAAATTGTTCTGTAGATTCAATGCAACCCCAAACAAAATCCCACCAAGTTATTCTGTGGCTGTTGATAACCTCATTTTAAAGTTTATATGGAGAGGCAAAGGACACAGAAAAGGGCTTCCCTGGTGGCGCAGTGGTTGTGAGTCCGCCTGCCGACGCAGGGGACACAGGTTCATGCCCCGGTCCAGGAAGATCCCACATGCCGTGGAGCAGCTGGGCCCGTGAGCCATGGCCGCTGCGCCTGCGTGTATGGAGCCTGTGCTCCACAACGGGAGAGGCCACAACAGTGAGAGGCCCGCGTACCGCAAAAAAAAAAAAAAAAGGACACAGAAAAGCCAACACAATGTTGAAGGAACAAAGTTGGAGTCTCCCGCTACATGATTTTAAGACTTACTATAAAGCTAGAGTAATCAAGACAATGTGGTATTGATGAAAGAATAGATAAATAGGTCAGTGGAACAGAATACAGAGGCTAGAAATAGACCCACATAAATATAGTCAATTAATCTTTGGGAAAAGAACAAAGGCAATAAAATGAAGCAAAGATAGTCTTTCCAACAAATGGTGACAGGAAAACTGAACATCCACATGTGAAAAAAAAATGAAAACTTAGACTCAGAGTTTACACCCTTCACAAAAATTAACTCAAAATGAATCACACACCTAAATGTAAAGCACAAAACGATAAAACTCCTAAAAGATAACATAGAAGAAAACTTAAATGACATTGGGTATGGTGATGATGTTTTAGATATAACATCAAAGGCACAATCCATAAGAGAAATAATTAATGAGCTAGAAACTGGGCTTCCTTAAAATGTAAAACTTTTGTTCTGTGAAAGAGCATATCAAGAGAATGAGAAGACAAGTTGCAGACTGAGAGAAAATATTTACAAAGGACTCATCTGATAAATGACTGTTAGCTGAAATATACAAAGAACTCCTAGAAGTCAACAATAAGAAAACAACCTCCCAGTTATAACATTGGCCAAAAACTATAGCAGACACCTCACCAAAGAAGATTTGCAGATGGAAAACAATCATGTGAAAAAAAGTATGTGGCAAGTAAGAGATACCACATCATATGTCATCAGAGAAAGAAACATTAAAACATCAATAAGATTCAACTACAAACCTATTAGAATGGCCTAAATCTAGAATGCTGAGAATACCAAATGCTGTCAAGGACATGGAGCTATAGGAACTTTCTTTCATTTTTATTGGGAATGCAAAATGGTGCAGCCACTTTGGAAGACAGTTTGGCAGTTTCTTATAAAACTAAACATACTCTTACCTTATGGTCCAGCAAGTGCACTCTTTGGTGGTTACCCAAAGGAGCTGAAAACTTATGTCCATAAAAAAACATGCACACGGGCTTCCCTGGTGGCGCAGTGCTTGAGAGTCCGCCTGCCGATGCAGGGGACATGGGTTCATGCCCCGGTCCGCGAGGATCCCACATGCCGCGGAGCGCCTGGGCCCGTGAGCCATGGCCGCTGGGCCTACGTGTCCAGAGCCTGTGCTCCGTAGCGGGAGAGGTCACAACAGTGAGAGGCCCATGTACTTCAAAAAAAAAAACAAAAAACAAAACAAACATGCACATGGATGTTTATAGAAGTATTATTCATAATTGTCAAAGCTTGGAAGAAACCAAGATGTCCTGCAGTAGGTGAATGGATTTATAAACTATGGTACATCCAGACAATGGATTATGCAGTACCAAAAAAATGAGCTATCAAGCCATGAAAAGACATGGAGGAATCTTAAATGCACATTGTTAAGTGAGAGAAGCCAGTCTGAAAAGGATACTCACTGTATGGTTCCAACTATATAACATTCGGAAAAAGGTAAAACTATGGAGACAGTAAAGAGATCAGTGGTTGCCAGGGGTTAGAGGAGGAAGGATGAATAGGTGGAGCACAGAAGATTCTTACAGAAGTGAAAATACTGTGAGATACTATAATGATGGATATTTTTCATTAAGCATTTGTTCAAACTCATAGAATGTACAACACCAAGAGTGAACTATAATGTAAACATGGACTTTGGGTGATTTTGATGTATCAATATAAGTTGACTAGTTGTAACATATGTACCACTCTGGTGGAGGATGTTGGTAATGGGTGAGGTTATTCATGTGTGGAGCAGGGACTATACCGTAAATCTCTGTACCTTCCTGTCAATTTTTCTGTGAACCTAAAAATAGCCCTAATGAAAATAATAAAGTAAAAAGTGTGAATGGAAGTAACACGTGGAAGCTTTAAAAGCCAGTGCATAATATACGATGTACTCTGTTTTTCTGCCACAATAAATGGAATGTTCCACAGTGCTGTCTTATCCTGGTGCTATAGACTGAAAGTTTGTATGCCCCCAAAATTCATATTTTGAAACCTAATCCCCAATGTGATAGTAGCTGGAGGTGGGTTTCTAGGGTGGTGATTAGGTCATGAAAGTAGAGCCCTCATGAATGGTATTAGTGCCCTTATAAGAGAGACCCCAGAGAGCTCCCTTGCCATGTCAGGGCACAGCAATAAGACCGCAGTCTATGAACTAGGAGGCAGGTTCTCACAGGGCATTGAATCTATCAATATCTTGATCTTAGTTTTCCTAGCCTCCATAACTGTGAGAAACAAATGTTTGCTGTTTAACCACCCAGTCTATGGTCTTTATGTTATAGCAGCCCGAAATGACTAAAACCAGAGTGAGGGCCACAAAGCAGAGATTCTAACCACCCTGTAATTCACATTCAGCACAAAAGAGTAAGAAACCTTGTGGTTTTAAGTTCCTGAAATTTGGGGGCTATCTGTTATTGTAGTATCTCCCTATTGATGTAATGAGTACATAAATATTTTACACTACAGAGCCAAGTAGTATATACTATGGTTAAATTCTCCAAACCTCTTAAACTTCTCTACATTATCTTCAGCCCTGTGCTCAAAGGAAAAACCTTTCCCATTTTATATCCTATCAACTGCTTAAAATTATGCTGTAAATTAGTCTCTATTTTCAGTTATATGTCTCATACAATTATGATCTTAACTGTACTTACCATTAATGCCATATATAAATGTTTGGTTTTCCTTAGGAGTGGTGATCTTTAACAGGTTATGGTAAAGACAGCAGAAGTTGGACTCCAAATTCATAGATATCATATGATATGACCAGGGGACAAGACTAATAGGGAAATTAACATAAGAAGGAGTAATGTTCACCCACCATTTTGAGAAAGGATGAAAAAAAACAAACAAAAGGAGTCTGAAAAATATATGTGCACTACAGGAAAGTTAGTATTCAGGGAATAACCTCAGTTAAATTAGAAGTAACTTCATCTCTTGAGAGTCCTAGATGGGGGCAAAGTATAAGAGGTATCCTTAATAATACAGATATTTACTGAGCAATTATTATACCAAGGCTTATTGAGAATTAAATTATGTCTAAGTTAGCTCCTCTCTAATAGGTGGGAACATCCTTTAAAAGGGAATACAGTAAAGAGAATAACAGTATAATAAAAACTGCAAAAGAAGTACACATGCTTCCTAAAATTCTGTTTCAGTATGGAAGACAGACAACTTTTAAAAAGTAAAGGCAGGAGAGACCTTCAAGATGGCAGAGAAGTAAGATGTGGAGATCACCTTCCTCCCCACAAATACCTCAGAAATACATCTACATGTGGAACAACTCCTACAGAACACCTACTGAATACCGGCAGAAGACCTCAGACTTCCCAAAAGGCAAGAAACTCCCCACGTACCTGGGTAGGGCAAAAGAAAAAGGAATAAACAGAGACAAAAGAGTAGGGACGGGACCTGCACCAGTGGGAGGGAGCTGTTAAGGAGGAAAAGTTTGCACACACTAGGAAGCCCCTTCACTGGCGGAGATGGGGGGGTGGTGGGGAGAAAGCTTCAGAGCCACAGAAGAGAGCGCAGCAACAGGGGTGCAGAGGACAAAGCGGAGAGATTCCCGCACAGAGGACCAGTGCCAACCAGCACTCATCAGACTGAGAGGCTTGTCTGCTCACCCGCCGGGACGGGCGGGGGCTGGGAGCTGAGGCTCCGGCTTCAGAGGACAAATCCCAGGGAGAGGACTGGGGTTGGCTGCGTGAACAGAGCCTGAAGGGGGTTAGTGCACCACAGATAGCTGGGAGGGAGTCCAGGGAAACGTCTGGACCTGCCAAAGAGGCAAGAGACCATTGTTTCAGGGTGCACGAGGAGAGGGGATTCAGAGCACCACCTAAATGAGCTCCAGAGATGGGCACAAGCCGTGGCTATCAGCAAAGACCCCAGACACGGACATAAGATGTGCAGCCACCAAGAAGCCTGTGTGCGAGCACAGGTCACTATCCATACCTCCCCTCCCGGGAGCCTGTGTTTGCACACACTAGGAAGCCCCTTCACTGGCGGAGATGGGGGGGTGGTGGGGAGAAAGCTTCAGAGCCACAGAAGAGAGCGCAGCAACAGGGGTGCAGAGGACAAAGCGGAGAGATTCCCGCACAGAGGACCAGTGCCAACCAGCACTCATCAGACTGAGAGGCTTGTCTGCTCACCCGCCGGGACGGGCGGGGGCTGGGAGCTGAGGCTCCGGCTTCAGAGGACAAATCCCAGGGAGAGGACTGGGGTTGGCTGCGTGAACAGAGCCTGAAGGGGGTTAGTGCACCACAGATAGCTGGGAGGGAGTCCAGGGAAACGTCTGGACCTGCCAAAGAGGCAAGAGACCATTGTTTCAGGGTGCACGAGGAGAGGGGATTCAGAGCACCACCTAAATGAGCTCCAGAGATGGGCACAAGCCGTGGCTATCAGCAAAGACCCCAGACACGGACATAAGATGTGCAGCCACCAAGAAGCCTGTGTGCGAGCACAGGTCACTATCCATACCTCCCCTCCCGGGAGCCTGTGCAGCCTGCCACTGCCAGGGTCCCGGGATCCAGGGACAACTTCCCTGGGAGAAAACACAGCGCACCTCAGGCTGGTGCAACATCATGCTAGCCTCTGCTGCCGCAGGCTCGGCCCACAATCCACACCCCTCCCTCCCCTGGACCTGAGTGAGCCAGAACCCCCGAATCAGCTGCTCCTTTAACCCCGTCCTGTCTGAGCGAAGAACACATGCCTTCAGGCGACCTACACGCAGAGGCGGGTCAGAATCCAAAGCTGAACCCCGGGAGCAGTGCGAACAAAGAAAAGAAAGGGAAATTTCTCCCAGCAGCCCCAGGAGCAGCAGATTAAATCTCCAAAATGAACTTGATGTACGCTGCGTCTCTGGAATACCTGAATAGACAACGAATCATCCCAAAATTGAGGCAGTGCGCTTTGCGAGCAACTGTAGACTTGGGGTTTGCTTTCTTCATCTAATTTGTTTTTGGTTATATGCTTATCTTAGTTTAGTATTTAGAGTTTATTATCATTGGTAGATGTCTATTGATTTGGTTTCTCTCTTCCTTTTATATATATATATATATTCTTTTCCTTTTTTCTCTTTTTGTGAGTGTGTAGGTGTATGCTTCTTTGTCTGATTTTGTCTGTATAGCTTTGCTTTCACCATTTGTCCTAGGGTTCTGTCTGTCCATTTTTTGTTTGTTTTTAGTATAGTTCTTAGTGCTGGTTATCACTGATGGATTTGTTTTTTGGTTTTGTTGCTCTCTTCTTTCTTTCTTCCTTTTGTTTATTTTTTCCTCTTTTTTATCACTTTATAATTTTAATAATTTTTTCAATTTTTTATTTTAATTTAATTTATTTATTTTCTTTCTTTCTTTTTTCCTCCCTTTTCTTCTGAGCTGTGTGGCTGACAGGGTCTTGGTGCTCCAGCCAAAGGTCAGGCCTGTGCCTCTGAGGTGGGAAAGCCGAGTTCAGGACATTGGTCCACCAGAGACTTCCCAGCTGTCTGTAATATCAAATGGCAAAAGCTCTCCCAGAGATGTCCATCTCAACACAAACACCCAGCTTCACACAAGGACCAGCAAGCTACAGTGCTGGACACCATATGACAAACAACTAGCAAGCCAGGAACACACCACCACCCATTAGAAGAGAGGCTGCCTAAAATCATAATAATGTTACAGACACCCCAAAACACACCACCGGACTTGGTCCTGCCCACCAGAAAGAAAGGATCCAGCCTCATCCACCAGAACAGAGGCACCAGTCCCCTCCACCAGGAAGCCTATACAATGCACTGAAACAACCTTACCCACTGGGGGCAGGCACCAAAAACAATAGGAACTACGAACCAGCAGCCTGCAAAAAGGAGATCCCAAACACAGTAAGTTAAACAAAATGAGAAGACAGAGACTCACATATCAGATGAAGGACTAAGGTAAAAACCCACCAGACCAAACAAATGAAGAAAAAATAGGCAGTCTACCTGAAAAAGAATTCAGAGTAATGATAGTAAAGATGATCCAAAATCTTGGAAATAGAATGGAGAAAATACAAGAAAAGTTTAACAAGGACGTAGAACTAAAAAGCAAACAAACAATGATGAACACAATCAATGAAATAAAAATTCTCTAGAATGAACCAATAGCAGGATAACTGAGGCAGAAGAATGGATAAGTAACCTGGAAATAAAATAGTGGAAATAACTACTGCAGAGCAGATTAAAGAAAAAAGAATGAAAAGAATTGAGGACAGTCTCAGAGACCTCTGGGACAACGTTAAATGCACCAACATTCGAATTATAGGGGACACAAAAGAAGAAGAGAAAAAGAAAGGGACTGAGGAAATATTTGAAGAGATTAGAGTTGAAAACTACCCTAACATGGGAAAAGAAATAGTCAATCAACTCCAGGAAGTGCAGAGAGTCCCATACAGGATAAATCCAAGGAGAAACACACCAAGACACATATCAATCAATCAAAAATTAATTACAGAGAAGAAGTATTAAAAGCAGCAAGGGAAAAGCAAAAATAACATAAAAGGGAATCCCCATAGCTTAATAGCTGATCTTTCAGCAGGAACTCTGCAAACCAGAAGGGAGTGGCAGAACATATTTGAAGTGATGAGAGGGAGAAACCTACAACCAGGATTACTCTAACCAGCAAGGATCTCATTCAGATTTGATGGAGAAATTAAAACCTTTACAGACAAGCAAAAGCTAGGAGAATTCAGCACCACCAAACCAGCTTTACAACAAATGCTAAAGGAACTTCTCTAGGCAGGAAACACAAGAGAAGGAAAAGACCTACAATACCGACCCCAAAACAATTAAGAAAATGGGAATAGGAACATACATATCAATAATTACCTTAAATGTAAATGGACTAAATGTTCTCACCAAAAGAAACAGATTGGCTGAACGGATACAAAAACAAGACCCATATATTTGCTGTCTACAAGAGACCCACTTCAGACCTAGAGACACATACAGACTGAAAGTAAGGGGATGGAAAAAGATATTCCACGCAAATGGAAATCAAAAGAAAGCTGGAGTGGCAATTCTCATATCTGACAAAATAGACATTAAAATAAAGACTATTACAAGAGACAAACAAGAACACTACATAATGATCAAGGGATCAATCCAAGAAGATATAACAATTGTAAATATTTATGCACCCAACATAGGAGCACCTCAATACATAAGGCAAATGCTAACAGCCATAAAAGGGGAAATCAACAGCAACACAATCATAGTAGGGGACTTTAACACCCCAATTTCACCAATGGACAGATCATCCCAAATGAAAATAAATAAGGAAACACAAGCTTTAAGTGATATATTGAACAAGATGGACTCAATTGATATTTATAGGACATTCCATCCAAAACAACAGAATACACTTTCTTCTCAAGTGCTCATGGAACATTCTCCCGGATAGATCATAACTTGGGTCACAAATCAAGCCTCGGTAAATTTAAGATATTGAAATTGTATCAAGTATCTTTTCGGACCACAATGCTATGAGACTAGATATCAATTACAGGAAAAAATCTTTAAAAAATACAAACACATGGAAGCTAAACAATACATTAGTTAATAAACAAGAGATCACTGAAAAAATCAAAGAGGAAATCAAAAAATATCTAGAAACAAATGACAATGAAAACACGATAACCCAAATCCTATGGGATACAGCAAAAGCAGTTCTAAAAGGGAAATTTATGGCAATACAGTCTTACCTCAAGAAACAAGAAACATCTCAAATAAACAACCTAACATTACACCTAAAGCAATTAGAGAAAGAAGAACAAAAAAACTCAAAGTTAGCAGAAGGAAAGAAATCATAAAGATCAGATCAGAAATAAATGGAAAAGAAATGAAGGAGAAGATAGCAAAGATCAATAAAACTAAACGCTGGTTCTTTGAGAAGATAAACAAAATTGATAAACCATTAGCCAGACTCATCAAGAAAAAAAGGGAGAAGACTCAAATCAACAGAATTAGAAATGAAAAAGGAGAAGTAACAATTGACACTGCAGAAATACAAAGGATCATGAGAGATTACTAGAAGCAGCTATATGCCAGTAAAATGGACAACCTGGAAGAAATGGACAAATTGTTACAAAAGCACAACGTTCTGAGGCTGAACCAAAATATAAACACCAATCACAAGTATTGTAATTAAGACTGTGATTAAAAATCTTCCGACAAAAACAGCCCAGGACGAGATGTCTTCACAGGTAAATACTACCAAATATTTAGAGAAGATCTAACACCTATCCTTCTCAAACTCTTCCAAAATATAGCAGAGGGAGGAACCCTCCAAACTCATTCTATGAGGTCACCATCACCCTGATACCAAAACGAGACAAAGATGTTTCAAAGAACGAAAACTATGGGCCAATATCACTGATGAACATAGATGCAAAAATCCTCAACAAAATACTAGCAAACAGAATCCAGTAGCTCATTAAAAGGATCATATACCACGATCAAGTCGGTTTATCCCAGGTATGCAAGGATTCTTCAATATACGCAAATCAATCAATGTGATAAACCATTGTAACAAACTGAAGGAGAAAAACCATATGATCATCTCAGTAGATGCAGAAAACGCTTTTGACAAAATTCAACACCCATTTATGACAAAACCCTCCAGGAAGTAGGCATAGAGGGAACTTACCCAAACATAATAAAGGCCATATATGACAAACCCACAGCAAACATCATTCTCAATGGTGAAAAATTGAAACCATTTCCACTAAGATCAGGAGCAAGACAAGGTTGTGCACTCTCACCACTGTTATTCAGCATAGTTTTGGAAGTTTTACCCACAGCAGTCAGAGAGGAAAAAGAAATACAAATTGGAAAATAAGAAATAAACTGTCACTGTTTGCAGATGACATGATACTATACATAGAGAATCCTAAAGATGCCACCAGAAAACTACTAGAGCTAATCAATGAATTTGATAAAGTATCAGGATACAAAATTAATGCATAGAAATCTCTTGCATTCCTATACACTAATGATGAAAAATCTGAAAGACACTGATGAAAGAAATTAAAGATGATACAAACAGATGGAGAGATATACCATGTTCTTGAATTGGAAAAATCAACATTGTGAAAATGACCCAACTCAATCTACAGATTCAGTGCAATCCCTATCAAACTACCAATGGCATTTTTTACAGCACTAGAACAAAAACTTTCACAGTTTGTATGGAAACACAAAAGACCCTTAAGAGCCAAAGCAATCTTGAGAACGAAAAATGGAACTGGAGGAATCAAGCTCCCAGACTTCAGACTTCAGTACAAAGCTACAGTAATCAAGACAGGATGGTACTGGCACAAAAACGGACATATAGATCAATGCAACAGGATAGAAAGCACAGAGGTAAACCCACGCACAGTTGGACCTATAGTCTGTCATACAGAGTGAAGTAAGTCGGAAAGAGAAAAACAAATACCATATGCTAACACATATATATGGAATCTAAAAAAAAAATCGTTCTGAAAAACCTAGGGGCAGGACAGTAATACAGATGCAGACATAGAGAATGGACTTCAGGACACAGGGAGGGGAAGGGTAAGCTAGGACAAACTGAGAGAGTGTCATGGACTTATATATACTACCAAATGTAAAATCGATAGCTGGTGGGAAGCAGCCGCATAGCACAGGGAGATCAGCTCGGTGCTTTGTGACCACCTAGAGGGGTGGGATAGGGAGGGTGGGAGGGAGACGCAAAAGAGAGGAGATATAGGGATATATGTATATGTGTAGCTGATTCACTTTGTTATAAAGCAGACACCATTGTAAAGCAATTATACTCCACTAAAGATGTTAAAAAAAAAAAAAGTAAAGGCCAGTGTATGTGATTAAAATGACTTTTTATCAAGAGAATGACATGAGAAGATGTCTTAGTAATCCAACTTAGTACCTTTTTTTATTGCTAGCTGTATGTATTTCTGAACTGAAAGTAACTTTTTTATGATTATAAAAATAACAAATGTTCATATAGTGTTTCAGCAATACATAATTTATCCAATACTTTTAAGTGAAGAACATGAAATGTAAGTACTCAAAAGTCTACCATCCTTAATAATGGCGCTATTTATTGAATGTTCTCTGTGCCAGCTACAGTAGGTGATTTACACGAACTATTTCCTTTATATAAGGACCCCTAATGCTACCAGTTATACTATCCACTCTTGTGACCCCCGTTTTGCTGATGGGGAACTAAGGTTGAGAGAAGTTAAGTAATTTTTGCCCAAGGCTGTGGAACTGGTAGCATCAAGGGTTCCTATATAGAATTCAGGGGGTCTTCAAACCTGACAAGAAACCCAGATTTTTTAATTTCATTGACCTCTAGCTGACATTTAGCCTTTCTTCGTCATAAATGTATGCAATGAGCTACATTATTATTGTTGTACCATAGACTTTTTCACCAATAGAAATCATATGTATATTCATATCACATTACAATTGCTGCACAAATTTCTCCAAATATTGTTTACACTCATCACTGCTTTGAAATGACAATAGTTATTAGATGTGCTTCTAGATCTCATGGTTTGTATATTACTATATCATCACATTTAAAAATATTTTGATAACTTTATTTTAATACAATTTGCCTGCTTTGTAATGCTAGGTATTTTATTTTAGACATTTAGAAACATTGAAAAAGGGGTCTTCAGGCTTCACCAGACTGCCAAAGGGACACATGGCACAAAAAAGGTAGGGGCCCCTTGGTAGGGAGTGAGCTGAAATGCACACCCAGGTGGTCTGACTCCAGAGCTTGGGCTCAGGCTTGTGACAACTCTGCCATTCTGCCTGCCTTTGGACTCGTGTTCACACTTTGGTGAACATATTTTCAGCTTGCTCTCCAATTTGGAGAGAATCGATTAAGTGGTGATTAGGCAAACTCAGGGAAAAGTCAAGGAAACATTCCTAGGAACAGAAATCCTTCCCTCCTCCCTCCTGTTCTCAAGGAGGCAGGAGGAATCGGGGCTTGCCATTATCTGGGCCTCTGGGGTGAATTGGGGGAGCAGTTTCAAGGACACCAAGGAACTGTACCCCTGGGAGTGGGATAGGTCATAGACCAAGTTGACCTACAAGTGTAAAGACATCAGAGACATTCTCAAACAGAAAAAAAAAAACCCCAGAGATACTACACTTGTGAACTCTTGGGGAAAATATAAAACCAGATTCCTTAATGATAAAGTCCAGTCACTCAAAAGATTGGAAAGGACTAGGTGCAGTGCTCAGTTTTGTTTGTTTGAATTTTGTTTATTTATTTTTTATACAGCAGGTTCTTATTAGTTATCTATTTTATACATCTTAGTGTATATATGTCAATCCCAATCTCCCAATTCATCACATCACCCCACCACCAGGAGTACCTATTTTTAAGTTCAGTGAATTTCAAAGCAACACACATTTCTTGAAAAGCTGCTCTGTGTAAATTGTTTCAAAATGTTTGTCATCATCTCAAATACCACATATTCTCCTACTCACAGATTTAGAGAAACTTACTGCTTAAAAAATCTTAAGCCAGGGCTTCAATACTGTGTAGTAAAAGAATCCTTCATGCCTCTCTCTATTCAGCTACAGTTGGCCTGTGAACAACACGGGGATTAGGGTTGCCCATTCCCCACGAAGTCAGAAATCCCACTGTAACTTAGAGTTCACCCTCAGTAGCCAAGCTTCTTCCGTATCCTTGGTTCCACCTTTCAGATCCAACCAATCACCAATCACATACTACTGTAGCATTTACCATTGAAAAGATCTGCGTATAAGTGGACCCATGTTGTTCAAGGGTCAACTGTATTATAATTTCAAAATATATTTCAATACACTGACCAAAACAAAGGTAGCCATCCCAAACAAATTATTTAATGACTTCTACCTCTATGCCTCAACTGCTGCTGTCCCTCACTTAGCATCACCTGGGAAAACCCTCTTATTATTTTCTTTTTCTTCCACTAATCTTTTGCCCTGATATACTTCAAAATCATGTTCCAAACAGTTATCTACTGGGATGTCTTGCTTAATTAACTCCAAGCCAATTCTGGTCACTGTTTTATTCTGGATTGTATCATTACCTATAAAATAATCCAATTTCGTTGCCACAAGAAAACATGTTATAGGTGAAGAAACTAAAGCCTAGAAATGAGCAGAGGTTTGCCCAAGACCAAAGTTATCCCCAACAATCCAATGCAATACGTATTATTATAATTGTTATTTTTACTATTTTACATATGAAAAGTTTGAGATAGAGGGGGCCTAAATAACTCTTCCAAGATCACACAGTGGTTAACCTGGGATTTAAGCCCAGGTAATCAAGCTCCAAAGCTTATGCTTATAACCACACCACTCTAGAGGGATATTCTGTACCCAAATAAACCAGACTATCTATCTATCTCTAAATTAGTGTGGACTCTTTCAAGGCAGTCAACTTGGAATATTACACATTTATGCCAATGATACTGATATTTTACCAGAATATTTTCAGACTTGAGCTTCTGGAATTAACATGAGAATATCTGGTGCACTCTTTTGAATATTCTCAACAAGAGCAAACTCTTTTCCTATGTAGACAATTTCTATTTGGAACTAATCAATAGTCAGTCACAGCAGGGCTAACAAGTGAGATGGCTAATTAAACTTTATAAAATCTTGTTCAATAGAAAATGTACTAGAAATATAGAATAGTAAGACATTTTTGAAGGAATGATTCATACGCTTTCCATGCTAAGAGTTCCAGAAACATCTTGAGTAAGGCTAGCATTCCATAAATGCCTAAACAGATGCTAACGTGTGTGCTTTCTTAGCATTCGCTTCCTCTTCTTCCAGCAATATTCCCTAATTTATTTGGAGACACTGCACTTCGTGTGATGTTTGTGATGCTCTTTGCTGGAATCCAACAACGGGCATGTGACCTAGCATTAAGCAAGGTGAGCACCCATTCAATGGCCTCATGACTGGTTCAGAGATGAACACATGGCTGAAGCTTGTCTAGTCAGAGTGACTCAGTCTCAGCACTCCTGCAACCACTCCCAGCATGGAGTTGTAAGGCGGGGAGACTGTGGCTGGAGAGCCAGCTTGCTCACAAACATTGAACCTGAATATGAAACCAAAACATGGAGAGAAGCAGGGTCCAGCTAAGGGATTAAGAGAGACTAGGTCCTTAGAGCTTAGTTTGAATCCCTGTATCAAACTAAGCTTGAAACCAACCGCACCTCAGGACTAGATTCCATTTTCTGTCACTTGTGGAAAGTTTTAACTAATATATATTTTGCGGTGACTATATAAAAAGATACCATTCACTAGCTGTGCATCATTCATTCACCCCTAGTGACTATAGTATTATTTGTATGCTCAATAGGGATTTAGTATAAGTCTATTACAATGTACTTCTGGAAATTTTTTAGACCAAAGCATTCTGTTTTTACTCAAATGCCTGAAAACGTCTGACTTGCATGAGTTTAATCTCAGAGTCATATCCACTTAGCATTATCTTTATTCCATGAGGGTGAGACCAGAGGGGTAGGGAAAAAGCAGAAAACATTTTATTCGTATATTTTATAAATTATACGCAGTAAATTAATCTTTCATACAAGGATACAATACCAATGCCTTTTTAAAATTATCTTTAAATTTGCAAGTGAGAGCTATGACTAAAATACTCAAATATCACTAAATTGTGGATTTTGAAAGTCAATTTATCTGGAGAATCTGAGTCAGGGTTAAGCATTTTCATCTGATTTTATGGATATGATCTGAAAGTCACTCATAATTGAGGCTGATCCTTTGTATCTTGCAAGACAAAATTATATACAACCAGTCATTTTAAAGTGATACAAATCCAAATTAAATGAGGCAGATAAAATAATACACAATAAACTAGAATTATTATATTATGTGAAATATAATCTATAACGTCAAAATAGCCAGTATCTCTTCAAGGCTAGGTCTATCATCCAATTGCTACCCAAAAAGTACCAAATTTACTTAAATATACTGTTGTTTCCTATTCAAACTTTTGTAGGTTTCATCACCACCGCTAATGATGAAAATTGCACTGCCCTGTGATATTTAAGCTACATTAAATTTAATTTTCACACGTTCACTTGAGTTACATTAACACAGATTTTTTTCCTGAATTTTATTTCTATTCCTTCAAAAAAATGTGTTCAAGACAGTAGTTTTCAAATAGAAACACAATTTGACCAAGGAACAAACTGATTTATTATGAATGATTCCAAATTATATATATATATACATCAAGGCATATATATGTATGTGTATATATATATATGTGTGTGTGTGTGTGTATCTATATAGATGGCAGTGAGTAGGACCCTCAGCAAAAAGAACCAACTGATAAGCTTTTCTCTAAGAAATATCATTTTCCCTATCATTAAGTGTCATATTCTCTTCTACTCAAAAAAACATACCACAGGTATTAAGTGAAATTCCCGGATATCACAGGGTAGAACAAAGTTTCCAAAGACAAACATTTCTTGGGTTGGCAAAGATAGCAGTTAAAAAAAAAAAAAGCCATAGAGGTAACTGGTAAATATATATTTTGGTAACAACAAGAATATTGGAAGGTATACAATTTCAAATATACTGCTTTCAATATCCTAGTTTTTCCCTTATCTTGTATGAAATATATCACTCATAGCAGAGCAATATTTAGATCTCCTCAATTTTCAATTATTCAACCACCTTTCTTATCACCTCCCCATTTTGCAAAGCACAAAACCCATCAGCTTTTCCCCCAGATCCCTCATTTCTGGATTAATCTGTACTCTGGACAGACGCAAACTATTTGGGAGTTTGTGTTAATAGGCACCTGATATCATTTTCATAAGTTTCTTTTGATACTACTTTTTAATTAACAGGATGGAGACCGAATAAGCCTGTCGGATGTTTGAACAAAATAAAAAGGAATATATTATAAACCCACAAAAGTACATTGATTATGTCTACAAAGATATATAATTAAAAAGTATAAATCAAGGACCGCTATTTTACACTTGACTTCAGTTATTGTGAACACTTGTGGTCTAGTAGCGCTCATTGTTAAGGATATGATTTTATGTGTTTAGAGTAAATCTGCTGTAAGCAATTTTATAGTTTAATGAAAATAATTATAGTTTGAGTAAGTAGTATGAAGTGTATCTGATGCTACTTCCCCAAAATAAGCTATGATATAAATTATCATGATTTATTATGGTTATTCTTCTGGCTATGTTTGGAGTGGATTCTAGAAACTAATGATGATTCTAAAATTGCAAAAAAAAGCATTTCAGGCTATTTTTCCTCAGATCTCATATTTCTCTATAAAATTGAAACAATTTCCACCATGGTACAGTATGCGTTACTGTGAAGATGGCACGATTGAGCTGTCAATTTGACAGCTTACTTTAATTGACACCATTTGGTCAAAGAATACATTTTTCAGTCTTTTTGAATATATCATATGCCACTGTTGCTACTTGCTCTTCATTTTTTAGCCTGTCAAACAGTACTGCTATGCTCTAATGCAAAGCCATGTATATACCTATTTAAACTCCTTAGAGTAGCTCCAACTGCAGTGTCTTTTTCAGGTATGTTTTTAACTTCTTATCAAAAGTCAGAATAATAGATACTTTTCTTTTTTAAATTGAAAGCGTTTTCAGGCCTACCCATAAGTTATAGACATCTGAATCCAACCAACTGCTCCTTTGAGGGATTAAAAAAATTTTCAATAGCATGTAGTCATTCCATGAGCTACTAGATGATTGGAAGCAAGGCTCAAAGAACTCTACGCTGAGTAAAGAATCTGATTAGAAAAATCATGGCTCAGTTCCAAACTTCCAAGCTCTTCATTCCATAAATCCCATCAACTCATTCTTCCAACAGACATTTACTGAGAGCCAGCCAGATGTCCGACTGTGAGCTAGACACTGGCAAACGTGATCAAGCCTAGATAGCAGATGAACTATTGAATACTAGGCTGGCAATGATACTAGACACAAGGTTCTACTGGAGCACAAGGAAAGACATCTGATTCACCACAGGAAGGTTAAATCCCAATGCCACAGACCAAGCCTGTGCCTAAACAGACTCAAAATGTCCAAAGGAGCAAATAGTAATTTAAAACATATATTTTCAGATAACAAAACTTGCAATATCATTCCTTCTCATTATTACTTGGAGCATCTTTTGCCCCTTGAATTTCATTGTTAGAGCAAGGTCAGTCTATATTGCCTTAAGGTTATGGAAATATTATGGGTCTTTTAGAAAACTCTCTCCAATTTTTTCCTAAATTTGACTCCAAAGCTTATTTGAGGGTATAAATTGCTGCTCCTTAAGGACTTACTTAATAGTCATTTGAAACACCTTATTAAAGGAGTCAGCCATTCTTCATCACAGAGGTCTGTCTTGGTTGACTGTGATGATCACATTCATTGTAAACACATGAAATTAGGGGCATGCGTATACAGAGCCTCTTAAACCCAACTGCTTAGAGAAATATTTTTTTTAAAAAACCTTTATTTTCTCACCGCTCAGACTTCATACATAACAGGAAAATTATTTTTTAAATTTATGTCAGAATGAATACATATCAAAATATTTACATTGGGGGGTTGGCTATTTTTGTCTGCCACTTATTCTTGTTAGGAGTGGCATTTATTGGATATTGATGCTCACTAATTTTATCAGCATAGGTTTGAAGTTACATAGACCTGGATTCTAATTCAGGTCCCATTACTTTTACCTGTTATATGATTGCAACTAAATTATTTAACCATTTGAGGCTTTGGTTTCCCAATTTGTAAAATGGAGGCAATATTTCTTAACCAAAGGACTGTGGTGAGAATTAATTATATAACAAAGTGCCTAGAAATTGCTCCCTGTCATTAGTAAGTTGTTCATAATATTTGATCCTATTGGATACCAATTACCAAACAGGAGCTAGGAAACAGTCATTTTCTAGATAAGTCATGGCCTGGGCAGGTCTATTTAGCTAACTGTATGCCAGAGGGGAAACAATTAACTACTGGTTTTCTTTTATTAAACCAACATTTTCTGATTACTTAAAAGCATCAATTTTGCCACCATTAGTACCTTGATTCACTACATACAGCAAATGACAATAATATCATAAGGATTATCTGGGAAGCTTTCAAGGAACTCAGATTCCTGGGTCCTTCCTATCTTAAACCCATCAAATAAAAGTCTTCTGAGGTGAGGCTGAGATATCTATGTTTGAAGTTGCTTCCTAGGTGATTCTTATGCTCAACTAAGTTTAGGAAACACTGCATTAAATGACCTAAGTCAAGGTTAAGTACAGTAGTGCAAGTAATACCTTCCTGTTTAACCTACTTCTAAGACTTCAGTACAAAAGACTGACCTCGATCTAACTGAAGAGCAATTAACTCCTATCTGTCTTTATTCATCCATATAAAAAAGGGCAGCGAAAGATAACACTGGGTCAGTTAAGTACCCTTTTCACAATGCTCTTCTTAATGTGCTATTTTTTATGTCAATTTGCCATCATCTTAAACCTTAGAAGCATTTTTCCAAAAAAAAAAAAAATTTAGAATGTGGAATTTAAACATACCTTAGTTCCTGGGTGCTCGACCCTCTTTATGCACTGCTACCATTTCAGGAGCTTTTGAAATACTGATAGTTGGAACCCACCTCCAGTTTCTTATTTAATTGGTCTGGGGGCTGTCCAGGTGTTTAAAATTTCCTGGTGATGCTAGGGCGGGGCCCAGACAAAATCACTGCTGTTGTGATTGACAACGCACCTTGAGGATGTTTGACTTCTCTGGCATACTTTTCCTCCATCCATCAGGGTGGTTTCCAAACTCCATGGTCCTCAGACCCACGGAGGAACTTCACAGCACTAGAGATTCCCAAGAAGCCAAATCAGCAGCTACGAAATAGAATCTTGGAAAGGGTATTATTTAAAATTCCCCAGGTAATTTTAATAATGATGATAATAATTACTAATACCCACTAAGCAATTAGGTGCTAGGCAATATTCTAATCTTTTTGCGTTTATTGATTAATTTAATCTTCAATAAAACCAGTCAGTGAAAGGGTCATTGACCTCCTTTCACAGTGATAAAACTGAGGAACGGGGAACGTAAGTAACTCATCCCACATCACACAGAGAGTAAGAGGCAGATCCAAGGTTTGAACCCAGGCCATGATATACCAGAGACATGCTCTTAATTAATTTATTTTGTACAGCAGCCTTATGAGGTAGATGCACATTCTTCTCATTTTATTGGGTGAGGAAGTCCACATGGAAGAAAGCAATTATTTAAAAAGAACTTAAAAACCAATATAGTTAAATTATAAGCAGAGCTACTGATTAATTACACCAGCCATTAAACACCTGTATCCTCTATCCTCTTTTTAGGTGAACTTATTTCACTGCCAATCCCTTTTTGCAGACTCTAAAATCTTCCCAGCCACGAAGGCCATATGTTAACAGTTGGACCTGGCCATTTTCTAGATGAACTTTTTTACTGCTTTTCTTTGCTAGATTGGTTGCCTTTTGTACATACAGATAATGTCTCTGGCATTGAGCTAGCTGGTATAGCTGGGATGGTCCTTCAGTCCCTTTGAATATTTGTTGATGTCCAGTTGTTAAAAAAAACTTGTCCTCTCTCTTTGAATGTATATGTTGGCATATCACAGGCTAGCAGGCAGACCTCTTGGAACAATGGGCTAAACAGACACCATATTTATGTTTTTATTTTCTAATACCTACTGCAGTTCAGAGACAGTGGTGAAATAACACATAAAACACTGACCACTTTAAACTGGTTTTGCTTCTTTAAAACAGGTTGTTGATTAATCAAGCCTGGAGTTATTTTACAGAGACATCACTATGCATAAGCAAGATAGGAATATGTGTCTCCATGATGACCTCAGAACAAGGATCTTCAGCCTACAGAACTCAAAGAATAGAGATGTTGCCACCAGAGCTCTTTACAAAGCAAATCCTTCAATAAGAAAAATCTGGCTTTCAGGAGCCCAAGTAGCTTGATTACTGATTCAAAACCAGCCAGTCCGCTTCCAAGTATGAAATTCTCCTAACTCCTTAAATTTCACCCTGAACCCTGGATAGGAGAGACAGATTTGAGCCCCGCCTCCTGTCTCCTCGCCAGTGGACCTCACAATAAAGGTCTTTCTTTTCTCAAAAGCCAGTGCCATAGTACTGGCTTCTGTGCACCTCGGGTAGCTATCCTTTCCTAACAGTAGCACTTAACAATCTTTGTTGATTGAATTAATAAGATTATGAAGGCAGGAAACCATGTCTCTTGAGCTTCACCAACTAGCAGACTTGAACATCTCTGTGCTACTCCGTGCTCTAATTTATTTATCAAGGTAGCATTTTCCCTTAGGAAATATATCCTTCCCTAACGAAACCACCCCTGCATGGCCCTAAATTGATGTTTATGTCAGGAGGATCATTTTCTCTGGAATTTCTGGCCATTTTCATTGATTACTAGTTAATGATTCAATGATTACTAGTTAATCAATTACAATACTGTGTGTGCCACTTTTGGTTTCTCAAGGACTCTAATGCTATATTGTCCAATATGGTGCCCACCAGCCATACAGAGTTACTGAGCCCTTGACACGTGACTAGCTCAAAATGAGACATGTTGTAAGTGAAAATACTCACTGAATTTTGTACAGTATGAGAAAAATGTAACGTATTAATAGTAATTTTATCATATCTTGAAATAAAAAAGGTACATTTGGTAAAATACATTATTGTAATTAATTCCACCTGTTTCCTTTTACTCTTTGCATGTAACTAGAAAACTCAAAATTATATATGAGGCTTGTATCTGTGGCTCGCATATATCTATTGGAGAACGTTTGTCTACAGTCTCAATGATTATTCTGGCAGCTCCTGCATTTTGACTGTGCCTCATATAGCTGGGTGACCTTATACAACTTACCTAATTTCTCTATTCCTCAGTTACTTAACGTGTCCAATCATACTATTTTCTAGGCTTGCTGTAGGAATGACATGCTAGGATGCTTTCAAATTCCCAATACAGGACCAGGTTTCTTAATTACTTCTTCATATCACCACCCTCTCACCCATCCAACCCCAAATGCAGTCACTACTTGGAAGCAAAGGATGATGGAGCCATTCTTCTCCATGAGAAAAGGGACAATGCATCCTCAATGAAAATGAATTTGAAAAATTTTAATCCTTCAACTTTACCTGCCCACTTTAGAGAGGGACCATTTACAAACTTCTTCAAAGTTTAAAATTGGATATATGACAGTTTACTCAAAGTTCCAGTTACTAAATAACTGGTGATCAGGTGATCCTATCAAAAATGATCAATCCAGGTGTGCTGAGGAAGCATAAATTAAACTGAAATCAATCCATCAATCAGTTAAGTTCCTGCAGCATCTTTAGGCTACAGAATTTGAAATAAATAAATGAAAAGCAAATTATTACTTTTAAATTATTATAATAATTATTATTATTATGTTAAGTTTACTGAAGCAAAGATGTCATTACTTTTAATCAAGTGACAGGACTAATTTTAGGATAAAATATGGTTAAGCACTTGCCAAAAATAATTTAAATTTATTTGTAATCTTATTCATGTGATGATTTTCTCTTCACCAGATGTTTTCTCATCTGTATAACTCAAAGTAAAATTTCATACTTTTGATAAGTGCTGTCACTTATAAAGTTTAATATTAAAATCTTAACGGGAATGTATGAAATTCTACATTTTTATAGGTTTTTTCACATCAACGAGAAAACTGAATTACCATAAGCACACATACACACTAAAGGTTTATTTAGAAAACACCTGAAAATTAGAACCCATATGTCCATAATCTTTAAAATGGATCTGGGTAAAATATCCATTAGGAGTTAAATCTGTCATTGGTTGCCCGGTTATACGGTGGGAAGTGGGGCTAGTGATGGAGGGTAGGGCGACTGGTACTAAAAAATAGTTATCTTGGAGCTTTACTCATATTTTTAATAAGTATTTTTAAACCAAGACATTTATGCATGAGGAAATAAGGAGGTGAGTACCTCCCTCCCACTATCCCCCACAAAACAGGTATCAAATCATTCAAGGCCGTAAGATCCTCATGTTTTCATTTCAGTATTTGGTGCATAATGTGTTCACATGCTGGAGTTAATTGACTGGCATAACTTTATAATGAAATAATGCAAAGACTATTTAGCAAACTCAGTTATTTCTATATTTATCGAAGATGGTCTCCATGTGTTATTCAGTTGCAAGCAATTATTACAGGAACAATAATTCATGTACCAAAACTGTCTAATTCAGAAGGGCAGCAATTTGGACTTTGTTAAAAAGACACCTACGAACTTTTTAGGAGTTGCAGTCTGATACATATGTAAGGGAAATGTGGTTTACATATGGCTAAAGAGTAAAGAACAATCCCCGCATAGGACTACAGTGCAAAAGTGAGTACCTAAAACATCAAATTAGCTTAAAATACCAACAGTGCTACCAGATGACTGAGAAAAAGAGGAGAGAGGCAGCAGGAATCTGTCTTTTCATTTTCTATAAGTACAGGTAAAATAACCTAGTCTCCTTACTCAACAACTTTTGAATTGCCAATTTATTTTCTAATAGGTATGTGATGAAATTTTGAGAGCTATAAAATACTTCTCTGGTAACTGAAAGATCAAAACAGGTCTCCTTAAATCTCATATGCTGTAGGGTGCATAAATTTGCTAATTTCACAGATTTATTAGTGTTTAAATAGGAATAATTAAAATAGCATTCTAAACCCACAAGTCTAAACAAAAAAAAGTGAGAGGAGGAAATGAGTATATGGGAAAGTTCAAGGATTTGGGATAATGAAAGAACACATCAAAACCTTTCTCCGTCTTACAGAATGTCATGAATACCATTGAAAGCACATCAGGCACTTCTGTGTTGCCTGATATCAATCATGAAATCCCCAAATACTCCAAAGACCCTCCTAGCAGTACTTTCAACCCATCAGAAACTACCAAGTAATGGGACTCTTCTGAGAAAGGCTGTCTTCATGTGATTTCCAACTCTGTTTCAATACCAAATAGATCTGAATGCTTATCAGATCTAATCAAAACTGCCAAGAACTGTGAATTCTACCCATCTGTCACTAGGTTATTGGTTCAAGACAATATTAAGAAAAAGAATGAGACAAAATCAGTTGGAAAAAAAGTTTTTCAACTTTCAATCCCTTTTCTTTATTGTCTATTGAGCAGCAAGTTATGTGCTTCCAAACTGGCTTGAAGTTGAATCCCAAGTTTCAAATCAACCACCCTCCGTCAGGAATTAGTTACCACACACACACACACACACACAAAATTATTTGAACTACTTTACGTTACTCACTCATCTCTCTTCTCTTTTCTCGTTTGTCCTATCTTGTCTACTCTCCTCCCTTCCTTTCTTCTCCTCTCCAGGGTCTTTGGTGAAAGAAATGCCAAAAACAAGCATAAGGGAACTTGCAGGAGTATAAGCTCTCTACCAATTTAGGCTGTTTCACTGAAAGAAAAGACAGGGAATTTGTATACAGTTAAAACAAAGTTTCATAAGAAGTATGCCATTTGTATTTGCAGGGCTTCTTGATTATAATGTTCTTTTATCTCACCTTGTGTCATTAAAATACAGGACATCAGCAATAAAACTAAAAGTAAATATGCATATATCCTTATCCATGTAGGGAAGCAATAAATCTCCCTCACTGATAGCAGCTGTACTGCAGCTATCATTTGAATAGTGCACTGCCACAACAAAATCAAATTTTATAGTTAAAAAACTGTCAAAACTTTAATGTCAAAGTGGAGGTAGATATATATTGCACTATAAATAAGCATCCTCTAATGAAGAAATGAATCATATTTATTTTTTTCCATTGAATAGCATATATTTTACCTACTACAATCTGTCATAATAGAACTCATTATACTCGAATGTCTATAATACAAAATTCTGATTTATACTAATTAGGTTGGCTTTCATTGAGACATATGAGAACTTGAAAGCCCCTGCCCAAGAGGCGAACTTTACCTCTTTGTTTAAAAAAAAATTTTTTTTTTCCATTTCTTTCTTCAAAATATAAGCATAATGGATATTTGGAGGGATCTGCTGCTCTTTTCCTTCCATATAGTTTAAACTTCTGTGTTTGATTGGCAGAGGTGAAAGGTACATGCAGTTTGGAGAAACTCAATTTGGCAAATGTTTAAACCTAAAATTACTAGCTCTAGAGCAGGCTTATTCAGAGCCATGTGATCTCAATCTAAAGATGGCGTCATGAGGATTCTCTGGTCTCTCACTCAGTGCCTTGCAGGATGTGGTTTTGAGCGGGACACTAAGCTGCCAATACAAAAGTTGTGTCTCCATACACATTTTGAAGAGGCCAGCTTCCTCTGAGGGGGAAAAATAGGTTGTGGATATATAAATATACCCAAAACACTTTGAGGCATTTTTGTATAGATTTTTGAAAAGGCAAAGTTGTTCCTAGTCCACTAGCTGGTCAGTTGATATCAAAGATGATGCTTAAATGATATGGAGAAAAAAATGAGACTCTACAGCTCAGCTTCTGGAATGTGTCAAATCTCTCCATTAATAAGCAAAGACAGTTTATCTTCACCAGTCTTAAAATTCTGATAAAGGAGCCCACCACATCTTCAGAAGTCTTGCATTTTACAGTTCTTTTGTGTGCCTGTCACATTATGCTATGTCAGCTGGCACGTGGCAATACCAAACTCACATATTTTAATTGCCTCCTTCATTCTCTGTGCCATAAATGGTACCTTTGGCATCAGAGAAGCCACTTGAAGTAAAGTATCCCTCACACCACAGAGTATGAATATTTTGCTCATGGCGTTGCTATCTGAAATACAGACAAACCAGCACAAACACTGCTACAAATGAAGCAGTAAATGTATGATCTATAAGCACCAGGAGAGCCTGTAAATGAAGTTCCATTTCTAGGCTTTCATCAACTTGCCAGTTGGACGGTGTTACTGTAAGAAAGTCATGCAGAACTAAAAAGTGACGTTGGTGTATTTCATATATCATGTCTCTTTGGCAGAGTATGTCCAAAGGTAGCAACTAGGAGCACTTATTGTAATGGGTGCATTGCAGCAAGAATAAACTTGGTGAATTGGACTAATACCAAGTTCAATTTGGTACTGGTCTAAATAGTCCACGATGTATGTTGGAACATTTGGGACATTGAACATATGGGACAGGCCATTTTTAAAAATATGTATTAAATTCCCACTAAGTCTAGAGCCCCCAGTATATTATAAGTATTAGGTATTTATATAGACATAAATAATGTTCAGCATTTCGTCAAGGCCTACAGGCATAGAAAAAGATATTTCCATATGCATGCATAATAAGAGGCTGAGTGTTTTGAGTACAACATATTCCTGGTTCTCAGAGAAGTGATTAATTGAAGAACACCGGGGCATTTTACTAGAGTATCAAACATTTTCACTTGATTGCCAAAATCATGATAAAAGGGAATGCTATATATTCCTCATTTCGCAGATGGAAAACTGAGGCTCATCTCTGCCACTTGGATTATGGAAGGACTGAAGATGAGTGGGTTTTCAATACTCAGAGATGGTGAAAGAGAATTTACTCTTAGAGATCAGCACGAATGGAGGCCTATAGTCATGAAAACACTAGGCATATTTGAGCAAAAGTAAATGATCTTGTGTCCTGGTGCACAGCGAATGTATGTACAGTAGCTGCAGAGACAGTGCATAAGTATAGCAGAGGGAAAAAGAGAACAAAGGTGATACAGTAAAGCCCCAGGCTGTAATGTTAGCTGTTGATTAATCCATTTAGAAATGGAGTAATCGTCCTTAAAAAACTAAATATATAGTTACCATATGATCCAGCAATCCCACTCCTGGGTATATACCCAGAAAAGACAAAAACTCTAATTCAAAAAGATACATGCACCCCAATGTTCATAGCAGCATTATTTACCAAAGCCAAGACATGGAAGCAAACTAAATGCACTTCAACAAATGAATAAAGAAGATGTGGTATATATATATATATATAATGGAATACTACTTAGCCATAAAAAAGAATGGAATAATGCCATTTACAGCAACATGGATGGACCTAGAGATTATCATGCTAAGTAAAGTAAGTCAGACAAAGACAAATATTATGAAGTACCACTTATATGTCGAATCTAAAAATATAATACCAATGAACTTATTTACAAAACAGACTCACAGACATGAAGAACAAACTTACAGTTACTGAAGGGGAAAGGGGTGGGAGGGATAAATTAGGAGTTTAGGATTAACATATACACAGCACTATATATAAAACAGATAAACAACAAGGACCTACTGTATGGCCCAGGGAACTATGTTTAATATCTTGTAATAACCTATAATGGAAAAAAACTGAAAAAGAATATATAAGTGTGTGTATGTATGCATATATATGTATACATGTAACTGAATTACTTTGCTGTACACCTGAAACTAACACAACATTGTAAATCAACTATACTTAATTTTTTTAAAAAATTAAAATAAAAAAAAGAAATGGAGTCATGGTCTGAATGGAAAATACATACAATTGTGGAGGTAGAGGGAAGCAGTCAGTTCAGCTATTATGACACACCATAAACTGGGCTGTTTAAATAACAAAAATTTATTTCTCAGAGTATGGGAGCTGGAAGTCCAAGATCAGAGTGCCAGCACAGTCAGGTTCTGGTGAGAGCCCTCTTCCTGATTTGTAAATGATTGCCTTCTCACTATGTCTTCACAGGGTGGAGAGAGACATCATCTCTCTCATGCCTCTTCTTATAAGGCCACTAATCCCATTCATGAGGGCTCCACCCTCATGACCTAATTACTTTCCAAAGGCCCCACCTCCTAATACCATCACACTGGAGATTAGGGTTTTGACATATGAATTCTGGGGGAGATACAAACATTCAGTCTACTGCAGGGCAGAAGTAAAAATATGGTATTAGGGCCTGTAACTTGATAAACTGCAAACTACATCTCTCCCTCCTGTCTTGCTCCTGATATTTGTTTCTACTTCTGCATATAAATTATTAAGTACAACTGTATTTTCTATGAAATGAAACATTTAAAAGAGAAATGCCAATATATGCATTCTTGTGTGCATATATTATATATATATTTCTGTTATCTTAACTCTGGGTTAGGAAAGTGGCCCTTCTGAACCAGAGCACACTGTCCCACAAAGAATAAACACAAAAATGAGTGACTATGAGTGTCTCTGTGCCATCCTAAGATAATAAGCACCTTTGAAGGGGTATTCATTTTTTCAGGCCCCAGAGGCACCATGTACTGCCAGGAGACAATAATATTCCTACTTATCCCCAGGATACCTGGGATAATCTACTCACTATGCAAAAATATTGTTGAGAGCTTGAGATAAAAAGGAGTCATAAACAACAAATCTACAGGGGAGAGCTCTCTGCAACCTTATAAGCAAGAAAGATTCTGGGTCCGGGAAGAGATTTGCTCTCTGTATTTTGATAACTTAATAGTCAGTGTGGTCACAACTTTGAAAAACGTCTGATCTTCCATGGACTGAACTGCTTATCCATAAACAGTCTCAGAGAGCCTTGATGGAGATAAGAATGAGGTGTGCTAAGGAAATCTCTGTGCTGTGAAGACAGGGAGTGGGTGGCCGCTTCTAACCTCTAGTAAATCATCTAATTCATTAAAAGTTCTGGCCCACTGTCAGAGAGCCCGGTATGATAAATCTTTTCATTCTCCAACTTACTTTTATGAGAAATGCCATAGCGTGGCAGCAAATATATCCAATAACTATTGCCAGATAATGACAAATCTCTGATACCTTTTGTCACATTATAGTCTATGTTGCTAGTTTCATATTTACAAGCAAATTGTTACCTCAAAATATGAAACACTGGCATTTAGAGAAATACAGAAATTACTCACTTCCCTGGAATTCTGCATGACAAATTAATACTATGCTTTAACTCTAATAAATGTAGCTGTAACCGAGTTTTCATAAACATTCTTGAGACATTCTTCTGGAGTAGCTTTATTTTGGCACCCTACTTTTCCTGCTTAAACAAATGAAAAGGTTGGCTGATATTGTCAAAATACAGCACTTCTGGTGAACCAAGAGCCATTTATTAAAATAATGTATTGATGCAGTGTCATAAAATACAAAATCACATTTCTACAGGAAAAACCTATTACCCTAAGCCAAGATTATTTTATTTTAAAAGAAAAAGTATTGCAGTTGTGGATTCTGAAAGTAATATGATATGGTTCAGACCTCCACCTTTCGGAGGCTAACCAGGGGGCTTTTAATGCACAGTGATATGTTATGTAAAAGAGATATTTGTGTAATTAAGAAGTCTTCTTGTCTTCATAGAAATGCATTAACTGGAAGTAGATTCTGGATATCTTATGACTCAGAATAACTAACTTAAGGACACAAATATGATTTATCACAGTTGTGGAAAGGGTTTAAACTAACACATAGGCAAATGTGACAACAA